>NC_040900.2:8334708-8642208 GCF_900634795.4 Betta splendens | reverse complement strand
TGGCGCTGGCAATAAGGAAATGGGGTCTTTATCTCGGCCCAATTAGGCTGCTAATTGATTCAATACCAGTCATTTAGACGTCCTCCAGCTCAGGATTGAGCGCTTTAGCCCTTCCAATGGGCACGAGGCCCCCTGAGGAGCAGCGAGCGGGCGAGAGAGAGAGAGAGAGAGAAGATGGAGTCACACTGCACTGCCTAAAAGCAGCCTTCGCTCACAAGCCTCCTCCTCCCACGCCGCTCCACGTTGCCATAATTGGCCAGTCGCGTGTAGGTGAGCAATGAGTCCATATGTCGGTTTCGCCAGCAGCTCATCACGACCCACGATATCGCGGGCAGGCTTTAGCAGCTGTAGCTGTTCTTCTTTTCTAAATAGCTTTATCCTGATATTTGGAATTTTTGCCAACCCGCAAGGAAATCATCCGAGGGGTTAATGAGGCCTTGCTTGAGCTTCAGAGACAGAGACGCCAAACATCCCTTCCCTCCTCTGTGGGACGATAAAGGTTCTGCTCCTCATCTAAATCCCTCCTTCATTCCACTTCAGCGTGCTGACAAATCCCCTCCTCTAACCATCAGATCTGACCTATAATCTCTCCCCTTGCTTCTCTCCAGCCCTTCAATGACTACACGCCGCTCTTTAAATATCATTGCACTTCTGCCCGTCTTTCTCTTTGGCTACTGGCTCCTCTCCATCGCAGGCATAAATCCCTAATGTCTAGATCCCCATTCCAAAGGTTCTCATCAACTCCTGCAGATCCGGTTCTGTCTGGGAACATTCTTCACCCCTCAGCCTGTCGAGCCTGGAATCGAGACAGAACCCGTCAGCGCAGAATTCCCCTGGTTGAGTTTTCACTTCACAGGACGAATAGCTGAGATCCTGAATAGTAACACAGTCGTCACTGCAGTTCTTTAGCTATAATTAACTGGTGCAACGATTCTCAAACAACTGTCAAATCAGCCCTGCCCAAATAAATATACTCACTCCAGTATTTTGGCACAATGTAATTATTTTATTTTCTTCTGTGTTGTTTTTTTCCAGGAAATTCCAGGAAAAAAGGAGAATTATCTAAAGCGGTTTATTCAAAGCTCATCTGTCCTGGCTGGTTAATGATATTAATGTGTGTTTTGTGTGTGTGTGTGTGTGTGTGTGTGTGTGTGTGCGTGCATGTGTTTGTGCGTGTGTGTGTGTGTGTGCGTGTGTGTGTGCGTGCGTGCGTGTGTGTGCGTGCGTGCCTGTGTGTGTGCATGTGTGTGTGTGTGTGTGTGAGAGACTGAGAGGAGCCTGACCCAGCTTAAACAGCGGCAGCTTCGACGCCACGAGGAGGCCGATGGGTGGCGCGTTTTCTCCGCCCGGGGGCATGAGGCGAATGGGAAGTGGCAGAGTGGGAGGCGGTCTGCCGGCGGCGCGAAGGGTGCGTACGCTCGCGCTCACGGCAAACCGGAGACACGAGTGTGTGATAATACCCTACTTCCATTTCAGTACCTCCCCAAAAAAGTGCTCGCCTTAGTTACATGCACACATTCCACGTTAACACACCTCAAAGACGAATATGAACAGACTCTCTCATAGGCTTGAATGGCACTAAAAGGTCAGAGGTCACAGTCAAGTACAATACTGTGACTTTGCATCACTATGCACTTCAGTATTACAGTATTACACAGGTTTTTCCTCCATAAAAAGCCACGCTTACTTTGACACTATGATGACACAGACAACATTGTTTCAGTTAAAAAAAAACTCAAAATAACACAGCTGAAAATTGCTAATGAATAATAAATCTCAAAGTAATCAAAGTCATCAAAGTTAAAATAAAAACCAAGACCAATAGGTTATAACATTCATTAACATATAATATGTGGAATATTGAGTTACACACATCTAATGATCCAAATAATAATAATAATACAGCACGACTGCATTTGTGATGTTTCAAACACCAACCCAGACGTGAGCATCGGCATCTCTCACAGCATTCGGTAAAACAAAGGCCGTGACTGTCCTTGGACCTGCTGCTGCTCCCGCCTGGCCACCTCACCAGAGGTGCTAATGATATTGACCACTTCAGTATAAGTTGGAGAAGGGCACCACCGACGCCGGCGGTAAACAACTCCAGACTGACGGCTCAGGGTGACTGTTATCTCGATTGCTTTCATTACTCACACACATTGTCCAAAGTCAGAGCTGCCAGCTTGGGACCCGCTCCCATCTGCCCAGTTCCGCCATCAACGGCGGCACATGAGCCAATCCGAATCTTTGGCGCGACTGATGTAACCGCGGATAATAAGACGCGCATAAAAAGATCAGAGACTCGAAACAAGATCTGATGGTGATTTCCGTGTTCATAGTTTGATCAACCCTAATAGAGATATAATAGGCGAAGAAACAAGGCGCAAGTTGTTGGTTTTAAAATGGAGCAAGGCTCCGAAGAAAACAAAGCCCCTCATCGAATATTCATCAACTCTGCTCCTTCACTGCAGCTTTAATAAGGAGAAAAACAAACCTAATCAACCCCACATCAGTGCTTACGAACAACAATATAATCACCACATTAGATATGAAAAGTGGGAAATTATCATATTAACCACGTCGCTGGGATGCGGACGCACCTTCTGTGGCTACGGGAGGACGCGTCCAACGCCGGCCCGCGTTTTTTCCTCAAATTTCGGATCGATGCGATTGCATCAGCGCGGGCGCATTCATAAAAGATGATCCCGCACGGCAAATAATAAGAGAAGCTTTTTCATTACCTCCTCATCACATAAAGATCAAACATTTATTACCCTTGATCAAACATTCATTAGCTCCAGCATTAAAAAATAGATGTCTCTTGTAGCAGAGCCGTCCACGCTTTCATTAGCGACGCGGCCGCGTTAGCGTCTTTCTATTAGCGGGACGAGGAACAGTTCCATCAGCCAGTGAAACAAATGTGTATGTAAACAGGGAGTAAACTATGACGCTCCATCAGGGCAGATGAAGTGTAACTAAAACAGTGTAACTGTAAGTAACTTGGCGAAGCAGCTGTTTTAAAGCGCCGGCACGTGGGCTGCCTTCGCTCCAGCTGTTGTCTACACTGCCTGATCGGATCGCTCTCGCCTTCCTCCCGCCCCGTCCTCCGTTCTTGTCCACGAGTCCGTCTCACGTCATGACCGTAAACATCGGGCGATGGAAGAGGAAGGTGGCTGCACGAACGAAATTGGGTCGTAATCTTCATTTGTGTTTCTCTCCCTGATTCAAAGGCCCCTCTTGGAAAAAAAAGGCAGATGATGTAACCTTTATGTAACATCAGCTGTGACAAATATAAATGAGCTCACATAATCATAATTTCTAAAACCTGGTGAGAATCAAGGGTGTGTCTGCTTTCATACGTACATTTAAATACTGGTGTGTTTGAATTTAATAGTAATTTAAATGTCAGACTTTAGACGATACCAGCTCCTGCCAAAGCCCATAACGTACACATACTGTAACGAGCTACAACAGCCAAGTGTCAGATTCCGTGAACCCGTCACCGCGCCCGCGAGCGCCGTTAGTTAATGGCGCGTGAATCCTGAACCTAACCCCCGGCGGTGCCTCGCTCCTGACGGCGAGCTGGGAACGAGACTGAACAAAAAAGTTTTCACCTTGCTGAGCAGAAGCCCCAAAGACGAGTCTGTTGTGCGGAGGAATACGATCTCACCGTGACTCAACGCCGCCGAAGGCCAAGAATACATGAATTCAATTTGAGCCGCACAACAGATTGTATAGAGGAATTAAAAAAAAAGCTATTTAAGTTTCATGAAGTTACACTTTCATATAAACAGATTCAAACAATCCCGCGAGACAGACTGTCCGGCAGCAAAAAGTAATCAATAATCTCATTTCAACAACCAATTTGCTTGGATTTCTTTACCCAACAAACCCTAAAACCTTAAAAACAGAGACTACACTTTGGTGTAGTCGCTACATGCTAAGGATGCTACATGCTAACAGGACTTCATGATAGTGAGGCTTCAGGAGAGAGCGTGAGAGGAAAGACACAGAGAGAGAAAGACAAACAGGTTCAGTACCGCACCTTTCTGCAGACTCATGTCTACCATGCGAGGCTCGGCCAGCTCCAGGAAGAAGTTCTTGTTTTTCTCATACTCCTCATCGTCAATAATTTTCACGTGAATGAGTTTGCTGCGGGACGGAAGAGGACAGGGAAGGGGCGTGAGAGGAAAGGGGGGGGAGGGGGAGAGAGAGGAAGAGAGAGAGAAGAAGAGAAAGGTTAATTTGCGATGAAGGGAACCAGGAAGTGCACTGTCAGTGGGATTAATAATCAGCGTGGAAGAAAGGTTAGGAGGTCAAAGGTCATCTCGCTCTCAGCCGGCTGGACCCGTCGGCCGCCGCCACCACCACATTTATCACGACACTGACGCGTGGAAGTGAGATCAAAGAACACAATGCACCCAAACCAACAGCAGGTAATCAATCAGACTGTAAAAACGTGGAAATGGACAAAAACAGGTGGGCGAGCGCTGAATGAGATCGACTTCATGGCTCGGTGTTCCAGTTCTGGCTGGAGGACGACTGGTTTATTGCCCAGGTTTGAGCGGAGCAGCCCTTTAATGAAGTCAGACGTCTAGAGGGGTGAGAGTTCTTCTCCGGGAAAGAGCGACGCGAGGCATCATCGCACAGACACAGCTCGATACGGCACCTCGGCCCCGGCGGCGCGCTCTCCACTGATCGCCCTAATTGATCTTCCTAAAGAGTTATTGACGAGTGAAGGCGGTTAAGTGGTCAGCAGGCGGCCAGGCGTCCGCGCGGCGGAATCCCATCAGACTGACGCGTCCGTGGCGCCCAAGACGAGCCAACGATAGTCGACAGCAGCTCAGCTGGGCCTGAAGTAACGACATACTTTATTATGAGCCTGACGCCTCCTCCTCTTCAAAAGTACATTTTTACACGTTATTGGGGCAAATGGCAGCGTTCGTGTATTGCCTTGACACGCCGCTGATGCGCCTCCTCCATCTTTATAGCAGTTGAGCTGCTTGTGTCAATCCAAGACCCAGAGGTAAAATAAAATATTTCTACTCAAGGACTGAGCAAATAAGCAAACAAAAGCAACGATTAATCCGAGCATCTCCTGTGGAATTTAAATGTATTCCTGTCTCGGGCGGATGCAGCTGTGGATCCCGGCTGCAGCACTGCTCACATCCAGCGCCGCCGTTGGAGCAGGATGGACAGGAGGAGTAGCGAACATGAGGACAAGGAGGCAGCGAATGGAGGCAAACCAATAAACACTGCTTTGGCTTATTGGGGAAACAGATGCGATGTCTGTGGAGGCTGCACAGGCTCCGCGTGCTTGCGCAGCACTAACTCGTTAGAGAAACTGTCTGAGCAAATCGCCCAGATTTGCACAGTGCCATTAAGCTCCAATTAGACCCAACCCGATGGCAGGCCAGGTATCCTTAGTTTGACACGGGATCGATAGAAAACAATCACATCCTAATGAAAAGCCATGTTAACGTCAACATTTGAGCCGGTGCAGTGTTTGTGTTACACCTTTTGCAAGATCTTTCTCTGGAGCTTGACAGCACAAATCAACATGGAAATAGACAGAGTAGACGGAAAAATGATCATTCCAGATCTGAAAAATACACATTCCTGTCTCAGGTTTTAAATCTGTTGCCGGTGCCTGGCCGCCTGGCTTCCGCTAACAAGTACTGATGCAGGTCCAGCCACAGCAGGGACGCAGCCCCTCTTCTAAACAGCCCGCAATCAGCGCAGGCGGACGCGTGTGGGGGGACATTAAGCAGCATTTGCATTTGCCGGGGACGATCATCAATAATTCATCCGTCTAACACAACAGCTGGCATCAGCGGCGGAAGGCGGCACCGAATGAAAGTCGGGGACCCACACACACACACACACACACACACACACACACACACACACACACACACACACACACACACACACCTTTCACCTCACAGCACCTTTACACGCTTCCTGTTGTGCCTGAGCTGCTGTGATGCTGGAGTTTAACAGCAGGGGTGGAACGCTGGCTTTTCATTGATGGGGGGGGTTTGAGCCAGGCCCCTCTCTGGGGGCAAAAAGGTTACAAGCAGAGGATTGTGCTCCTTGTCTTTGGTTTCATTTTCATAATTTAACGTCAGAAAAACAGAAAGCGAAGAGACATTTAGTTAAATATTACAGCCGTACAGTTGGTCCTCTTGAAGCAGGTTAAAGCGGTGAAACATAAGGTGGTGAGGGATGATGCTCAACTGTGAACGGACAGGAGGCCACGATACTGTAGCAGTGTGTGTAAAAGCACTGCAGAGCTGCGTGAGCATATTTAGAGACTTCCAGCAGGAGTCTGTAGAAAACGTCCTCGTTTTATAGCATCTTTAAAGCTTAATGGGAGAAAATGTCACGGTAACAACACGCTGGAAAGCAATTTCACAGGTGCAGTTAGTCGCACTTTCGATGATGCTAAACATCGCTGCCTAACAAGATATGAAACATTAGTTGGGAAGTTAACAGCACACGGACTGCAGTGGTTTCACTTCTCTGCTGCTCTTTGCCTTCTCTGGGTCTGGATGAGACACCAGGTCCCTGCAACTGCAACTCAGTGCGTCCTTCCAATTTGGATCTAATTTGTTTTAGTGAATCGCTCGACTTACAGTCTCACGTTGAATGTTAGCGTGGGAGGTGCCACCGGGTAATGGCAGGCGATTAGAGGGTTCACACCTCCGCAGCGCTGGAGCCGGGGGCCAAGTCCCCCCCCCGCAAGTCCAGGGATGGAGACGAGAAGGTGGAGGGAGAGAGAGAGAGAGAGAGGGCCGATGCCCCTCGTTCCGTGGCCAAAAGCCACACTGCGTCTGGGTTGTGCTTCATCTGCCGCCTCCTCCCTGACAGCGGATTTACCGTTCTCCGGCTTTTCCTTCCACAAACACTAAATAATAAAACAAGCCGAGTGTGAAACCACTGTGGCGGAGTAACACATCAGAGCAAGTGATATGTGTGATATCCAATCTCCCACCTCCACTTTTGTCTGTTGCTGCGGACTGACCTTCGAATCGCTGGGCTTTTACTCCTCAAAGCCTGCAGATCTTTTCACAGAAACGTGGAGGGGGGGGGGGGGTCTAAAAGTGCTGCAATTAGGCCCAGCTCCGAGGCTCCTGCTCGGCCCCGGGCTCCGCTCGCCGCTAAACGCAGCCGCCCCGGATCCTCTTGAAAGTTTCTCCCGCCTTTATCTCTACTCCACTCGTTTTTTAAACAGTACGCATCATTTCCACTTCACGGCCTTGATGGCAGCAGGATTACAAAGGATTCGGTTCCTGAAAGGCTCTACAAGCGCGATCTGCATGTGGCTAGAAGTAAACAAGCCTGAGTGGAAGGGCGGGAAGTCGCTCCTACGCCCAAGACTGAGATAAACATGAAAACCTACCGTGTTTTAACTGCCTGCACTGTTTTGGCCCCGTCAGATCGCGACAGCGCCTCCACTCAGACTCCTAAATAAAGTCGAGCTAATAAAGGCGGGAAGAGGACAAAGGGGGGGGGAAGACGGCCCCACTGCCTCATGGGAAATCACTGCCTTAATTAAGCAGGCCTGCTTTCTGTCACCAAGCACGGGGATTATGGGCCCTGCTCATTATGGACCTGATTATTGCTTTTCCCCAGCAATTACAGAAAAAAAAGCAGCCCGTAAACGCATTCGTCAGTGATTTCTTGCCAGTCCGACGACAGACACGTCCCTGCTTTCGATCGCCACCTCCGTTCCATCAGGTTTATCCGGGTGACGTGACCACGCCCCCCACGCAGGTTGGCCCTGCAGCCGTTCATCCAGCGGAGCCCAGTTCAGGCGACGCCCTCCCCTGCCGACGTGCCCTTGAGCAGCTCACGCCGGGAGCAGTTTTAGAAGCAGGTTTCTGTTGGGATTGATTTGTGGGTTGTGGGAGCATTTCCTCTCTTCCTGCTGTAACTAAATTAAGACGTCCTCGCCCCTATGACCGACGTGTGGTTAGAACCCGCAATGGTCGGTGTCACATTCGCCTCATCTCTTATTAACATAGTACAGCGTGCGCAGGCTCCAGCGTGAGCAATCAAGCCTTCAACCGCCGCTCGCCACAAGGATGCTGAGCTGTCGTCGACCCCGGCCCAAGGGTGAAGGGTCGCGGCGGCAGACAGATCGATGGCGCGTCACGTGACTTCACAATATCAGCTGGAGGACGGAGGCGGATGGTGTCTCTGTGCTCCGGACGCCGGCCCAGACTTCAGACCTTTTAACAGTTAATTCGATGGATTCAATGGCATCAAGCTAAATAGCAGATGAGACGATCCCTGGAGGGAACAGTGAGCGTTAGCAGGTTTAGCTCCATCCCACCGTTACTTCATCTGTGCCTGTCTGACACACAAACCTTAAAATGCACCATTCCCGTGCAGACTCACACAAGAGTTGCTTTCAATCCGAATAGGAAGGTCAGTGTAAGAATTGTAGGCAGAAAGCAGAGAACCCGCTGCCGAGAAGGAAATGTGCTTTGTGAAGAGGCTGTCAGTGATCTAAACAGAGAGGTCTGCTTTTGGGAGGCGACGCGGAGTCGGCCGGCATCACTTGTCATGCACCCCTGCAACAATGTCTCGGTGAAAACATGCTGACTGCCAGAGCTGAAGGAGAAAAAGACAAAAGGGAGCCACGAAATAAGGGGGAGGACGTCCAAAGGTACAAGTGGGGGGACGAGGGAAGCGATCGGAAGAAAAAAACACGCGGCTCCGCTCCACATTTTCCCGAGCCAAGAGCAAGGTGAGCAGGAGAAGGGGGGGGGGAGTGGGTGAGTTATATTTTTTTGGATGTCTGGAGCGAGCCCAAAGGTCCTCCTCTACAAGGACACAATGCAATAAAACACTCACAGATGAAGTGTCTGATAGGGGGCGACAAGGAAAGGAGAGGAGGAAGAGGGGGACGTAATAGAAGACGCAGCCCGGCCTCCGAGATGAAAGCCAGAGCGGCACCGGGTCGGCAGCGGAGGAGATGCTCGGGCCGAGGGCTATTCTGGGCGCCGGGCCCGAGCGTGTGACAGCTTAGAGCGCCGGGCTGGGCCCAGTCAGACCGCCTGCAGCCCGGCGACAGGCACCATCACATATGACCGACAAGCGGTGGATCCGGGAATGCAGAGGTGCGAAGTGATCAAGCGAGGCCCGTGATGTCACGTGTGGAGGCGAGGCAGGAGCGCCCGGTATAGAACCCGGCCGTCGGTGTCATGTTCCGCCGCGGGTCTCCTGTTCGCGGCACCCGACGCGTCGCGACAGTGCTTCTATATTCGTCGGAAACCCGAACGGGGAGGAATCCGACAGGCGGCTCGTTGAGCGGTTCCATCGCGTCTGACGGAACCACGCGCCTCCGCAGCCGAGCCGCAGTCGCTCCTGACAGGAGTCCGAATTCAACGCCGGCGTTGGTTGCAAACTGCCCCACGACTTCCAATTTAACAGTAATTACTCACAGTCCATTAACTTTCAACCCGTATCGTCGCCTTTCTTGGGAAAAACAAATGCGCCACAACTCTCCCACCCAAAACGCTGATTTCATTAATTAATGACTTCAGTGGTTGAAGATCTGGTAATCGATTGAATAAACTGCTTTAATGTTTGATGGGCTTCGACTCAACATGAGGCAGAAGCACATCTGGGGTCAGTATCTGGACTGTGTTTGACTTATGCATATATAAAACATTTATGTCACTTTCCAAAGCAAGCAAAGGTCACGACCTTGTCCGCTGGGGCCGAACGTGACCCGTCACTGATGCCTGTGCAGAAACCCTTTTCTCACCTCCTCTCCAGGGAGGTCACGGCAAAGCGAAGGGGCGGCGGAGAGCAAATAAGCGAGGGCGGGACGCGTGAGTGAAACTGAAGAACAAAATCAGGGAGCGTTGGAGCCAGAAGGTGCCTCACACTGAGCCTGCGCACCTTTAAAAGCTCGTTGGAGGATAAACATCACAACAAATCAGAATTAAAACGCACCTCCGGGTCGTGGACAGGCTTGACCTACCTAATAACTGTAGCATGCAATTTTCCTGCTCAGCGACTCCCTGTTACCGCCGTTCGAGACGTTTTACCTCCTTTTGACAGACGCATTAGAGGCTGATGGGACAGAATTACAGGTGTGTGTATGCGTGCAGGATGACATGAGGCTCTAAATGTAGCGGGACGCATTCGTCTTCATTGGCGCAGGGATGCAGGGCTTTGTGTGACATTCAATGACATTACACAAATAACAACCATGAAATTATGATCACTCTCCGCAGCCCGAGGGCGCTCGAACGCCTCGATGCTCTTTAGCACATCCCAGTTTACTAACTGTGGGAGGGGGGCTTCCCAGTACAGTAGGTGCTGAACCCACAGGAAGATGAGCGAGGGAGAGTCTCGTAGCTCATTGGTAGGTTTCTCGCTTATCTTATGTCATAATCCAGTTGAATGCTTTATATTGTCATTTAAAGGCCATTTAAGTCATTTAAGGACGTCTAGGGCCAGGTTTCCTCACACACACACACACACACACACACACACACACACACACACACACACACACACACACACACACACACACACACACACACACACACACACACAGGAACCCTCCTCCATCACAGTGCATGTCCTCTGGTCCCTGATGAGATTATTGGACCCCTCCTCCCCCCCGGCCCCGCCGCCGTGTTGTTTAAAAAGATTAACCACACCATTGTCTCGGCCAATAATGACGGGATCAAAGCACCAAAGGCTCACAGGAAAAGTTGAAGCGCACGGTGCTAATTCCGTCCCATGGAGCGTGTTGCCATCATCCGTCCTCCTGAACCCTCATTAGCTTCCGCTACCAGAGCAGGGGATCGGGTCGGACACTGGAGGCTCAATCAGTCATGGGGGGGGGGGGGTCGTGTTTGCATAACGTCTAAACATCAGTGGCAGGTGGGAACACTGGGCAGACTGGGGCATTACCAGTTAAGCCAGCAGTGAGCAGTGATGTTATGAACCCTCATCACAGCTTATCAGAACCACGTCGGGCCTCTGGACTGGACTATTCACTTCTGCCTGAGCAGAACCAGCGCAGTGCGGCCATGAGGTTCAGGAGGTTCAGGTTGTTCTTCATTCGCCTTCATCCTTCGTAATTTGTCAACCTCTTCCTATTTGCAGGCAGGTCAGCGCTGATCGCAGCCGGTCCTGTGTCTCTCAGCCAAGACTCGGGTCACGCGCTCAGTCACACCTTGACCCAGCAGGGTTTTATAAAAGGCAACAAGCTAATTAGGTCAAATCAATCTGTAAACAGCTGCAGGTGAGCACCAACGTGGCTCTTTACACCTGGTTGTACAACCAGTCTAAAAGGTGGAGCAGGTCCAATACACTGAAACCCAGTCACGCGTCACTGCGTTCCTCCACGTCCACGTGACGACGCGAAGGAGGCGCCTGTGTAGCGTCGTTTGCTTCTCGGTGCTTTGGTCACGCATTGAACGTCTGCGTGCATGTGTTCTGTCCCACCCGCTGGGCCGGTTAAAGCGGACGCAAGGAAAGTTCTCCCAAATAGCACCTGACCGGGCTGTGACTCTGCTTCACACACACACACACACACACACACACACACACACACACACGCACACACACACACACTTTGAGCTAATCCCTCTTTACAGTACGTGTCATCTTCTTCTTGCTCTCCTTCGTCGAGCTTCTTCCTCGCTCGCCCTGCGTGACCTGCGTGACCGCGTAACTCGGCCCGATCCGTACGCCGCCGCCGCCTCCTGCAGCTGTTGTTTCCCCCCGCGCACCGATCCGTTCCCGACCCAAGTCCCCCCCCCCCCCCCCGCCGCGTTTGTAAGGAACAGCGCCGGAGGAGAGAGGGGAGGGAGGCTGTGGGTGAGGGGGTGTAGCAGGATGCCTTAACAAGGTGCGGCAGGGACAATCATAGGTGTTATAGGCAGCCTCTAACCCCCCCCCCTCACCCTTGTTTCTCTCCAGGCCACCCACGGTGCTCATCTCCTCCTCTACTTCACCAAACGCTTCTGCTTTCATTTGCTTCACTTCCCTGTCGGTGACATCATTATTTTCAGGCGCTCACGGTGGTGTGCAGCGTTTGTGTGCGTGGGAGTTCTCCGCGCCGACCTAATTTCCTAGTCGTCGTCACGCCAACTCCATCAGGACCCTCGACAGGGAAGCAACACCTGTTCACAGCCCCCAGGTGCGATGGAGGGGCCAAACACAGAGCAGGAAGGGAGGAAGGGAGGGAGGGAGGGAGGGAGGGAGGCAAAGAGGGGGGAGGAAGTGGAGATCCGCCGCCGGCCCCTGGAACAACAGTCAATGTCGGCAACGAAGGAAGCAATAGATCCTGACAATTGTAAGACAGCAAATATTCCTGGTCTCCAGCATCAGCAGAGCAGCCTCTGATAAAAGACGCAGAGAGGAGAGGGCCGCCATGTTTGAAGCCCTCATCCCCCATCAAGTGTTTTTTAAGCTGCACTATTTCCTGCTGCTAAAATCAGTGATGCCCTCCCAAAACGTACACAGGAAGAAGTCTAATAAAAAAAAGGTTTATTTTGGTTTCTGGCTCGAGACGGACGACCTGACTCAGAGAGTGACACAACGTCACGTGACCAACAGCAAAAAGCTGAGGGAGGGGGAGGAGGAGGGGGGGGGGGGTGATGTCACCACGATCGACGTTTCTATTAACGAACATGAGTAATGGAGCAGATATCTGATAATCGGGAGCGCAGACGTCCCCATAAAGACGGCGGTTTACAAGGACGACGCGGGGGCGCGCGCGCGCGCACACGCACGCACGCACGCACGCACACACACACACACACACACACACACACACACACACACACACACACACACACACACACACACACACACACGCTCCCAGCTCGCTTGTTCTCATGTTAGCGTGCAGCAGAGGGCTCATAACACAGTGTATATGTTGTCATGACCCGTCTTAGAAGTATTAAAAATGCAGCTGTTGACTCTCATTAGACGCTCTGCAGTGAAAGGACGAGCGGCCACTCTACACGAACCCGCTCTAAACAACACAAGCCTCGGTCGCCTGAACTACGAAGACGCTCGTCCTCATTCCTGTGGCTTCCTCCGCTGCCTCTCTTGGTCCGTCTTTGTTATTAATCTGACACTTTCCTTCCCCCTGAGTCAACACTTTCTCCGCTCAATATTGCCTTGCCTGAAGAGGGGGAAAGACACACACACACACACACACACACACACACACACACACACACACACACACACACACACACACACGTTTTGTCAAAGGATGCCATCCCAGACCACTGAATCCTAAATATGAGGTTAGTCCATCTTTAATGGAGCAAAGGAGGAATGAACTGATAATAATATTGAACACGTGTGTGACCCGCCTGTCACCAGCCGTTAGGTGTAATTTAAAGGAATAGTTCGGCGTTTCTACACTGTGGTGTGGTGTGTGAAGTGTAGAGGAGCCGGTGGGATTCAGTAGCCGTAAGGACGTGCACCCATGGCTGAACCACTCATAATACACAGCACCAAAGCTGGATGAATGTCAAGAAGGACCGAACCGAGAAACGCAATTAAGGGGCGGACGGACGTGCGCGGCGGCGCACACGGACATATTCACCGCACGCGTGCGAGGAGCTCGACGGCAGCGTAAAAGGTCACTGTTGCTCGCGCTGCCTTGAGCAATAAGTAATGACGTGTCACCGAGATGTCAGGCTCCGAAGCTCGAGCCGCTGGAAAGCCGTCGCCGCGGCTCCCAGTTCGGGCGCACGCGCACGCGGGCGTCACACGCGGCTGCACGCGGCGGTCCGGCCGCGTGAAATGACCGCCTCCACCGCCGCCGCAAAGCTGTGTCAACAGCAACGTGCCCCGTAATCCAGGATCACCAGCCACCGCCGCCCCGCAGGTGCCAGATGTGATCTACTGAGCGTCCTGAAACGGTTTTATCAGCGGCGAACGCGCGAGCGACGCGTGAACGAGCGGCACGCTGATGAACAGACAGGCTCCGTGGGCTGGATGCGTGTGGGAATCCTGGAGGTTCTCAGAGCTGAAGCATCCAGATAGCTCGTAGCATCAGAATGCTACCAAATGAAAGCTGCACAGAGACTACTACTACTACTACTACTACTACTACTACTACTACTATCTGAGTACTCGCAGGTACTGTGTGGATAGTGGCGGCTGCTACTGGGGGATTCCCTGCGTGTTCCTACAGCACTCGGCCCAAGTGGAACATGTTCCCTCAGATGCCGACACAGTTTGGTACCGACTGTGCCAACTCACAGACACACGGACCCGATGCCAACGAGCACCTGCAACCACCACACAGGGAGACAATTTATTGTCTGCACACACACACACACACACACACACACACACACACACACACACACACACACACAGCTGCAGGTTATTTCGTCAGCGCCGCGGCGAGTGGGACGCGTCCACTGATCCTCCAGCGAGGCGGAGATTTAGCGGACGCACCGGTTGCTCCCGTGGCCCTGGCTGCGGGATTCCTGAGCCTGCTCTGCACTGATCTCAGCAAGTAATCCTCAAAATGTCAGCCTCTCTCAAATTACCCCGAGGACCGGGCCCACGGGAGGAAGAGGATGCTGTAAAAGCAGCGAGGAAGCCTGTGTGAGAGCATCCCTGGCCTCCTCCTCTCCCATTGCTGTGCCTTTTATTTCTGCCGCTGTCTCGCCGTCTCCCTTGTAATTGATCGCCCATTTTCCTCTCCACACTCGCTCCCAGTGCCTCTCCTGCCCCCCCCCTCCCCCCTCGCGCCGCTGTGGCCGAACAGTGTCATGGCGAAGGCAGAGGGAGGTGATGCTGAAGAGAGCGGAGGCAAATGAAATGGAAACGCACAGGGAGGCGAAGAGAGAGAAGAGGAGGAAAAGGACGAGGGAGAATCAGACAGAGGGCAAAGGAAACGCAGGAGATGCTGCTTTCCCCCCCTTCCTTTTCTTTTCCCCCAGTGTCACCCTGATTATATAAGTGCCACGTGCTAAAAATAAAGCCTGCAGTACAAACTGCGAATGTGTGTGAGTGTGCATCTCCCCCTTGCACACTCATGCCTGCACTCGATGCTTTTAAACACACACACACACACACACACACACACACACACACACACACACGCACACGCACAGAGCACATTCATGCGTGCGCACGTACAGCCCAGCCCGGCGAGCCGGGAGACGGGTGCATATTCTCTCCCGGTTGCCATGGCGACGCAGCCTCCTTCAGACGGAGACGAGGAGCGCCATGACTTCCTGGAGGGGGCACGACGCGACGCGCGCCGGCCCGCTCCTCCTCTCCCCACGTATAATATCCTCCTCTCGAGCCCTCGCCGCGCTTTCATTTGTCTCGCTCTCTCGTGTGTGTGTGTGTGTGTGTGTGTGTGTGTTTACTTGAGCCCCCCCGCTTATTCATGAATCCCATCGTCAGCCCTCTGGAGAGTCTCATCTGTCTCTCAGTCTGGCGACTGGGGTGGGGGTGGAGGGGTTCAGGCTGCGGTGCCACCAGAGAATCAAGGATGAGGCCTCGCCGAGCCCACCACACCTTTTATCAGTAATCTCCTCATGTGCTGCTCGCGACGTGCTCCCCTCCATTCGTCTCTATAAGCACCTGGCAGGCAGGAGACAGGGGCCTCTTAGAGCCAGTTTCATCTGTTTTAGCAGCGCCGCTCCGGAGGCAGAGGACCATATCACATCGACTTCCATCAGGAGGACGCCCGGGGAAACGAGGGACGCGGAGGCTGAGTGGGAAGGGAGCAGTTACTGGAAACATGCGATCCATCCTGCCGACGGTTGGAGCTGTGGCGGAGGAGCAGCGACCAGAACGCCAGCTGGGGCTCGGGTGTATTGTTTTCCCCAAAACGATGTGGATTCCCCCCAAAAACAAGCCCAGGACGCAGACGGTGGAGTGGACGGGAGCTGCCTCACACTCCCTAGCAACAGCTGCTGCGTCGAGGAGCTTCAAGAGATGGAGACGAAGGCTACGGGTGAGACACGAGACACGGAGCCAAGACGGAGCAACTAGAAACACTCGTCGCCATGGGAACCAGAGATGATCCGTGAATAAGATGCCACCCTACAGTAGCTGACCTCGCGCCAGGTAGTTAGCTCACGCTGCAAAACGAGAAAAACAATGGTAAACTGATCAAATCAACGCTGATCACATGTGTCAGCAGCAAAAGGATCGGCTTCCAGCTAAATTAGCCACGTCAAACACAATTTCCCTCTCAGGCGGCCGCGTCTCCGCTTTGGAAACGCAAGCTGACAAGCCTGAGACCCCGGGACCTCTGTCGTGGTCACGAGGGTCCTCCCATGGTTTGAAAGGCAGCTTTGGAGAAAAGTACGAAACGAAAAAAAACACACTATTATGAGAAAAGTGAAATCGTTTCATTTCTACTTAGTTGTATATAATTTTAAATAATTAGCTTTGGTCTCACAAATCAACTAAACTGTAATGGGGAAATTTCATGGAATTAGCATCCCATGGTATAAAGGAGAGCACCGACTAATTAATATAGATAATAATCTTAAATTGCAGATATTCAAGTGTATGAAGCCAATTCACACTTGCGGCTTCCACTTGAGCTAATTCTAATGCGTCTGGCTGCTGGAGATGAATCAGTGACACTTCAGAAACAACTTGTGTTTGCAGTTCGGCGCGAGGATTAAACCACACACTCACTTCCAGCGCCGACAACGACATTCATCAGCCTGAGGATTCCTGGGGTGTCGAACACCTGCACTAATCAAGACTCCGATGATGTCCCCCATCCGTTATTTGATGATTTAATCGGCGCCGGCCTCCCCCCGCCGCCCGCGTCGCTGCGGGAGCGGCTCCAGGAAGTGGTGGCGCGAGGGTCAAAGGTCAAAGCCAGGCATAAAAAAAGGAAAGGAAAGGGTGGTTTGACAAAAATAAGGGTAAAACCGTCTCTAAAAGCTCAGCTTATTTGATCTATTCAACGCCGTCCTGCTTCTGACAGCAATTAAAGCCACCAGCCTCATCCGCCGAGGCTGCCGCTCAACCAGCCGCCGCTTTGAAACCGTCACCACTTTGTGCATGCGAGCGACAGAGGCAGACTTAAAGGAGGAGGAGGGGGGGGGGGGGGGGGGGGGTCTTGAAAGACACGAGGACGAGCAGAGCGAGACACAAAGAGGCGGACGGAGACAGAGAGAGACGTCGCCGACGGAAACGGGAGACGCTCTGAGCTCTGCCAAAGGTGAATCCCTATTTATGGGCAGTAATTATCATTACATAAGACCTCAATTATTCAGCCGCACTTCTTTGGGAGCTTCATCTATTAGTCAGCACAGTGAATGCAGAGTGTCCTCGGTGGCCGGGCCCTGTTAGTGTGAATGGCGAGCATCCGGGGATGTGCTTCACGTGGGGGCCGCATTCATTGCTCTGTTGACACCACTTCGTCTCATGCCTGCAGCTGGAGGCTGAAAATCCACAGCCTCTCATGAAACCTCATTCCCAGCCAACAATCCCTCATCAATGTGAATCTGCCCCAAGTCCGAGTCGGGCTCCTCTCCCCTCTGGGCTCCACGTTCGTTCGGTTCGCTCTTTCGCCGCATTCGTCAGGACGCAACAGAAATCCTCGCCCCGGTTTCTCCGTATTGAGATTCTGATGAAATGGTCCGGCTGCAGATGACAGGCGGCGCGTTCCCATTAGCCGGGCTGCCACGCAGGGCGCCGCTCGACCCGAGACAAGACGCAGCAGGTTGGAGCGGGACCCATCAACGCAGGGGCACCTCCAGCTCACGGGCTCCATCTTTAACCGGAGCCGGCTTACACACGGAGCAGATCATTAGAGAACTGCAGAAAAGCTGGTGGTTGTGACAGGCAGCGCTCAGTTAACAGTGCAGTAAACGGGGGGGGGGGGGGGGTCAACTAGACGTCTCCTCCCGACAGTCGTCACCTCTGGGCTGCAAATGGAACCGAGCGAAGTCGCAGGCGCTCGTCTCCAGAAGGGGAGCAAATTATAAGCCAAGTTAACAGATCGAAAGGATGAAAGGGTCTTTGATGTTTCAAGTGTCTCAAGGGTTTTAAAATGGGCGAAACGAAGATATATACATACATGTGTTAAAACAATTCTAGTAATAGAAAGTGGAATGGAAATAGATCTCACACGTGCAGAAATCTGCACACACACACACACACACACACACACACACACACACACACACACACACACACACACACACACACACACACACACACACACACACACACACACACAGGATGGGACCTTTACTAGGATCCTACATACATTACATAGCCCCCTAAGCCCCATCGAGCTTAATACGGTCTGTTTCCTGTGACAGCATATCAACCAGGAGCTGATGGTCCAGACCCAGTTAACTTCCTGCAAACGAGAAAGCGGCGCTGCCGTTCCCCCGTTTCCTCATCTTATGTTCCCCCTCACGCTCGTGGAGCCAACGGTCGTTTCGCTGGCCTCACCCACAAACGCTGGAGAAGCCATTCAAGCGGAGCATCCACCAGCCGGCAGACGAATGCTGGAGGAGGAACCTGCAACTTCTGCTTTGTCCCGCTCTCCGTTGGACCAGCAGCCTCATTAAATACTAATGATAATGAATATGATAATCCAGACCCTTCAGCGACTGGTCAGAGAACTACATGATGGAACCCTGGTTCTTCATTCATACAGGCAGAACTCAGGGCCGACAGATATAGGTTTATGTTTCTACTCCCTGAGATTATGAATTAATTAATTATTGTCTAACGCCATCAGTCACTGTTACAGAGGATCTAATTTTAGCAGCCCTCTCTCCTCCCTCTCAGGCTGGAGGTTGGGATGATGCTGAATAAATAAAGCGCGCCTCCATCTGCTCCGCAGGTTATCGCTCGGCGGCTTTCTCAGGCTTCCCCCCGAACCGGCAGACGTGCTCGGCCGTTATCTCCCTGCGTTTATCCGCCACGCACGGCCGCCCTCCGCCGTGTCGCTTACTCCCATCAATAACGCTCGCGAAGGGGGAGTTCAATCGCATCGACGCCGACCAGAGCTCCGGCGCCGCCGCTTCCTCCAGATTTGGTCAAAGCCCGTCACATCTGCCGCCATCTCGCGCCTCCCCCCTCCTCTCCCCCCTGTCTCTGAAGGTGTTCTTCCCCTCCTTTGGTCTCCGGCCTTCTGCTCCCGCAGCGCGTCGCCTCTGCCTCCGTCGCTTCCGCTCCCTTTGCATGTTTCATTTCAACGCCATCTCCCCGCTGTCCTGTTGCTGCCGCGCTCGGCGGCTTGCGGACGAGCGCCGCTTCGCCAAGTCGGATGGAATCTAACATGACAGGTGCCACGGCTGTGGCAGCGAGGCAAATGTATTTTTTGGACTTTACATGCAGAAATGACACGCTCTCATCTCCTTCGACGTTAGAACCGCTTTATTCCCAGGAAATATTAACAATTCAAACACAGCCCTGCTCAGTTTGAGGCTTGAGCTTTATGACCTGTCAAACTTCCCATCACCCACCAATTTAACCAGAGCAAACCATCAGCCGGTGCTTCGCCCGCTGAACTGGACCAGTTCCTGCACAACCCGCTTGAACCCACGGAGCGGACGCCTCAGCAGCAGCGAGAACAGCTCTCAATCCAAAGCACAGTTACAGGTCAAGACAGAAGTAGGCCAACATCTATAAAGAGGGGAAGGCGCATACGGAGGCATGGCTGGGAGCTTAAATAATAAATACGAACGTGGTGGGTGGGACGGAGAAGAGACGGAATGATTCTAATGGAAAGAAATCGGCACTGGGGCAAAAAATAAAAAATTAAAAAAAAAAGATAATAGAACCGAGGAAATCCATGAGAGGTGAAGAAAGTGACGACCCCCAGAATGATAAGCGACGGAGGAGCACGAAGGGAAGAAAGGGAGAAGGAAATGAACGGAGAGATAGTGGCGGATATTAGTGTTGTCAAGGGAAGGAGGTCCCGCAGGCTTTGGCAGAGCTGCGATCCCAAAAGCGTAACCTCTTCATCTTTCGCCAGCTCCCTCAACTTGACAGCTCTCCCGTCCTCTGGACCCCAGAGGGCCGGCGTTGGTTTGCCAAAACGCCCACCCTCCACCTCGATTACACAGCTTCTGGAGGGGCCGGCCTTCAGACGCGCATGTCGGCTAACGGCTAGCGCAGGCTGCTAACAAACACGGGACATACTCAGAGTTAGGTTAGTTAATTAGTTAATTGACAAACAAACCTTTTCTGAATTCCATCATCATCATCTTCCCGACACTGTGCACACCTCGTGGTGACCTTTGACCTCAGCCCAGTTTAATCGACATCCATTCTTCGTTGTTGCAAGAGTCAACGTCTCCTGCACACTGTTTGGTGTAAATACCATCATTCAGAGCTTGGAAAAGCCCTGAGAGGAACCCTCACCCCGCTGCAGAGGCCTAATGGGTCTGTCACTTCACTGGAATCAGGGAGGATTAGGTCAAACACAAAAGAGCCATTCCTTCTCCCGAGTGCAGGTTCCGGTCCCGCGAGCGCCAAGTCATCAGGGAGGAAACACACATTCGCGCATCAGACCGGCTGCTTGTCTCCAACTGCGTCCTCAAAGCGCTGCGAAGGGAGTCTGATTGGTTTGTGCCTCAGGGAGAAGGAAGTGGAGACAGACAGAGGGGAAGCAGCGGCGGAGCTGGTGAAAGCGAACAAAATGAAGACGTATGACCACTAATTAACCAGTAAACTGGATTAAGACTGAACGGGATAACGTCTAATGAATCCATTGGAACCAGGTCTGAACTGGACCGACAGTCTGTAAAAAAACAGGTTTCACTTTTCAATTTCCTCTTTCTGTTCGGGCTGATGCCATGTCTGTATCATACTAGAATTGTTGTAATTGCGGGTTTACCACTTGTAAACAGCGTTTACGCCAACTTCCAAGTTCACAATCCAAGAAGAGATGAATTTTTCTGAAAGTTCCAGAATGTCTGCTTTGGCACAGAATAACATGCATCATAGACTGAGACAAAGCGTCTACTTCCATGCAATTAAAGTAAATCCTATGCAGCATCATGTTAGATGCATCGTCACTGAGCCAGTTTGAAGCTAATGTGCATTTTTACATATATTTCCTTTGCATAATCAAAACATATTTAATAAAGTATTGATGTCAACAGTCTTTTAGATTAAGCAGAGACACTCCTGAAAAATAAGCAAGCTGTTTTAAAACCAGACTTGTCAGATTTTCCTGCCACCTCTAAAAAGCCTTGCAAAGCGAGAAGCGCTGCCTGAATTCACTTAGCTGGGAAACACGAATCAAGCTTTTTTTTTTTTGTTTAAAACAGCTGATACGTGAATGTTGGGATCATGGCTGCTCTGTGGACCACAGGGGCTGCTGCCCCAACAGGAAAACGATGAGAGGGGCCCTTTGCCGGTCGAGGCGAGGGCTGGGATCACAGCATCGGTTCAGTGTGGAAGAAGACACCCAGAGCAGGGACGAGCGAAGAAAGCCAGTGCGCGAATAGGAACCGTCCTTAAATGCTGCACGGGGCACAGATGCATGATGGGAAAGCACCTTTCTGGGCCGGGGGTGACCATGAGCCGACCGACTGGACCGGGTGAAGACAGGCCCAAGGAGGCTGCCATGTGCATCACAGGCGTTAGGTGACTTTTAATGCGACTCAGCTGCAATTAAAAAGTGAATGAATCTATAAAAAACACTTATTTATTCGGTTGCAGCTCTGGTCAGATGTCATGCGCCCTGAGCTGGAGTCGCACATTCAAATCAAAACTCTATTTGAAATTCGCAAACACACTCTGTTATAGTTTCAGGGCCCAGGTTGGTGGAGCTCCAGTCTGTGACGTGGAGCTGCAGACGTCACAGCCAATGAGCAGCGCTTCCCGGCGGGCGGCGCCTATTTACAGCCTCTGCCACGACTGAAGGCGGCATCGGAGCACTGGCTTCATCCGCTCGCAAACTGCTTCTAATAAAAGAACATATCCAATGACAACTGGTGTGCACTGAGCACATTTAGCCTTTTTTGAAGCTCCCTCCATCTGCTGGATGCCTCTCATAGCAGCCACCTGGGTGAAACAGCGTCTAAATTCCTCCGTGCCCTCGTTTCTTAAACGCAGCGTTATCGCGTCACAGGTGATTCTGTGCTTTGGTTTCCAGAAACGCACCAGAGGAGCCAGATTCTTTGTACTTTGCTGCTAATTAGCGAGAGAAAACCATTGACAACAACTTGAAAAACATTTTTGGGGAATTTAGTTAATAAAGCCTCAACACTAAACCGTGCTCTCATTTAAAATTTAAGGCCGTACTGGGAGCCCACCAGGGGAAGTAAACCAGCTCTAGAAGCCTGTGCCCTTTGCAATCCACTTCCTGTTCTGCGGTGTTGACGATATTGTTGTTTGACCTATTTAGGCGGAGGCCAGACTAAAATCAACCCGTGCAACTTCGGCTCAGCGTGAGTTCAAACGCCAAGCGTGCGGCGCGGGACGGGCCCAGGACCCAATCCGGGTTCGCGCCCGTCCAGGCGGAACCGCCGCAGCGACGCACCACTCGTTTGTTGATGAATCCATCGGCGCCGAGTTAAACAGGCAGGGCCCGCCTCGCAGCTGCGTTTTTACTGGAACACAAGCTTTTAACCTTTACCCGTTTCATTTCATCAGCGGTAAAGCGTATTTGCCAGCAGGTGGGATAAATGCGAAGAAGCCGCCGAAGGTCCTCAACGGAGTCACGACTATTTTGACTACTGACGGTTTGGTTGAAGGAAAAGCTACTGTAATGTGCATTTATAGAATTTTCATTCCTTGTTTTTTTCCCTAAAGATCCTTCAAAATAAAGGCTGATAATAATAATAAGAAGAAATAAGACTAAATATGATAACTTGAGCGTGAGCACAATTTCAGTATGATATCAGTATAATATATTATTTGTAAATACTGAATCTACATAGAAAAGCCACAAAGAAGTAAACGGGGAATCCCTCATTTCAATCTGTGTGAAAACTGGAAACATTAGAATCCTACTGTCAAATCCCAGACGAGCCGGCGCTGGAATAAATGATTATTATTTTGTCACGAGTGTGAAAACGGCCCTGAGGGGAGCTTTGAAGACGGCAGGAGAAAAAAGGCTTCTGGTGATGACACCTCCAGTGACTGGTCTTTGTTTTGTGTTGCTGCGAGTCTGGCAGCACGCTGCTGGATGCAGCCGTCGCTTCCGCTGCTCCTCTTTGTCTTTCTAAATGGAGGCGCTGGATGTAACGCGCCGCTCCCCCGGTGTAATTCTGGAGACTTCTGGAGATTTGTTGCGAGCTCTTTAACGGCAACAACATCCAGAAGCCTCCGAAGAAAGATTTTCACGTTAATGCGCCAGCGTCTTTTATAGTTTGAGCTGCTTAACGGCGTAATGTCCTGCGGGCTTCAAGCGATATTACAACATTTATCACTGGGAGAACATTAGTCAACACTGACGGTGAGGTTAGTTTGTCGTGTTGTCGCATCATGTTGCACATGATCGATATGACTGCACATGTGTCAACACCACCATTTCTCTGACATTAATGTCACAGATGGTGATTCTGACACTTATTATTAGTCTTCTAGTCTTTATATCATTACTGCAAAATGCCACAGTTTAGATTTATACCTAAATTAAGAAGCAACAACACAGTTTTGCTGCTGCAGTAAGAAGCTCAGATGAGGTCGGGCGACCTTTGACCTGGTACCTAACCTCAGTCTTTCAGCATAACAATTAAAATCCCCACACCTTCAGTGCATCATATACTGTAACTAAGCTACAGTAGGTACCAGGTACTTGTAAGACAGACTAGAGCAGGTTCAGCCCAACGTACTGCGAGGTGAGCTGTAAGTAGATTCTGCTCCATCTGGACGGGCTAAGTTTAGCTTTGGACCCAGTCTCATATTAATTACAGCCGTCCTCCCAGATCACACACGCCGTCACAGGGGACAAACGCTGCAAAACGTAGGAACACTTCACCCGCAGCTCGCTGTGCAACGCCATGAACGGATCAATAGAGCAGTATTTCCTTACAATGCCAGTGACACCACAGCCACCGTCACCCCCCTCCAGCAGCCTTCAGGGACAGCAAGAAGCAACTCGTATACACCAAGCAAAGCACGGTGAGCTCATTCAGCCGCAACGCGTTCCCGAAGCAGCCTCGGAACCTGGGCCGGGCACGAGTACCGTAGCAGGCCAAGAGGCCCCTGATCGACGGAGGGAGGCATGTCACTTTGATTCAGTGCCTGCAGACTAATGGGCGAGATGGAAGCGGGTGCAAGCTGTGAAATAAACAAATCAATATTTCTCCACAGGCCCGCTGCTGTGCACATGCCGCCGTCCCGGAGCAGCGCGGCACATGCACGGGACAAAAGGCTGCGTCACGCACAACGGCCCCTCCACTCACTCACGCCGCGGTGCAGTACGGTGCTGCTAAACGTGCCCACTCACTGCCGAGCCCCGTGCGTTTGTTGCGGTGCAGATGGCACAAGGCTGCATAGCATACACAATTTACATAACTGACTCACTGTGACTCACGGCGCTTACTACTGAAATGCCAACCCGCTAGTGTGGTGAACAAGAGAAAGAGTCAAATCTGCCTCCCGACCTCAAAACGCAGCCATCGACTCTTTATTACACCTGATTCTGGCTTTTGACCTTTTGTCTCCATTCTCTCTCTCTCTCTCTGTTCCCATTCGCTCGTCCCCTGCTGTTCCGTTACAGACACGGCACGGAAACAACAACAACAACAATAATAAATCCAAAAGTTCGACAAAATAAAAAGCAGCAGGGATTAGAGGAGGTGGGGGTGGGTGGGGGGGTCGCTTAAGGACTTCCTGTTTCCACAGTTGTGTGACGAATTCCAGAGATGAATCCCCGTCGCATGCCAAACGCACGGGATCGCTGCCGCGGCGCTCTGATCAGAGCTGAAGCTCGTGACGGGGGAGGACGAGGGGATGCGGAGAGCACGCTCCGATGAGACGGGCGCGCTGTCTAATCACGTCAGGGGAGAGGCATCTCAAATTCACGGAGCGATGAGTGCAAACAGCTCACGAGGAGCTTAGCGAGGTATGTTCCAAACGAAACGGTGTCGAGAGGCGAAGCGAGACAGCGTCTTTGTAGCGGAAAACAAACGCCGAATGAGACGCTGAGACGGATCTGGCAGCGCTGGGGCTCACGTCGTCTCACGTGTGGCGTGGTTAACCATTCTCGACAGGTTTATGACTATTAATCTGGGATTCAGCCACGAAAAACACACACCCTGTACAGGCGGGGTGCGAACACAAACGCAAGGATGCACTTGTTTATCAGCTCATCTTCAATACGCTTGGGTGATTAGATACCAGGCAACGAGCTGCAAGAAAGGACTAAGACACATTCTACTTACCAGGTCTCGTCGTTCTTGAACTCCAGCTCTCCGTAGGCGTCCTCAAAGTCCTCCCCTCCCCCTTTGGCGAGCCCCTCCAAGGTCCGATAAGGCACAATGACCGTCCCCCTCGCTCCGGAAGTCCTCAGCACTTTCACCTCCATAATGCCGATGCTCTCGCTCACGTGCACCGAGTTGCTTTCGAAGGTGAAAATGCCCGAGTGGTCGTCATCCAGGATGGTCACGGTGGCCACGGTGGGGAAGCCCAGCATGGCCTTCGGGTACGGGAGGCTGTTGGCGGACAACACCTCGTCCTCGGTCTCCAGGACCCGCAGGTTGCTGAGGCGCACGAAAAAGTGCTCGTCCTCCTCGAAGATGTCGTCGTCTATGATGCCGATGCTCATTTCCTTGATCATCTCCCCCGGCTTGAACACCACCGTGCCCTCTGTGAACTCGTAGTCGGCCCCGGCGTTGGCCGAGCCGTCCTCCGTCTTGTAATCCACGTAGATGGTCTTGTTGACGTCGCCGCCTTTCCTGGTGACGGTGAGGATGACGGCGCCACAGTTCTCAAGGCACTGGTACACAGCGGGCTCGAAGGCGATCCGGGACACGTACTCCTCGGGCTCCTCCACGTGGACCTCCTGCACGCTGGCGCTCTTCTTGGCCTGCTCGGCAACGTGCTTCTTCAGGATGTTCCCGGCGCCCGTCATCATGCGCGTGGCCTGGATGCGGTAGAAGGCGCGGCTCTTCTGCTGGTGCGAGAGCGCGTAGTAGTTGGCCATCTCCACCAGCTGGTCCAGCTCCTTCTCCGGGTGCTTCTGCTTCAGGTCCTTCAGGATGCGGATCATGTCCCGCCGGGACTCGTCCACCTCTTTGCTCTCTATCAAGCCGATCAGATTGCTGGCCGCGCCTCCGTCCATGAAGTGGGAGTTGACCATCTTCCCGTCCATCTCGATTCCCTTGGAGCGCTCCGCCTCCGTCTCAATGATGACGCCCCTGTGTTTGTCCGTGCGGTACTTCTTGTGCATGAACTTGTAGAAGAGCAGGCGTCTGTCTGCCACCCAGGCAAGGAGCACGCACACGGGGAAGAAGGCCAGCGTCAGCAGACCCTCCCACACCTGGACTACGTTGGGAGAAAACACAGCCAGGATCATATAGAGCCAAATGTAAGCGAAGATGCTCCAGCCCGCTGTGACAAAAAACACCCGGAGGTGTTTGACTTTGCGTACCTCTCCTTGAGGAATCACTGACACACACAGGCCAATGATGACAAACATATTGAACGCTGCGCTGCCCACAATTGTGGAGGGTCCGAGCTCCCCAGACTTGAACCCATGCCCACACACTTCAATTACAGAAAGCAGAATCTCGGGGGTGGACGAGCCCAAGGCCATGAGGGTGAGGTTTGAGACGGTTTCATTCCACACCCGGATCGTAGTCGTGGTCGTCTCCCCATTGGGCCTTTTAATGATAATCTCCCTTTCCTGGGAGGTGATGACCTCGATGGCTGCCATGAAGCGGTCTGCGATGATGGACACGCCAAGAAACATGTAGATGAGGGCCACGAAATACACAATGACCCTCGCAATCTTGTCTCCCATGGAGGGGTCCTCGGGATACCAGATGGGCAGGATGATCCCCGCCTGGCACTTAGAGTTCCCCGCACAAGTGGCATTGCTAGAGCTGAGCAGGGGGCTCGGAGTGGTCCGGGCCTCGGTACAAAGAAAGGCTACAGCCACAGAGACCAGCCCCAACCACAGGCAGGCTGATGACCCTGGCCTCACAGGCCGTGAGCCCTCCATGCACCCTTCTTCGTTTCAAGGGTCCTTAGCACGCGGAGAGTCCCTCTGGGATCCAGCCCTGGGCTATGCTTTTCCTCCACTCGCCACCTAAGTGAGAAACAACAGAGAACACGAATGTTACAATACAGCCACAAACCTATACACATTATCTTCCAGAAACATGATCCACGTGGGAACAAGAACGTTAATGTTTCGTCACATAGTTCTATAATTTATGTAAGGAAATATTCTGAATGGTTGTGAAGCCTTAGGGCATCACCACATTGTTTTAAAGCCATGTTTGAGTAGTAGTGGGAGTACAAGCGCGTGTTTGTGTTTCACAGAGAGAAACACCCACTACGTCTGAAAATAATTAATAAATTTCACGAGCTGTATACAATTCACATGATTCTATAATCCTTCTACTACTTTGCAAACAAAAACATTATCCAAGAACGAGCTGGAAAATTCTCCCCCCCGTTCAGAAATACATGAGATTTCCAGGCTTGTAAACCACTATGTGAAGACTGTCGATAACATTAGTTCCTAAAACAATTGCCTCCGGGCTCATTTCCAATCATAAGGTTTATTTTCAGCTTAGATGTGGATATGTGCGCCCAGTAATGTGGATTTGAGCACGATCGTCTGAAATCTCCGGGGCAATACGCAGGCGGACCAAATAGCTCGCTCAGCAACTCGGCAATGTTGCCAAACGAAGCAGTGTCCAATATGTCGCATTGGCGAAAGAAAAAACAACAACAACAACAACAAACAAACTGCAGAGTGGAGGCAAGACATTGTCAAGAGGCGAGCTGACTCGAAAGGTACCGATGTCTTAATTAGAGGCTTCCACGCACGTTTCTATGAGATACAGGAGCACTTCTGGAGCCACAGGCCCAAACGGAGAACAGGCATCATTTACTGGAGACAGATTACTGTGGCTTAGAAGGCTGGGTGGGGCCGCTGTGCAGCCTTCAGCGCACCCACGAGCCCCTGAGGTCTAGTGTGAATTAAAATCATCGGTGCAAGTTAATCATTCTGTCCCGACGACATTTTCTCCCATTACTGATACACTCGCTTCCGCTTTTGCGGCGCTGAAAGCGGAGCGAGGCGTTTTTCTTCTTTTTCCATTTCGGACCGAGAAGTGCATTCTTATGTTCCGATTCCTTGGCTAAACGGCTGATTACCTCTGGGGCTGCCCATGCTAAAGCATGTACACTGTGCTACGCGTGGCACTTTAAGGCACTCTGGATAAAAGCGTCCATTAAATGACACATGTTCTGTTGTGACATGCAGATATTTAGTTTGAGTTACTGTAACGCGTGTGCGCCAGATCACAGGAGATTATTTCAGCTGCTTGAAAATCCCAGGTGACATTTCTGGGAATTACTATCCATCATCCAGACCTGCGTCACTTTAATGAAGGTGTGGAGCGTTAACACCTATTTAAAAAGGCCAAATAGTGTCTCCGGTACCTGAGCAGTGTCAACACACCAAATAGGAAAAGAACAAAGAAAAAAAGATGTTGACGGCAGAGCAGCACACTGATCCAGAGGGATGAAGAGGGAATGAAAGCAAACAGCAGCAGAAGCCGGAGACAGGGAAGCAGAATGGAAGTGAATCAGCAGCGCCACGTATGTGGACGTGAGCCAGACGAGCAGCCACGCAAACAAAAGCAGAGGAATAATTGAGTAACAAAGTTTTAACTTAATTACAGAAAAGTTTGATCTGGAAACGGAGGTCTTTGCAGCGATGGGGTTTTTCCTCTCTACTACTACAGGTTTGTTGCAGGTTCACCCTCCACTTCCACGCCCCTGGGGCCCGTGTTGACCCCGTGTGGTGTCCTGCTGCACACGTTCACACTCATCCGGACAAAAAGAAGATCAATGAAATGGCAAACAGGCAAAATAAGGATGAATGCAAACGCAAACCCCAGGGGCCATGAATCAACACCGGACCCGCTCGACCGTCTTCGCCCAAATGTGCAGCTTCCTTGTTTTCGCAAGCTGCACCATCAGCTCCGTACAGACTGCAACCGGAAAACGTCTGCGCTTCTTTTTCCGACATCATCCGAGCTCCGTGCAGCGTTAGGGGTCACGAGGGCGTAAGAGCTGGGACTACGTGCCCCTGCATCTACTCCCAGAACAAGCTACACCACGAACAGAGGGCAGCAGCTTTTCATAATGAAAATCCTGCCGCGGCGACAATTGGGAAAACAAGCACACGAGGCAGATTCTGAAGCGGCCCAGGATGATGCGTGGTGACTTAAAGGTCACATTTACACATCGTGTTAACATGTGATCTGTATCGACAGGTCAACAACAGGCCTCTGCAATTACACCCGACACCCATTATCCCCACTATCTTGAATGGAACGGCCCCATGACCAGATCTCACTATGCAAATTAATGTGGATTCAAACAGGAAAAAAGGAGTAAACGCGTTTACTTTCTGCGCAGCAGTGACCCAGTGCTTCTATTGTGAGACAAGACTGCGTCTGGAGATTATGACCATAATTCACTTTAACCGCTCGGAGCTAAAAAGGGAGAGTTTGTCGTTTGCACAAAACATTTCTGACGTCGCAGGTATCGAGTCTATTTCTGATGTTTCCATCACAGGAGAAGCCGGTCCGTTCATGCATCTCATTGGGAACATGCAGGAGAACCTCCAGGTCAGGACTGACTGCTACAGGTGCGGTAGGAAATAAATCCAGCCTTAGTGGAGCTCCACAGATGCTCTTTTGTGGACTGGAAAAACCCATAAGATTGTTGAATTTGAAAGATATCTTCCATCTCAAGACAAATCGCGAGTTAGACGCCTGAGAGTGAACAATTTATTTCTCTATTTATATCACCGTTAGAACCGCGGCCCCTAAATTAGCAGCTGCACTAAACAATTTGCATACTAATTAGTGTTTTAAGGACGGCGTTTCACATTGTGAGTTAGGGGCTGGACTGTCACTAAAGTTTAATCACAGCTGCATAGCACCTTCCAAATAAGAGGCTGCCGAAGCGCTGCGTTTTCCTGCACAGGAGCCGCGCTGCAGCTGACGTGTCTAAATTAAGTCTGAAGCGCAGGCAGCTTTTACACGCACACACACACACACGCGCGCGCACTAAAGACCTTTTAGTGCGCGTGACACTAAAGACCTTTTGAATCTCATATCATTTGTTTTATAAACAACAAAGATTGATATACTTAACATATATTTTGACATTGTTTATTAATTTCTTATTCCTGAGGGTGAGAAAAGCCTGAAACTGCATCAGGACCACGGCTCAGGGAAAACTCACTCTGGGCCAGACTGATTTCATTGGTTTCACGTGAGGAACATTCATCTGGAGAGGGAGTATCGTTAGAAGCCTACAGGATAACATCAGTGAGACATACCAGAAGCCTCACACAGTGTGGTCAGACAGAACGAACGGCCAATGCAGAGGTAAAGGCCACAAACCTGCATCTGAGCTCAGCTGTTTAATGCGCAGGCAAACGTCATAATACGTATGGGAAAGATAGTGCAGTTAATTGTGATTGAACCCAGTCCCCGTGTTCGCCCTCCTGATTAGATGACCCACACCTGTGGACGCGTCGGGCGCGCGGATCCCGTTCCCTCCGCCACTATTTTGGGACGAGTATCTTGTTTAAGGAGGCCATTTGAGATGCGCGTAAACATGGAGTCAGCGGACACACGGAGCGCCTCAGCTGTTGCTGATTAATCACCATAAAGGGCCGCTCCTCGCGCTGTGCATGTCACAGGGAATCCCTGCTGGAGCGGCCATAGGCCCGCACTTTAACTTATGGGACGCGTGCGGGCCTGCGTGCGGAGATGCGTTCAGGAGCCTATTTTAATCCCCAGCGCCCCGCGGACGCCAGAAGACGCGCGTGCGTGCGTGCGCGCGCGCGCGCGCAAGGGCAGGCGAAATGAAAGCCGGAGGCTCACGTGTAAAAAGTGGAAATGAAGGAGCTGAGCCAATGAGCAGTGAGATGGGATCTGTGGGCTGTCACCGCCGCCGAGCGTTGACGGACGCCAGGTATTTGAACGGCACACCCATAGACGGTATCACGAATCCATTTCAGCCAGTTGCAACAGCGAGGCGCTAATGGAGCAAATACGAGCCGGAGCCGAACGCGGCGGACCCCCCGCGGCGCCCATCAGTCCCGGTTACCGGACCGTCGGCGGCTGCGCGGGTCCTGGGTGGCTCTAATGGGTTCGGCGGAATTAGTCACACATGTCATGAGCGTCCACTGGGTCCAGGCGTCACCGCCGAGGCTCGGCGTTGTGACAGGTCCCCTCGTTATCGCGTCTCGTTTGATATCATTGCATCGTGCGTTCCGCACCCGAACCTACCTGGATGTATATTCCGGGGGGTTTTGGTAGAGGCTGCGAAATATCTCCTGGCCGCCCCCGGTCTCAGTGTTGACGTTCCGACCGGGCTCTCAGAATAGTCTCGCCGTGTGGATCTCTGGGGTGAAACGTGCTCCTCGGAACAGAACCCCCGGGGCGAAGCGGCGCCGCCGTCCTCGTGCACGGAGGGGCAGGTCCCCGGCCCGCTCGGTTATTGGCGATTGGATCAAACCGAGCAGAGGTGATCGCCTTTCGTCCTCTCCAGCCGCGTCGCCCTCCTCCCAGATCCTCCCCGTCTGACGGATCGACCGGGTCGCGGAGCTGTCAATGACGAGGGGAGGAGACGAGGGGGGGTGGTGGTGGAGGTAGTGAGGGGGTCGGTATTTTAAAGTTGCACCCTGGGTAGAGACGGAGCTCCTGAGCCAGTCCGCGGGGCTCTCCCTCCTCTTGCGAGCCGTGAATCAGCGCTCCCCCTCCTCCCCCCCCCCTCCCCCTCCCGCTGCTGCGATAGCGCAGGAAATCTATGATGTCGCTCCCGTAGGTAGGCGCTGCCGTAAAGCTCCCGTTCGCCGGCTGCCTCCTCCACGCCGCGATCAATATTAAAGAGCGTCTGATTGGAAACGCGCTCGGCGCCGCGTTCCGCTTCCCGACTCGTAGCGCTGCGCCCGCACTTTGCGCACCGCCGGCTCCTGGATGCTGCGGACGGTTTCTAGGAGATTTTATTCCTCATCTCCGGATTGTCCTGCTCGCGTTGTTGACGTTCGATACTGGGCCTTCTCCCGAGCCACAGAAGTGTGAAATGGTTGCGCCCCACAGACCTCCGCCCCCCCCCCCCCCCCCCCTCCCACCACCACCGCCCCCTCCCGTCTCTAGAATTCACACAGCCGAGCTCGGTTAGGCGCGCGACCGCGTCACCATCAGCTGAGAAAAGAAGCCTGCAACACAACGGATGCTCAACCCACCGTGACAACTGTCCACGGAGGGAGTGAATGCGATGGAGGTAACGCTTAATGTTCGCCTCCGCAAACGCTGCGCGGCCGCACAGATGCTGTCGCTTCTGTAAAACAGATGACAGCAGGGAGACGGTCACTCGGTGAGTCAGCGGCGCTTATATTAGACATACTGTAACACATGAGGTTTCATAAATGCTGAGGATTATTATAAGTCAGACTCAAGACTTGAGTGATGGGATCTAATTGTCTTTAGTGAATGACAGGGGGATAAAACTGTGCGCAATGTCCTTTACTTACTAATTAATAATGGATGGTGTATCTCAGAATTCATATGGCAGCGCAATGTCGCCTGCGGACAAATAAAGTAGGTCAGAAACTCATCTGTGCACATTCTGTAATACACGACCACTTCCTGAGCAGGTGCGTCAATCGCGTGGTTCCTGTGACTAAATCCATATTTTCTATTAAACCCCTTCTCGATGCCGTGTTTAGCAGGAGCCCATCATCGTGAGTGCTACGGATTTTCAACCGTGGGGAGAGAACAAAATGAAACTGCGCCTTTAATCAAATCCTGCCCGGTTCGCAGAGTTCACGCGCATCTCGCGTCTCCGTGCGCCTCCGCTTGCGCTCGTAGCGCACAGGCCGCGTCGACGCATCCCCGGCCGGCAGATAATGAGCGTCACGGGGCAGCACGGCCCCTGATGCAGCGCGAGCGCCCGTCAGACTGTACGTAAAACGAACACGAGTATTTGAAAGTCTTTAAATTCATTAGCAATGAATCCATAATGAATCATGGCTGACTCAGATGGAGCAGAGAGAGGCTTGAAGAAGGCCTCCTGCAGCAGGGCCTTCCTCTGGTGGGGTGTGTGTGTGAGGGGGGGGCACCACCACCGTCCACACTGCTATAATTAGTATGAGCAGTTGGGCTGAATGCTTTAATGAAGTTTTCTTATCTGCGGGAAAGAAGGCGGCGGCAGAAAAGACGGCGGCCACGTTGATACGCCGGCGCTTCTATTGCACCTGCGCCAGCAGCCGCGTCGTGCCATTGGAATTCAATGGCCGCTGCCTTTCCTCATCAGACCCCTCCATGCGTCCAGCGATGATTTATGGATTACAGTTGCAATCAACACGCCGGGCCCTGTTTACGGCTGCAGGAGACGCAACAGCAATGAAAACAGGAAGCGAATGACACAGTGGATCTGGATGGAGAGAGGAAAGGAGGCGGGGGGGTAGGGGGGTCAGCGGCGCTATCACTGACACCCCCCCGGGCCACGTCCACTTACAGCGCTCTGTAATGAATAGTGAAGTAGTGAAGTGAGAAAGGTAAAGAGTCACCTCGCATCAGCATCTGAGGGCTCCGGAGCTGGAGGCCTGCTTCCTGTCACCAGCGGAAGGCTGGTGTGACGGTGGGGGTCACGGCGCCCGAGGAGCCAGTGGAAGTGATGCGCACGCAGAGGTGTTGGCGTAAATGAAAACACGGGTGAGTGAGAGGCCAGTTTAACCAGATCGGCTGCAGACTGGCTGCCATCGGAGGGGCCGGGTCCCCCCCCCCACCGCAGCTGGCAGCCGCAGGCCGACACACCTGAGATAAACGACCCACTCTCTGCACGCTGAAGCTATAAACTCCCACAATGACTCTCCTCCATATGGCTCTCGGACGCGTCTCGTCTCCGCGCACGCAGCTCCAGCTCACCAGCGCTCGCTCCACTTCTGCAGCTGCAGCGTTCAGTGGTTCACTGGGCTGGAATGTACGAGCCGGGGGAAGATGGACGAGAGAGGGACGCCCACGCGGGCTCCGCCGCGGCCGGCGCGAGGGCGTCTCGGCCGCCGGGCTCCCCTCCGCGTCGCCATGGCGACGCGCGGCCTCTGCTTCGGTCCTGGGGAGGCGACGGTGGCGATCTGTGCGCGTTGCGTCTGGCTCATTATGTGGGGAATGAAGTGAAACAGCCAGGGGGTGCATTTGTTCTGCGTGGACTACCCCTCAGCTGCCAAGCGTCTGTCTATTTATAGACATGAAACCAGAGAGGAAGAGAGAGCGCTCGCCTTCCTCCGGCGAGAAGCCCATTCATTCTGCAGAGCAGTGAAGTCTGAGGCCGGTCACAGCTTCAGTGGAAAATAAAAGCCAGGATGGTTTTCATTGTAGATGAACCGCTTTGATCCTTTAATCGAAATAATGTTAAGTTCGTAGAATAACACACACAAAATCAACACACGATCGTATGAAAAGAAGAACCATGCAGGAGACATTTAGATGTTTCAGTCCACAGACAAGGCCCAAACCAGCGACTAAACTTGTCCAGTGCGGCCTCCTGAGGAAATGGATCACATTGAGTCATTAATATTCCCATTTCCCGTGTGGGTGACTTATTACTGGGAATTCCCGTTTCATGATCAGATCTGTTTGAGAAATGTCATCTTGTCAGATAGCACCGGGAGTAATTAATCACAGTGTGGACCGGGCAAGTAGGAGAGCATGTGTTGGGAGGAGGGAGGATTTCCTTCGCCATTCATCAAGACTGAACGATAACTGGTTCAGTTATACACAATATCACAACAGTAACATTTAAAGCTTGCTATTCTTTAGTAAACACAGGATCCTAATGATTCTTCCGATGAGGTCAACCGTTCAGCACGGGCCACGTTCTCTCTATTACAGTCCTGATTTAGCCTTCGACTACCATCAAACTCAAGCGTTTCTTTCCCACAGTCAGATCCCAGCATCCTCGCTGCGGTTTTGATTTTCAGATAGTGCACATCTCATCCAAAACAGCCCAGGGGCAGCCTGTGGAGCATCCATAATAAGTGCATGATTCCCCACTAAGATTACAGATAAACAAAGACGTGGCTACTCTAATTTTAGAGAGGCCTCTCCAGAAACACCAGGCATCTGCTTTATCCACACACGACCTGGCACGAAACCCTCGATGTGATCTGCTAATCCCGTCACAAACAGCCTGATTGCTCTGCTTTGTCGTTCAGACGCGTCTGGCGGATTAGAAGCGCCCGCCACTTCACGGCAGCTCTGCCCGACGCGCAAACACTCGAGAATTATTTGGTGCCACCTGCGTAGCTGAAGAGGAGACTGCTCGTCACATAAATATCTGCCGCTGAGAGAAAAGAAAAAAAAAGCAGACAGGGTGATTCAGAAGTCATAAACGCAGAGAATGTGATCGTAGCAAATGGATCCCAGAATGTTCATCACAGCCCATTTCCCAAGATGCACGAGGCGGGGCGGTACATGCATTAGCTGTCACTCACCCAGCATTACTTATACATAGCAATTTGGAAACACGGCTAAAAGCGTGTTCCATTCTTTAGTGGGACAAAAAAGCATCAAGGTAATACTATTTTCATCATAAACCCAATAAATCCACCGCAGTGCAAAGTAATATCTGTCAGAGAAACAGATTACTGTCGAGACGCAAGACGCCTGAGGAAACGCTGGGCTTCTGCGTTATTTATGCTCCTCGTTTCAACTGGCAAATCAATGTGATACAGTTGTAAACAAAGACGCTCCACATCTACAGGCTTTTGTCAAAATGTAAATGAAGTAAGAGTAAGAGTGTGGATCAACAGTAATAATTTATAGAGACATGGAAATCACATTTTGCTTTGCAGATCCCTTGGTCGCTTCTGGGTGGAAGGCTTGGTGCAACACACACAGATGTGCCCCCTACTGGTGATTTATTCAGTGCAAACTCCTGATCACACTGTATTAAAGAATAAAAGACTAATCGAGGTTTTAAATAATCCATCTCGAGCCCAGATCACACATGTCCGCACCCTGAATCTGCAGCATCTGGGACAATCGGGTCTCAGCTGTGTCTTTGCTAAAGACTGGACATTCTTGAGTGGATCTGCTCCAGTGTCCCCAAGCCTCAGTCTTTTATGTTCTGCCTGGCTCTCTGTTGCTCCTGATAGTCTTTGGAGTCCTCCCAGGGACGGGGACCACGAATGTTCTTCCAACTGTCCAAGTTCACATCTTTAATTTTCTGCAGAGAGAAAAGAAACAACAGAAGGCGGCATTAGACTTCAGAACAACAGAAAATGACTCAACTATAAGTAACACTTCTTATTAAGTGTCAGAACTGTAATAAAGTCTACATGAAATCACAACCTTGTTCCAAAGACAATTCTGAATTTCAAACAGCCAGATGTTTAGTTCAAGTCCAAAATTTTGACCATCTGGAGAAAAGAAGCACAAGTCAGCTGCCCTTCACTCCTCCTCCAGCGTGGCCGTGCATTAACAGGAAGTACGTAAGCTAATGATGCTGTATTTGGATTTTAACAGGCCTGAGGGCAGAGGGGACTCACTTTAAAAGCAAAACTATTCTTCAAGGCATTAAGTGCTCAGTGCTAATGTTAAAAGTGTCTACAGTAGTTGAACATCTGGATAAAACGCACAGGTACTAATCGACCAATTAGCCTTTAGTTGCTAGTGATCAATAGAAGTGGCTGTAGGCAACTAAAAGAGAGTCGGTTTGTGTTTGTCTTTCAGTATGAGCTTTTACAGATGAAACAGATGTTTCACCATCACAGTTATTGTTCCAATTACACTAGCATCAATACTTGGTTTGCACCATTCTTACAAATAACAGCTGGTGCGATCTCTCATCTGCTCTCAAGGACTCACAGCGTCCCCTTACCTCATACTCGTCCTCAAGGATAGTTGCCTGCTTCTTAACATTCACTTTGGCCTCCAGTGACGGATCCAGCTGAAACAGAGAAAACTGGAATGTAAGAGAGCTAGAACTAGAAAAATGTTTCGTTTAATGTACTTTTGCTGTAACTTATAAATAATGGCATCTGCAGAGCGACTGGAGGTGCCTTCAAGAATACATTTCCTCTCTAGGGTCAGAGAGGAAGAGAGCACCGAGTCTAATAAAGCTATTTAAGTTTTGCAATTCAAATAGATTTTGCACAAAAACTGGACTGAACATTCCATTGAGTCCCATTCTAAATCATTACTTTTAATGAGCTCTAATATTTCATGGCAATAATGTTGCAGTTACTAGGCTGACTGATGAGCTCCATAGTTCCATGATTGATTTTTAATTAGACCTACATTACTACAGCAAATAAATAATTTATGGAATATTTTGCAGCCTTCAGAGCAGGCAATTACCAAGCTAACTAATTAGTATGATAGCTGGAGTGGTATTAATAGCCAAACAAACTGGGAGCTCTTAAAAAGGTGAGAAAAAACTCACAGAACCCTGACAGAAAAAAAGAGTTCCTGACATTGTGCTCTGCCTCTTGGCTAAATTAAATCATTGATGAGAAAATGCAAATTGAAATTACACAGTGACTTACTCTGCGATTTTGGGTTTTAATCATTTAAATGTGCAAATATCAGAACAGAAAAACAGAGCGAGAGTGAGAATAGGCTGACAACGATCCAAAGAAAGAAAATTTAATCCTGTGCATTTTGTAAACTGTTTGGACAGTCCACTCGTTAAATTACATGTGCACACACATGCTGAGCAGATTTAAATCTGTTCTCCGCAGGCCCCGTCAGGAGGGAGCAAAAAGTTGGCCAGCTGCACAGGCCCAGAGCTGGGGGGCACGATGGCCCTCTCCACCCACTGTCACCGTCACTCTGGTGGTGCTGCACATGGACAGTAATAAGGAAAGATGCCCCTGCCATCTGGCTCCCACCCAGATGACATGCATCAGCGTTTGTCACAGTAAAATAGCACAAAACAGCTACTTGCCCTCGCAGCCAGCTCATCAGATTGTAATGACTTTTAATAAAGGGCCAGTCTTCTGTCAGTTTAATAAACTGGCGCTGTCATTTATTGAATTATTAGCTTGCTCCCACTTCAAGCTCTCGTGGTGACTCGATGATATACGACTGCAGATTCTTTCTGAAATCTCAAAAACATGGCTAGCTTACTATTCTTTGTGATGAGTTGTGCCGCACTAAACTGAGATTCAGGTAGTCCACACAAACATAAAAACATCTGTACAAGTTACTTCACATCTCTCACTTGCAAATAGGACTTTAGCCACTTGGGGGCGGATTGGCACACAGGAGTCAGGAATGACTTTAGGATGCATTCTTGATTGGTGGCGTTCATTATAAGCGACATTTCTTATTACAAACCTTTCTATTGAGCTTCTGGGCATCATATCTGATTTGCGTGAACTCTCGCAGGCCAAAGGAACCTCCAACTATCAGCAACTGAAATAACATCAAAACATCTTCAATGTTTGTTCTGTGAAGGACATCTGAGCTGGGAGCTGTTCTCTGAATGAAATGGTTTGACCCTACGCAAATTAAAAAGAAATTATTAACAATTATATAAAAACATGATCGTTAATAGATTAAATAATCATGAAAGTTTCTGCTCCAGTTTGACATCTTCAAATGTCTCACTTCATGCAGAACACAATACGAACATTTTGTTTAAAGTAGATAATAACCGATGTTTATTTGCCCTTTAGCTTTAACAATGACAACCCTCCGTATTTCTGTTGCTGTTGTCTTTAATCTACAGCCATTTGTCCTCTTGTCCTTCAATTACACAAGACGCAGTATGTGAACCTGACCAATTAAACATAGCTTTAAAATACCATATAAAAAAGAACTTATTACGAAGAATTGTAACTACTTGATTTTGTGTCAATAAAATGATAACTGGCTAAGAAGAACTAGCTATGACTTATAGAGATGCTAACTTGCCTGCTAAGTGTTAGCCAGCAGACTTGTCCTTCGTAAATGTGAACGTAAGGGTAAGCTAATAGTTACTTACGAGCATGGGAACTCCATATTTCATGGTTTTGTTTCCCCGTAACGCTTTTAACGTAAACATGGCGTTTCACAATAGTTACAAGCCCATCTCAGTAATCGGGAGCAGGACAAACCTAGAAGATGAGCTTCCGGTACGTGTCCGACGCGATAAAATGTCCCACGTGGCTACGTCAAACGTTCCGCTGTACGTTCGCGTCAAATGTATATTTTGCTGCTTACTCACATGACATTAGCTGCACGTTTCGTGTAAGAACAATCTTTCACGATGCGTTTTCATGAAATGCCATTTGTTGTCGCTGCATACGCTGACAAAGGCGTTTTATATGACTTTCAAGAGTTATCCTACCATGTCTGCAGCCATTCCCACCTGCTGATCCAAGTCCAAGTGGGCGTAGGTTGTACAAATGTCTGCAATTGTGGGGCCAGATCATGAATACATAATTAACTTCTAAAATTTTTTATTGTGTGAAATATTTTTCATAGTTTCAAATATATTATAATATTAGCTGTTACATTTTAGGAGGTCGTTAACCTCCTTAATATTAATTCGTAATATTACATTATTAAATAATTGTAGCTTCTTTCATCTTGTGCTTAATCAAGTTGCCACAAAACAGAGAATAGTTGAGCATGATTTTTGACCCAATGACCAACAAGCAGGACAATTCAACCACTGAGCCAATAATGAAGGTTTGGTGACTTCACACAGACTGTGATCCTTGCAGCAAACAGAGAATATGAACAGAAAGTATAGCAATTTTCCTTTATTACAACTTTTGTCTCTTATTTTCAATCAAGTGAAGAAAAATACCTTTTTTGTTCAGTATAATAAAATATGTTAATTTTATTCATTTTATGAAGAAAAACAATGACAAGAAAATAAAAACACTGAAAAACATTTTTCTCTCTCCCTCTTTGTAAACTTGGAGAGCTGCTGCATTGCGTGGGAGAAAGAGTGTGAGGGAGCGGTGACGTGGCTGATGGGAAGAGGCGGCGGAGGATAATGACAACAACATAAGGCCAGAAACATACAAAAAAAGGAACAAAGTAGAACAGGAGTGTGGTGACGAGTCGGTCGAAGGACGTGGCCGTGATCAGAACAGGTAGGCTGGTGGTCCCGAGTCAGGACAACTAACGGAGTGTTCAGAGGTCGCTCTCTCCGTACAGAGCCGTAGAAAAAGACATATAGTCGAGAGCTCCAGGCACGGCGTCCGGGCCGGTGTAGGGGGCCATGCGAGCAATGCAGTACTCCGCCTGATCTGGAGGCAGCTCCCGACGCAACTCGTCAGCTAAAATGTAGTTCTGTCAAACAACCATGTCAGAAAAGCAGCAGTAAATAAACCATAGAGACAGTTGAACCTTAGTTAATATAAAGTTTAGAGTTATTGTAATTACCCCCTTTTTTACTACTGCCAGTTAGACTTAATTAACACCTAATCAATGCAGCTTTCATTCATTTATTTTGCTACTGCAGCTTGAATAGTTGAACAAATTGTAGAAATATTGAGAGCTGGAACAAATATGTCAAACATCCACCAAGCCAGAGAGAAGCAGTTACTTGTCTGGGGATATTAGTTCCAAACCAGCGCTAAAATGTGACCAAATATTGAACAAGGCAAAGGTCCAAACAAGATGCTCACATCAGTTTGTTTCCGCTGGATGAGTTACACAAAGTCAAGTAAACATTTGTGACATTGTCTTTATGACACTTGGAGCTCACAAATAGATCCCTTCCTGTGCCTTCAAGGGCCCCTGACATTCCATGAATGATTTCTGGCTTCACAGCCTCCCTTAGTGGGTGGTCTGGTGGAAATGGTGAAATGGGTTCTTACTGTATGTGGTGTTGGAAGCTCACCTTATCCCCTGCCAGGACTTTGAAGGAGGCCATGACTTGGTCGGCTGTGTCCGTGTCGGCCGCCTCGCGGGACATGAAGTCGATGAAGGCCTGGAAGGTGACGATGCCCATCCTGTTGGGATCCACTACGCTCATGATGCGGGAGAACTCGTTTTCACCCTGCAGACAACAGAGACCGTCTGAGCACTACACGCTAAAGAGCAAATCCAAGACATCCTGCACACAAAGATGCTATTTAGCCAACTTACTTTGTTAAGTATTTGTAAAATATATCTGTATGTAATATAAATATGGATAATTAAAACGTTACATTTTTCTTTGTTTTCATGTTTGGCTCATTTTTCACACAAAATCGTAATTTCATGCTTGGCTCACGGCTTTACCAGGTTGTAACCCATGGAGATAAGGCAGGTTTTGAAGTCTTCAGCATCCATGATTCCTGTTCTCTTCTACAAGGTCAGCGATGGACAAGCGAAACCAGGAGGAGCAAAGAGATATAGAGGAGTGGCAGCGATAGCAGAGGAAGTTATTGGAGGAATAAAAGGATTAACAGCAGATTTCAGGTGGAAACACGCAGCAATCCATGAAGTGGATGTTTGCAAGATGTTTGGAAATGCAACAGAAATGTAGAAGGAAGGAAAAGCAGTAAAGGTGGGAGCAGAGGGGAAATAAAAGGAAGGATGGAAACACAAGGGAGGAGAAAGATGCAAAAGAAAAAAAAACAGTTAAACCTCTCACTGTGGAGCTGTGGCTACGTATAAGTACCTGCGCATCGTTGCCGATATCGAAGCCCAGGCTGATCAGGCAGGCCTTGAACTCGTCCGCGCCCAGAGTGCCCGAGTGGTCCTGGGGTGTGGGAGGGCCAGTGGCAGGCGAGGCGTCGGGCCGCAGGCCATGCAGCAACACATACAGCGGAGTCAGTGACGGTGAGGTGGGCGGACAGGGTGAGGGGGGTGAGGAGGTGTTGGTGGAGGGAGTGCACCATGCATGGGAGGGTGAGGGGAGTGAAGGGGGGAGGGGCCATGCACGAGGGAATAGACAAACAGAGAACACAGTGCATATTGATTAGGACCTGGCGAGTGAACGCGCGGTGGCAGCAGCGCTGCCGTGCGGCGCGGGCATTCAGAGGCGTTAATGTGCGACGTGGCAGGCAGACTACGGGCCCGGGGTGAGGTTATTCATATGGGGTCACGGACAACACAGAGATGCTTTACCTCGTGTGTACAGGCAAACATCAGGATGAAATACTCCACAAATATTTACACACATTTACAGTCCTATGCATTTCATCCTATCTGCCGTCACAAAATGTTCATATACATATTCTTCACTACCGTAAGAACATATTCCTTGGGGAAACTTATAATACCTGTTTAGTTTGATTATTAACAAATAAATCCATGTATAAAGAAAATATATCATCTTGTGACTAAATGCAATATTTTGTCTATCATGAAAATTCAATTCACCAATACTCACAATAAGAGAAACAAATGTGTTTACTTGAATTACTCGATTACTTAAATCAGCTGACTGACGTTCTGAGAGCGGAAACCCTCCAAGAAAACGTTGCCGCTTCTAAAGATTTCATCATTTCTGTCATTATTTGATATCTGAATGTCGAGAGAGAGAGGAGAGTCCATCGTCCACCTCGCATCCTGATCAGTAACAGTGCAGCTGTGGAAGAATGCATGAGGTAATGGTGGAGCAAAGGGGGCTGTGGAAATGAAACTCATCCATAGTTGGTGCTGTTCCTGACACGTCGAGCCCCAGAGTGAACGCGATGGTCTGGAGCCGGGAGCTCGGTTGTTACGATTCTACCTGATTTGTGCATTAATGCTTAGTTCAATGCAAAAAAAACACTAATCCAGCTGCTGTCTGAGCTAATTCTGTTTTTTTCACACACAAACCGGACACCGCACACTCACTGACGTCTGGTCAGACTAGCTTTGGAGGAGGAGCCACACATGGACATGCCCTCAAATTCTCACCTTAAATTCTTTGCTTTGTCGACGAGATCTAAATATACAGAGTAAAAACTTATGCACACGTAAGAAATGTAAGAATTCATCTTTTAACAGACGTCTTTACTGTTTAATCATCTGTGTCCGATGTGCTTCCTATTCCGCCCTATTTACCTGGAAGCGAACGGAGGCCTGCGCAGCGGCCGCGAGCGAGTACTGACCCTGTCGAAGTGGTTGAAGGAGGCCCGGAACTCGTTGAGCTGCTCCTGGGTGATGCCCTTGGCGTCTCGGGTCAGGATCTGGTTCTCGATTTCGTTGATGGTGCGAGCGATGGTGGTGAGCAGCTGCTCCCAGCCCACGCGAATGTGCTGCGGAGGAAAGAGAGAGGATTCAATTGACTTTAGTTAAGCAGCACAATAGTTTATTATTATTCTGGCCAGTATAAACATATTCTATGCTTGCAATGGTTCTCCTAGAGTCAGAGTCAGTGTGCAGGTTTTACCTCCATGGTGTAGTTGGTGTGCTTGTTGTCAAAGATGAGAGCTTCCTGGATGAGCTGGTGGTCTCCCTCCAGCTGGTCGATCTTTGGCTTGTAGTTGACGATGCTCTTCTCGTACTGGCGTAGGTGCGTCAGCTGGTCCTCCAGGGTCCCGTGCATCTCGATCGAGATGCGCCCGATTTCCTGCGGGCACAAGTCGCGACGAGGTCACGATGAGGACGCGCAAAACCACGCCGTTCGCCGTGACCGCCGCGCGCGCTCACCTCCATCTTGTTCTGGATCCAGGGTCCGATGACGTTGGCCTGGGTGGCGAACTGTCGGCGCAGACGCTCGTTGTTCTGCTGCCGAGCGTGCTCCTCGATCAAAGCCTGGTCACGCTGAGGCACCAGCTGCCTGACCTGCAGGAAACCCAAATGAATGAAGTCAATCACTCCCTGAAATCCATAATGGTCAAAGGATGATGATGTGTTTCAGGCTTTTCTAACCCCTCTGCTCAGGCCTCAGCTCGTTACCTTGTCCCATTTGGCGTTAACCTCCTGAGGGTTGATGGTGGTGTAGGGGTTGGTGCCGGCTATATTCACATGATAGGTCTGCACGATCTTAGCGATCTCGTTGTGGATGCCCAGGATGGCCTGGCGCTCCTTGTCCGCCTCTGGCAGCGTGGCTTTGAACTGCTCGTGTGCTGTGCTCAGTCCCTGAGAGACAGAAAAAGCCATGAGACAAATGCACAAAGGCTCCTCTGCTCATCCTCCACACCTGTTACTGCTTCATTTATAGACATCTGGGTAAATAAAGCTCCCTCTATCCTACTGCCTGCTCTCTTCTCACCTGGATTTCTTCTATGGTGTGGACAATGAAGGTGTCCTGCAGGTCCTCCATGGCGCCTTCCATCCAGTTGTTGAATGGAGCGGCTCTTTTCGCAAACTCGAGGTACAGCTGGTCGATGGTTTCCAGCAGCTTCTCAGTTCTCTGTCGAGCGTAACAAACAAAGTTATCACACAAACTCGCAGGCCTTTCATCCACCTTCAAAGTCTGGCCGGGTCCAAACCCCACACGCTCTTTATTGTTATCCTCCGAGGAGCTGCGGAGTCATATCTTTACAAATAAAAGCGCTGACACGGACTGACACGGTGCAGGAAAGCGCTTTCATCTCAATATGTAATTATTTCTGCTCTAACCAGCACTAAGGAGGACAAGGGGGTAGTTGGGAATTGGATTCTTCACTCGCTTGTTATTTTCTCTTTTCAAACTGTCTCACCTGCAAAGCCTCGCTGCGTTTCTGGGTCAGCACCCCCAGCGCGTCCCACTGGTCACAGATCTTCTGGCAGCGGGCGTTCACACTCGGGGAGTCGTAGTAGTCCAGCTCGCTGGAGCACAAACGCAGAGTCAGCGCTATTGTTTGCATCGCTGCAGGCTGCATGTGAACAACTCAAAGGCCTGGGTGGCGCTCTGTAAACTCGCGGCGTTCGTACAAGCCGCTGTGTTCATCTCTTACTTCAACTCCTGCGCGATGGCCGCGATCTGCTCCACGCGGTCCTGATGCGCGGCCAGGTCGCTCTCGAACGCCTCGTGCTTCTTCAGCAGAGCCTTGATCTCGGACAGAGAGGCCGTCTCGTAGTCCCGCTTCTGCAGCATGTCCTCCTTACCTAAAAGCAGAAACATGTTATAGACTGTGGCCACCTGTAGTTTGACCAGCTTCAGCGTCTGCAGTGGTTCACTACCATCAGTCCAGGCTTCATGAATGGCTGCTTTCTGCCGGAACTTCTCCGCCAGGTGGTCCAGTCTCTCCAGCCTGCGGATTTCATTGAGGAGCCACTCTTCGTAGCCCTTCTCCGCTCCCTCCAGGTTCCCCCAGGCATTGTTAATATCCTGTTCACCATAAATGAGGCAAAGTCTCAGCGCCAGTCAAAGAAACTTTCCCTGCAGCACTAAGGATGTGTGGGGGTGTACCGCGACCCACCGAGACCATCTTCCCCTCCGAGGGCATGAAGGCGGGCCGGTTGCTGAGCCTCAGCTTGGTCTGCAGGGTGTTGAAGTTGATCTCCAGCTGGCACTTCTCCTGCACCTTGGGCGGCTTGTGGAGGCGGCGGTAGTCCCTGAAGTCCTCCAGCTTCTGCTGCATGGCCTGCATGGTGTTCTCAGGCATCCGGTTCTCCAGCCAGGGGATGGTGCGACGGATCCACTCCAGCAGCTGGGAGGTCGACGATCGGTGCGTGCGGGGTGGAGAGCAAGAGGGAAGGAAACGAGGGGGAAGGTTGCGAGGGAGAGGACGAAGGAGAATAGATAAGTGGAGAAACGAGGTGTTGTGGACGTTATGTGACGTGAGAAAAAGAGGGTGAGATTATTAGTTAGGTCAAAATTTATGTTTTTATATTATATATGTTGGTGCAGTTTTCAAAGGTCGCTACAGTATGTGATTCCTGCTTACTTTAAATAAATCTGTGATCAACGTTAGTTACATTTGTATTGTTTTATATGTTTTATATGAAAATCTTGAGTGGATCCACAAAGTGTGAACCTCACTGTGTTTCCGTCTCTAACCCTGCGACCTGCGCGGAGCACAAGCACCCCTGGGAGACGAGGGAGCGGCTCAAAGGGGAGAACGGGGGACCGGGGGGAGAAAGAGGAGGTGCAGGAGAGTCGGGGAGGCCGGGGTTGTGCTCACATCACTGGCCAGCTTCTCATAGTCCTCCATCAGCTGCTCGTTCTCCTGGTTGACAGCGAGCACCTTGCAGATCCTGTTGGCCGCCGTCTCCGCCTGGAGGACGAGGGCGAGAAACAGCGTGAGACCCACAAGTCAGTGACGTTCACGCCGCTCATCTGCGCTATGCGAAGCTTGTACCCTCATGAGCGTTTGTTTGATTTATCGCTGCCATTTAACGGCGCGTATCCATCTCGGCTGCCTACACACCAGCGCTCCGTGATTTCCCAAATGAGCCATTTTGGGGAATGAAGCAATAGATCGGCAACAAAACAGCGAGAAAGTAAAACCAGGACAACTTCTCCTAGAATGACATCTGCTATAGTCGCCAGGCATCTGCGCTGCAACATGAACAGCACGGGAATGAACTAAAATTAATAATCTTCTGGCAGCTCTAACGAGGGCACGTCCCAATGTACCTGTCGTCAGGTGTGGGGGCACCTTTCCCTGCGCGGCCGTCTTTTTATAGCAGCCCACCGCGTTTCTCGATCGCCTCATTCTACTCGGGCAGAGAGCGAGGCTCCCGTGTGAACAGACAGTCTGTTGGGAATAAGGCGGCTCATCCATAACACAGCTCCCTGTCGAGTCGCACGGGTGCGCGAGCGAAGCTGGGTTGCCATGACAACGGGTAGTCAATTACTCTAACCCACTAGGTTCAAACTCAGAAAATAAAGATGAAACGATTTTAAATGAAAGCAGAAATATCATAGATCATGCACAAAGTGTTCAGACAGGCGATAGATGTTAGTTTAGAAAATAATCATCTGGATAATGTCAGAATTCTCCCCAAACGGAACCACTAACAACTGATCTCAGCCGTGTGGCGGCTCAGCGGCTCAACGGCCAGCGTGCCCCACACGACGACTGCTTCCTCTCCTCTCGGGCGGAAACTTGGCTCCGGGGACGTGCTCCGGGGGGCAGCTGCCTTAAAAGGCAGGTCATGCGTCCGTGGGCCGATGTTTGCATCCCGGGCCCAGTTTGCTGAAAGCTCCATCACAGCTCAGCATAGTTTAGCTGAGATAAACACATGGCCGCTTTAGTAAAGTGTAGCAGATTCATAAACCTTCTGTCAAGCAGAAGTTAAACATCTGGTTGCGTAATTTAAGCAACAAGAAAAAAGGTATGACATTATGTTATATTTATAGGTTTAAAGCCTTTTCCACACTGTACTGAATCTATTTTTCCATTGTTCACCATCATTTTATAATTTCAGGAACTATTTCCTTGTATTTACCTGATTATGTTTCTCATTTACTCAGGATCTTCCTTATGATTCAACGACTGTGAATAAAATATTTACTAAAGCCTGACTGGGGCTAGCATGGGCCTTTGCCTTGCAGAGACTGAGGACTGAGGCTGAGGACTTCCACATCTAGCCAATAAAAAAAAAGAGTGATGGTGTTTATGGAGGAAGTTGCCCTGGAGGGCTGCATGGAAGGAGTAAATGAAATCCATGCCCGCTGTTAAACAGTGAGTCCAGTTGGCCAGTGGTGGACAAATCATATCAAATAAACCCATAAACATATAAACTTAATATGTTATATTGGTTATTATTGTGCTTTCTGAGCATCAGTCAACAAACAAACAACACTCTCAGCCCCGTTTACCCGCTGCCTGGTCATTGTTCTGGATGCTTTTCTCACCTTCTGCTTGCCTGAGAACGCGTGGTAGTAACACGACACATAAGTCATGACGGCCTTCTCGTCTGGCCTCAAGGTGCTAATGATATCTGCCCAGGGAACAGAGGACGGGGGGAGAGGACAGAGAGGAGAAACATGTGCCAGAGTAAAAGTGTGCAGAGACAAAAGGAGCCAGCAGGGGGCGCAGCCGCCAGAGGAGGTCGCACAGGGGCCACAAGTCGTCTCCAGTCTACCTGCCGCTCACACACAGGCAGGGAAATGTCTCCAACCGATGTCTGACGTGATGTTTGAAGAGGCAAACTTGTGTTTCACTGTATTATGTAACTAGAGTCTGCCTGCAGCGGTGACATAATCCAGTCCAGCTGCAGGTTCTGACCACGCCTCTCCCACTTTCTCCGCTCATAAACAGACATTTTTGACGCGTGTTGCTTAAACACAGCTGTGTTGAAGCCTCGCAGATGAACCTGCCCTCACGTAACCCGGGCTTCGTGACGCTCTGCTTCTCCCCGACGGAGCCACTGATCCGTTATCCAGCAGGAAGAGTCAGAAGCAACTTATTCTTTCCCTGCTTTAATATCAGATGTCAGGGACATCTCCCCCATCGAGCTACACAACATAGTAGACTGGAGACACACTTGTGCTCACTGTCGCTCAGGACACAAAGTGTTGGCGTCCCATCATGCATTTGGTGTAAACCATGCAGAAAGTCAGGGAGAGTGACCCCTGCAGGGGGGCGCTGGGCACTGCAGAGAGAGAAGGAGCACTGTTAGGAGAAACCCCCTGTAGAAGAGGTGAGGAGTGAGCAAGAGGAGGAGGAGGAGGTGGAGGGCGGAGGCGCTGACTCCCAGGTACCTTCTGGGCGCCTGAGAAGGCGTGGTAGAAGCTAGAGACGTAGGTCATGATCGCCTTCTCGTCCGGACGAGCCGTGCCCACAATGTCTGTGGGAGAGAGAGGAGGGGATGGAGGAGGTGGAGGAGAAGTGGTTATAGAGCAAATATAAACAAATAAGTAAAGAAACAGGAAGTGGAGCTGGGGCTCAAATGCATCAACAGTATCCAGGGTGGAAAGATAAACAACCTCTGTCAGCGTCCAGATGTGCTCTCATACACAGACATGTGACTGTGACAACTCACCGCCTCTTCACACACCAGAACTGGAGTTTTAATTGCTATTATAATAAAAGTATATTTATCTTGGCCTCGAGTAAAAGAGTTGGAATGTGAGGAACTCCGTCTCCACACCTTTAGACACCTGGCTACTTGCTGCGAACACAACTGTTCAGAAGATTTCAACATGTGGGTGGAGCAGGGCACGTTCTGAAGCAGGAATCTGTCTCTGTTTTGTCTCCTCACCTTCTGCGTCCAGCATCTTGGGGATGTCCAGGTACTTCTCTGCCACGTCGAAGGCTGTGTTCAGGTTGGTCATGGGGTCGTCCTGTCATGAGGAAACCCAGCAGACCATCAGCCATCGGCGGCTTCAGTACAATTATAGCTATTTTTGGGTTACGGTCCTTGGGGCCGACCTTGCGCAGTTTCCCGTAGTCAATGAGCTCTGGACGGTGTCGATGGATGAGTGCACAGAACCCCAAACCGTCTTTCCAGCTGAAACAGGAAGGGGAACAGGCGTAATTAGTTCAACCACAGTTAGTTTACAGCAAATGGCACATTTACGTTCCTTCCTCATGACAAACAAAGGTGCTCTCACCAGTTCTGCATTCTTCTGAAGAACAAAAAGTTGGGAACCAGAGAAAAATTACCCGTCAAATCATTTTCAAGGACCAGGACTCAATTGTTCATTACAGCCGCTTCACTTTAAAGAGTCCGATGCTGGAACTCGTTCAGAGCAAAACGCATTTCAGCCCGATAGCTTTTACACTGAACAGACGCCGCTGGTGCTGCGCAACTGGTTTCCTCTCATTTCCCTGTGTAATTTACTTGGCAAACTGGGCTCACTGTGACTAAGAGCACGGTACCGACTAACAGATGTGGTCCAGAACTGTGGCCGTCGTGTGATGTAAGGGCTCTCAGCTGCTACGCGTCCACCACCACGCTGCTGTGAGGCCTTTTCAGACCAATAACGTCACAGTTTAACTGGGTTTTGTCTGTGAATCAATGATCACGTGTGTCTGTGTGGAAGTGACGCCGTCAGTTCATTGATCACTGGCTGAACTGCAACGTGCATCCCCTCTCTCCCTCTGTTCACTGGCCTCACCCCTCGCATTGAGACCACATCAAAGCCCCAGAGACAGAACCCCCCACCCCACCCTGAAACGCGATCCTCCACCTCTCCTTTTACCTTTTCCCCGAATGACCTCACCTCCACCTGTCTTCATCTCCTCCGCTTTCATCCACATCTGAGGATCACACTGGACCTTTTTCTGTAATTCATTCATTAATGTGGACTCATCCTGTGATTCAGGACTTACTCATGGCAGACACACACAGACTGGCTGCTGCAGGAACTTCTATCCCCACGGATGAACTCATCTGATTATAAACGCACTGGGCTGGACTTTCATTGATCCAGACAGAAAAAAGCCCAGTTTTAAACAGCGGCCTCTGAGATAATTGGAGGACTCAGATTTCACAGATGCCCAGTCTGTGCTTCCACCTGCACCTCTCTGATCCCAGCACACGAGGCCTCTTACAGACACATACGTGTTCATGTGCCAGACTGTGACAAAGCTTCCTGGCTGGGTTGCATCCTTTGGCCTCACCTGATGTGAAAGTTCTGGATGTTGACGTTCTTATAGGGCGCAGTCTTCCGCTGGCACCACAGCAGGAGGCCTTCTTTGGCAGATGTTTCTGCGGTTGAAAGGAAGGGATTACAGTTCATTTGGAGAAACTCTCCAGCTTTTACTTTGACCAGCGCTGCACTAATCCCCGTTCTGTGGTGGATTAGGTGGAGGTGAGGCAAATACAAGCGTTGTGATGTGTCATCCTCTCTTGTGGTTACTGAGAGGTCCCTGCTATTGTGTGGCAAAGTAAAGCTGAAGCAACCAGGTCTGATCACTTCAGGCATTTTAACTGGATGGTGCTTGTATATGTGGTTGTATGTGCCACCTCCACAGGCCTGAAACACTAAGTGAAATGGACGAGCATCAGCTTGTGTCTGCTTCTGCGTGACAGACGCCTCAGCGCGTCAATAAAAAGTGTTTTCAATTGCAAATAAAGACAGGGAGCAGTGACACACAATGACACGTGTGGAAGTGACTACACACTGCACCTTCCACAGAAATGTCCTGGATGGCGAAGCGGAGGATTATAGTCCAGATCATTCCCAGGGTCATCTTAGCGTTGCCGTCTACGATCTCTGGAAGAACAAACATTTATCATTTAAACTTTAGCGCTGCGGCAAAAATGTGAACATTTGAAGCATTTAAACATTTGTGGTCTGCAGAGGATCAAGCCCCCATGAGACGTACAGTATGTTTGTATGCATGATGTGCTAAATGTTAGCATGATCCATTACTGAGTGCAAATCTTCCTAAACTGCTATTAATGTAGCTCAGCAGCAGAGTCTGTTTTACTCTGTAACGTGTCTCTGAACAGCTCTCATGAGCCCTCTGAGACGAGGGAACCCACTAAAGAGCTGATCATCTGTTGATTCAGTGCCAGCCCATTCTCCACACAGGCTTTGCGTGGCTTAGTGGAGCACTGGGGGGAAGTGAAACAGGGAGAATTAAGAATTTATGAATGAGATGTGTGATGATTCAGTCATCGGAGCCCGTGCGCGTTAGGCTGTCGATCAGATGCCTGCAGCTGAAGGCCGTGAATGAGCAGCTACTGTGTGTGACCGGCTGTGGCTGCTGACGGTAAATCCCCCTCGACAGGTCGCCTTGTTTGCCTGCGTCGCCTCTAATCCAATAAAGTGCGGCACCGCGGCCTCGTAGCGACGCTGAGCAGACTGTGAGCCGCCGGTCGGACGTCTGCGCACGTAACGCGGCGTGAAAGACGTCTCGCGTTGAACTCGCGGGGCGGAAAAAGTGGCGCTGACACATGCAGATCTGCGCCGAGATTAGCCCTAATGAACATGACTGATCAGCCTAGGGAGGAACACAAATCCTGTTAATTCCATTTGAAACTGACCCCCCACCCCCTTCATCCCACACTGCCAAGAAACCCCCCAATGAGTCGCGTGGGTCTGAGCCTTCAGCTGGTCCCATCCCATCGGAGTGAGAAGGGCTGCTTGACCGGGAGGGGATTCCAGCAGGATAATCTGTCTGGAATTCTGCTCTGGTTTAGAAGCTTTTATTCCAACCTCCGAGGACGGCAAAAAAAAAACCCTCCTCTCCGTCTCCTACCGTCTTGTCTTCTTTAAATTCCTTTTATAAAATCAAGCACTGCAATCAATTTGAGCCATTTGTTACACTTCTGATCGAAGATAAATTACATGTATGTCCATCCTATTTTATATTAATAGGACTGCAGATATTTCCCTGGTCTATTGAAACATGTAATGGGAGACAGACAGACAGACAGACAGACAGACAGACAGACAGACAGACAGACAGACAGACAGACAGACAGACAGACAGACAGACAGACAGAGTTGTAAAGTTTACTCTGCTAAAGACTTGTTTACTGTGCGACAGGAGGAGGACATCCCCCGGTTATTTGTGCTGAACAATGACTCAGCCCCCGAGGGGAATGGCTGATCCTAAGACGTCCTCTCAGAAAATGCAGCGCAGGGCAAACCTGCGCTGGAACACTCTGGAATAAGGATCTCATTAAAGTGCCCAGCAGCCAGCGACACTGCCATGGTAACAAGGGAGAGGGCCAGGGATTACACTGCTATTCAAGGCAATATAGTAGCTGTTGATTTAGCCCAAACAGCCAGCACAAAAATGTGACACAGCTCACCGCGAGTGCTGCCTAGTAGCCTTTAATTAGCCTAAATGCTAATTAAATGTGATGTCACCTGGAGGTGCACGCCCCTCCTCCTCCAGAGGACATCCTCAAAACTAAAAGTGCTGTACTGTACATATACAGTAGGATATTATATATAGGAAATATTGGTTATTTACTAGATTTAAGTTGTTCTTTATCGCTGTCACTGACCTTCTGCACCAATAGACACCAGTTTCACCCCTTTGCTGGCAATAAAGTCAAGTGCTTTGTTAACGTTGGAGATCTTGTGCACCCTCATCTTGCCTCTCTCTGGCTTGGCCAAGCGTTCGCCTGATAAGAGAAGCCAGAAACGTTTAAATAAATACTCATGAGCTCATCAAAGATCAGTTGAAGAGTCTATTTTTATAGACATGCTCCTGTTAAGCGCCGTGCCGAGACATTTACCTGAGATGACCTCCAGCAGCAGCATGAGTTTGAGGCCGTCTCGAAAGTCCTCCTCGATGTTCTCGATCTGCGTTCCTGCTTTCCTCAGGTGAGAGTTGCACCAGGCTGTGAAGGTCTGCGGAGGCGGGAGGACGGAAGTGGACACATCAGGCAGTGCAAATACTGAACGTGTACCTAATCACAGCACGAATCATAGACAGGTGATCACATTTCCCAGGAGACTGCAAGCTGGAGGTCTTTAGCATTGTTTGTACTGCAGAGCTATTAAACTGACAGTATTTTACAGTCTGTTTACTGTGGCAGGAATCCAGTGCGTTACACTGGGCAAGGCTGCACCACCACGGCTAGAACTGCACTGAGATCAGCTAACTAGACTGACTCACGCCAGGCTCTCACGCTGCACACTGGAGCACTGTGTACTGTATACAGTAGGAGTAGCAGGCGTTGTTGCTAACGGAAAACATCTGCAGGATCTAAGCCGCCCAACAGAAGCTGGCATGGGGAGTGGGCCGGCCGCGCACCCCGCTGTGGGAGTCTTCTTTTTTTTTTTTTTTTACGAGCTCCCGGGTTAATTACACCCAGGCACCGAACATCAGGCCCCGTGTTTCCAGCACAAAGCTGGAGGAGGGCGTGCATGAAAGGCAGCGCTGTCCCTCGCCGGCCTCTCGGCCACTGCCGAGGCAACAAAAAGCCACTTGAAAGTCGCTGGCGAGCCGGCTCGCGGCGCTTGTGGGACTTCCGCGATGAGGTCACTCCTAAGAGCTGGGTGCCGTGAGGTTTGCGCAGCTATCAATAAGCCGGAGCGCGGAGCCATCGGGTTTTAGATGTGTGCAGGCTCTGCAGGCGTGTGGTGGAGCTGCAACCGGCGACGAGCCCAGAGAAAAGTGTGGAGGCTGCAGCGGATCATATGGAGCTCCATCTCCAGGGGTGGGACTGTGAGACAGAGACCAGCGCTGAGCAACATGCTTCAGGCCATCAGGGCCGAGGAGCCAGCAGCTAAGGTGAACAGTGTTTGCTGTTGCTCAGCTCTAAGATGCACCGGGCCTTTTGGTCTGGATTCACTCTCCCGCCGCCTCATTTCACAGCGAACGCACTAAGAATCACACAAAGGAGGTGTTGTTGAGGAATTCGCCCATCTGCATATTCAGCTGGCAGCAAAAGGCAAGTAGCACGTTGACCTTCAGCGTGCTGACATCATTACGTCATTAGAGGGTTTTAAGGACACCCATCGTAGCAGCGTTTTACCCAGCAGCTCTGCTTTGTGCCGTTTTAACAGGACTAGACAGCAGAAAATGTCAAAAGCCTTTGAGTCTGCGGAGAAAATGAAGAAAACGACTGAAGGTTGACCGAAGGAATGTTGGCTTATTAAACGTGCAGGAAGAGGGGCTGGATGACAGGCCTCCCCCTGGTGAGAATTAGCCAGGCTCCCTGCAGCTCCTGCAGCTCCTTCTCTCTGTGGACAGTGTGGAGCTTGGCAGCGCAGGCCTCACACGGGGCGGCGTGACAGAAGCCATCAGGCCAAGTATTCGGGATCCCTTCACATGATTAGCTCGGGCACAGGAGTCGCTAAAACTGCAGGCGTGTGGTTTCCCCTGTGCGGGCGCTGGGAGCGTTCGTGGCCGCGGGAGGCAACGGGCCGAGCGGCACCATCCTAAACACGTTACCTCGGACCTGGATTGGTGTTTGTGATGGTTTGGGTCTGCGCCCGCTCGGCCCGGCCCCTCCTGGGAGTTTCCAAAGCTTCCAGACCTGACTTCTGACGAACATGGGAACTGGTGCGAACTTGTTGCATTCCTCCGCTAATCACAGTGGTGCCTGGCTCGCGTAGCAGCCTCTTAACTGCGTTGATCTGCGACACGGAGCCTCTGATACACATGCGCATGAGGCTACAGCATTAGCGGGACTGCGTTAACAGGACTAGACGCGTCAGATGTCGCATCGCACCGCGCTCCGTGGTGCTGTCCTCGCAGTATGGGCTGTGAAGCTGGGAGCTGTGAACATGTCTGCTGGACCGGCTCCTGCTAACCGTCGCTACGCTGCAGCCCAGACGCCGCCTGCTCCGACCTCGCTACGGCGTGTTGTGCGACGAGAGGGGGGGGGGGGTGTTTAACGAACGCGCGGCCGGCTGTGTCTACGGGAGGAACTGGAGGCTCGTAAATTTCGCGGGCCTCCCTCCCCTGGCCTCCGCCCCCTCGTCCCAGCCTCCCAGAACCGAGGCGGGCTGTAAAAACAACAGGGGGCGAAAGGAGAGAGGAATCTGCTTCACATCAGTATCAGGGAAACGTTGCCTCTCAGCGCTGAGGATCTGGAAGGCGCCGTGGGAGGAAAAACTTAGAATAGTGAATTTGTTCTGTCAAGTTATTGCTTTTTGGGTCAGACACGCAGAAATATAGAACGTGGGTGCTAAATGGTTAATACACGGTCTGCACCTACTCCAAGCGATTCGACACCGCTTTCCCTTTCACCCGTTTGCACAGACACCCAACCTGACTCACCAAGGACAACTTGTTCAGTGCCTTGAGCTGCGCCTAAGTTGCACAATCCCAACATCTGCGACATCGGCAGGGCTGTGCCCGGTTAGTACAGCGCTGGGATGGGTCGGCACAGCGGCCTCAGCCCCACAACCCAGTCAGCTGCAGCCTCAACCCCTCAGAGCCCCTCTCTCCCCCTCCATCATGCTCCTTTCCTCCACCTTTTACTTCGCTCTCAGCCTCATCCACTCTCCCCCCAGTCATTAATCACCCTCAGTTAGGAAAATATTTCCTGCCTCTCTGCCAGTTCCATATTAGTACAATCCTACTGAAACAAGCCAGCTCATGAGTGCGAGGCCCTGCCATATCCAAACACGCCGACAGCCAGACAAGTGAGAAGGGAGAGCAAAGGCAGATTCTGCTGGCAGCGCAGCCGGGTCTGCAGCTCGGAGCCTCCCGTGTCCTGAAGAAAACCCGGCAGCAAGCGGTTGCGAGACACACGTCTAAATATAAATATCTATTCCCAGCACTTCTTCCAGGATTGTTAAATTGCAGCGTAAAACCATGCTGCAGTGCCACCCACCACGCGGGCTGCAATAGGAATGATGGAGGGGGGTCCCTGGGGGGTTGGAGAGCTGGTTCTGCTGCCTTCATTTCGCTCGGGCCCGTGAGGTTCACAAAATGCTCTTGGAAAGTGGAAAGAGTGGCGGTGCCAGGAAAACAGAGCGGCTCGCAGCTAAAGCGCCGCTCTCTCTCGCCCTCTCTCTCTCTCCGACTCCCCGACGGTTTCCTGATGGATTAGGACGCCGCATTTGAGCAGACAGGAGAATTCAAGGGAGGCCGGCCCTTAATTCAAAACGCCTGCGGCGACAGCTCCTCGCTGCGATAAGGAGCCGCACGTTTCCAAGTCACCAGCATTCAACATGCAAACACGACATTCAACCACACGCCCTCGCTTCTCATCGAAGAAACAGTGGTTTTACACCTAGAGTCAAGCTACTTGTTCGGTGTCAAGTCGATGCCTTTATTTGGGCAAACATTTGCAAATCCAAGCTACAGAACAGTAACATTGGCTCAGAGCACTCGTGATATTGCTGCATGTAAACAGTATTACATCCTCAAACAAAAATGAACTGTCATCCAAAGAGAAACAGTGTGAGGCGGATGAGAAGCGACAGAGGAGGGTTCCCATCAGGTTGGAGGACGAGGAGCCGACCCTCCGCTCTGACACAAGCTGCCGCTCGCTGCTTCTGCGCGGCTGCCGAGCAGAAGCTCAAATGCCAAAAGTCCATCGCAGCAGATGAGTGGGAGGCAGGAGAGCGGAGAGACGTCAGGACTCGACTCAAACGAGGAGCGCGTAAGCCCAGAAACAGACCAGCGTAATTTATCATAAGGTCACAAGCGCTCAGAGATGGAAAATGAAAACACATGACTAATTTCTCAAGTTCGACTTCTGTAGCCTTTGAAAAGCAAATTTGCAGACCATAACTTTCAGTGGTATTCGAGGGTCCAGGCAGTGAAAACATCCCAGCCCTGGAACGAGCTCACGGGTCAAACAAACAGGAAGCAATAACTCGATAGCCACGACGCGTGGATATTCAAAGCTCAGGCACAAAGAGAGAGGCTGGTGCACTCACATGGCCACGGCCCCATCCATCCTGCCATCCGGCTCAGACGGATCCACGGGCAGGAACAATGTGACCTTTCTGCCTGAACCTGGTGGAGGGATGAAGGGGAACTGCAGCCTTCATGTCGCTCGCTCTACCAGAGGAAGGAACGGAGTCCTGGGGTCTGTCAAACAGCAAGGGGAGAGGGGAAAGGTCCCCCCCCACCGCGTCCTTCCTTTAAAGATGAGCCACACTAACGCTAAACAAGGCTCAGCTGAGGCTGGCAGGCGTGTGTGTGTGTGTGTGTGTGTGTGTGTGTGTGTGTGTGTGTGTGTGTGTGTGTGTGTGTGTGTGTGTGTGTGTGTGTGTCAGGGTATCAGGTGGAGCTGGTCTAGTTTGTTAAGCTGGCACTTGCCAGAACAAGTACAGCACTGACATGGATTCCAGTTAATAAATTGTTTTTCTAAAAGGCAAATTTAGGACATGTGCAATCTAGATGTTGGCATCCAAACTCTTATTGTTTATAAAATTAATAAAATATTCTAATTAGGGTTTTGAGCTGCAGCCCTACTTATTATACCCATTACTTGATGAATCAGCACATTTTATGAGCCCAACAATTCACAATGTGGAGCTGTTGGTGCATTAGAATTTGAATAATGAAAAACTGAATATCAGATGAAGAATAAAAGGTGCATCATAGACTGATGAGGTATACTGTATTTGTTCTTCTCACACACGCACACGCGCACACACACACGCACACGCACACACACACATACACACATACACACGCACGCACGCACACGCACGCACGCACACGCACACACACACACACACACACGCGCACGCGCACACACACACACACACACACACACACACACACACACACACACACACACACACACACACACACACACACACACACACACGCGCGCGCGCTCCTCCAGCTTTGCAGACATAATGGAATGAGCAGACTCCCAGGTGCAGGCACTCAAACTGCAGACTCAGCACCGTCATCCCTTGCACTCACGTGCGGTCTTTGCTGCTGCATCGGTGCACGCGTACGCACCAGGTCAGGAGTGCACACGCAAATGAACATCACGGTGAAATAGGCACTAACCCAAACAGGGACGCAAAAGTCACCAATACAGGCTTCGGTTCAACGCCGACAGAGCAGGAAGTCTGGCCAAAAAAGGCTGACTGACAGCAGACAGCGGCCGCTGATATTTCCTCTGTTACGGGGCCTCATGCATATTCATGTGCGTCACAATGGGAAGTCAGAGTGTGGCAGGAGCCCTCTTCCCCAGCCGGGGCGCGTCCAACAAAGAGTGGCTCGCCTGTGAAAATACCGCATAGCACCGCCGTGACGCTGGGCTGTTGCTACGGCAACCCCGCCAGCCCGGAGACCCACAAACAAACAGGCTGTTCAACCCACGTCTGAGCATCCAGCGTGTCAGCGCACACAGGCCTCAGAGGTTTACAAGCATGAAGGGACGGTGTGGTTTCCTCCCTGTTCACCAGGATCCAGGAACGGGTCAACGGAACTAAATGTTATAATAGAGTTATTATCAGACGTTGGTAAATTATTGTTTTGTGTTGAAGACATCAATTCGTTTACTTTGAAAGTTTTACTTTTACTCAACCTACAACGTTTTCCGGGACGTACAGGAACCACAACCGCTACGTGTCGACACCTACGTGTGACATCTCTGTATTTGGTGAGGACAGAACACAGAGCCGCCGAACGCCCCGCTATGACGTACGGCCGCATAAAGACGCCGCTTCTGCAGCTCTCGGGACACAAATGGGATGCAAATCCAAGTGCAGATGCTATTCAAATGCAGCAGAGGCCGCGCTGTGCAGCAAGTGGCTCAGGAGATCAGTGTGAGCGCGTATCTCCCATCTGCTCAGAGCGGAGAATACAGGTCTCTGCTGTGTCCACACCTCATATCTGTTTAGATGCTGCACTGGGAAGTGTGGTGGCTCGGTCCATGTGTTCCCCTCTGCTGACCGTCACCTGACTCAGAGAAATACTGAGCTGGGAGGAGCGAGCGGGAACAAAAGGCGCTTTCAGCGCGGCTGCACGTCGACTGTGAGGCCGTTCATACGTGCTGCATTTCTACCTGCTGAACAGCATGTTACCAAGACGACAAGGGAACCACGGAGGAGAACGCGTGTCCACTCAAACATAGATGCATTGAAGCGGTCTTAAAGAGCAGATTGCTTCATATTCTGGGTTACTGTGAAATTGTTTTGGAGATTAAAATGAGATGTTGAAACACAGTGGGGGGTGTTTACATGTGGGGCCTTCATGACAACTGAACTCGCTGAATGAAGCTTCCTGATCGTCGCTTGCGAGCGTAAGTTCGAGAACAGAGAACAGAGAACGAGAACGGGGTCAGTTCATTAAACTGAGCTGAAATGAAAGACAGACACAAACACAACTACAGCTAATTACTAGAGCGAAACAGGGACCGTCAGTTCAGCTGAGCTCCAGAAGCCTCGACGTGAAACTGACTGTGGGAAGAGCCTAGTTTTGCTTTTATGATCAAATCCACATGTGCTGATATTACATGAACTGCACAGGCAGAACGGGAAAAAAAGCTCAAGTACAGCTGAGCTCTTCTTGACCTTTGACCCCAGACAGTGACCTGCCACAGAGCAACCGCTGCTGTTTTACCCTCCTGCCCCCGTCTCGCCGGCTCTGCCAGCACCTCACGCTCCACTCGAAGCCAAGGGCTCTCCACTGCACGAGCAGCAGGGCAGCACCCGCTCAGTGCTGGGTGGTGTCTGTTACACCCCCCCCCCCCCCGTCAACACCTCCTTTGTTGCTCACGGCAACGTCAGGAGCGCGCAGGCTGCAAGAAAAACTACACAGAAAGGAGAACGTGAGCTGCTGCAGACCGGATCACGGGCAGCGCGCTGTCACCGGCCTCCTGCCTCCCGCCTGCAGGGACTCCACCGGAGCCGGCGGAGCGATCGATAGCAGCCACTGATTGAAATTCAGATGTTCAATACTTGTCCCACTTTAGAAGAAGAGCACAGGCGGATAAACAGCCCGCGGCCTCACGCTTCATCACGAGGACTCGCTAACGCAATGATGGATTGATTTTTTTCCCACAGTGTTACACGCTTGCTCCGTCCCACGTCCACTCACTGTGACCTCCTCGTTTGCCTCCGAGCGGCCACCGAGGACGGCTGATTCACCGCATTGACTCTGCCTCCCTCTGAATTACACTTAATTGCCTACAGTGCAAATAAAACCCCGGGAAACATCCTGACCTCACCGCTCGAACGCGGCAATAGGCAATTTATCGCGCGCAGAGCAAACAGGAGAGGAGCAGCACGCCGTGTGCGGCGGGGAAGCGGCTTCCAGGACCGGAGGGAGGATTTCAACACGCTCGAGCTGAAGTTGAAGCGAGGGAAGGAGAAGTTTGTTGCTTAAATGCCTCACCACCGACTCGCTGCGTCATGCCTGCGTCGTGTAGAACAGGGGGACGATAAAAAACAACGCTGATGCTAAACAGCTGATTGGTGACAAACAGGTGAACAGTCGGTGGCTTGGCAGAATGTGTCCAGGCACCAAGTACAGCCATTAGGAAATATTACATATCATTTTTACATTTTTATCAAGTTTATACGTCCTTTATAGCTGAGGATAAAAGAGTCATCCGATAGCTCACACCCCATCTGTGGCTGGTGGCTGGTGATGAATTATTAACTCCGCTCGGAGCGTATGACAAAAGAAGGCCGCCTGCACATCTCTCCATCGGAGCCTCGTCCCTACTCCAGCTCCTCTGGATGCGAAGGTGCGACTGCCGCCTGCCCACACCACGGTCTCTGTGAACCCAAAGCCGCTTTCACTTACATGGGACCCGCCGCGTCCGCTCCCGGGGAGGCTTACGGCTAATGTACTCACATGTTCATAGACCCTGAAGGCACCACGGAGCCCCTCCTCTGCCCCCGGGCCTTCAAAGAAAGCCTTCTCAGCGAGCACATGTGCTTTGATTAATAGCATTAGCCGAGGAAAGACCCAACTACATCCTTCCCATGTGGCGCGAGGAAATTCCTGGGGAACATGCAGACGAGTCGCACGTCACCGAAGACGTGCGCCCGGAGGTTTATAGTGGTTCCAGCTTTGTCTTAGTCTGTGCTTGCTGCTCTACAGGAAGCGCACCTTGACCCCCAATCCCATGGTGGATGTGGAATCCAAACGCGCCGGCATCTGGGGGTCTCACATTTGCAGCCGGGCTGAAAATGTCTCGTCGATCTGCAGCGTGCGCAGGATGACGGATCGGGTATGAGACAAATTAAGGCATCGCCTGGAACTAACCTGTTAAAACTCCCTGCACAATTAACCCCGGAGCTGATGTAATGGCCTGTGACTGAGTGCGGGAAAGCTGATTCCTCTATACATTTCTAAATTTGGACCTTAAGCTTGAGAAAATAAGCTATGCAAGAATTTGCATGGGGCCCTGACATTTGGGAGCCGTTCAGATAAGAGCCCGGTAATTGCTCCATTTGACTTTTCAAACAGCGAATGCTAAAAACTGCAGCGTGCGGCTCGATGAGGGCAGTAAACGTTCGCCTGCCCGAAGCGAATAAAGATGATTTGGGGGGGGGTCCAGACCCTCAAAAAGACACGAGACGTGGCTGCGGTTCAGTCCTCGCCCATGACAGCCGGGAGGGAGCAGCTTTCTCAATAATTGGCTTTGCAACAGGTATAAAACCATTAGCCGCTCGCTGGCTAAAAGTCAAATTAGCTTATTAGCACAGTGGAGCGGAGCCAGCGCCGTCGCCCCTCCGTGCCGGATTTATGAGCGTTAGCTGCCACATTACTTGAAACGCTGCCACCGCTGCTGCAGCTCCAGCTCCACTCGACGCCGGAGTGGAAAACAATGGCGAGGCCCGGGAAGCGGGGGGGGGTTACGGGTCATTAGTCGAGGGACCGCGCTGGCTGTAAAGAGCAGGTGAGGGGAGGAGGAGGCCCACTTGTTAATGGCGTCGCACGGGTGCGACAGGAAACTGGGGAGAAGGCAGCTGGAACCCACCCAGAACTGATGGACGGGACGATGACCCCATCGATCAGCGCTCGGACACTGCGACTGCTGCTGGACGCTTTAAGGCCCGACAGCTTCAACCTGGGTCACTCTCAGCACACGCATCAGGAGATCTTATAAGTTTCTGATCTTTGATCCAGACTGAGTGGCAGCTGACACGGGCTGACTCACTGCTTCAGGGGTTGGACTGAAGGTTCAATACCCTCGTCAGCAGCTTTATACCTGTGTGTCATCAGCGTAGCCTAGCATAAACACAGAGAGCAGCTAATGCATCACGTTAGTTTATTCAGCGTGAAAGGGTTTAGTCTCATCCTGAGGTTATCAGCTCACATCCCTTTGGAAAGTTAAGAACATCCTTCACTTCACTTTTCTATATACATTAAATCTCACTTCCCCCCCCAAAAAAACAGATAGAAACTACACATGCACGAAACATCTGACGTTCGCCATGTTCATGTTTTATGTGGTGACGAGAAGCACGTCAGCGTATTGTGCCTTCATCAGGTGAGTCCTCTCTTTGTCACGGGAGCTTTTGTTAATATGGAGCTGTGTAACGTGCATCATGGGATGAGAGGAATCTGATGACAGGAAGCTTTTAGTCTGCGTTGACATTACACATCCCATTATGCAATCTGCCAAACACGCGACTCTCTTTGGTTTTTCTGACTTCAACTCAAACGTCACAGGAGCGATTAAACGCTGAGTCAGCTTCCTGAACAAACACCACGGCCGGCTTGTTTGCGCTCCTCATGACAAACCTTCTTGTGCTTAGAATCACCCTGACTTTCTCCTAGTGTCGGCCCAGATCAGGATGCGCTGGTCGGGACCGGCGGCTCCACCCAGGGAGCGCTGCTCAGTCAAAACCAGGAGCCTAAAGCGGTGACGCGTCTGATGAGTGATTGGCCTGTGGGGTGGATTCATCGAGTAGGAAGGCATCGACCGACGCAATGCTGCTGTCCATCAGCCTGAACGCCCAGACCTTGATTCAGCTCCAAAAAGAAAAATCTATTAACTCAATCTGTAGATTGTATGAAGATACGGAGCTCAAAAAAGCACGGCCTGTGTCCGTCAGAGCGGATCAATCCGAGGCCTTTTTGGCAAATGCGACTGGATGATGGAATCAGGCGGTCTTATCTGTGACCGGTCTGAGCTGGGGAATGTGGGTGTGTGGGTTGGGAGTGTTTGGGAACGCAGAGGTTGGGGTGTGGGAGATAGGAAGGAGGAGGCGGTAGCGTTACAGGCCCGGCCTGATCCAAGGTGCCGCGGCTTTTCTCCTTATAAGGACAAACCTGGAGAAATTAGCTTCACACCTGAACTCCACCTTCCAGGTGCATAAAAACACCCAACAGATTTAAAAAAAAAAAAAAAAAAAAAAGATGCGTATGTGAGATGGGGGGCACAGGGTGGCTGGGACACCTGGGTCTGCAGACATTAAGATGTCAAGATAAGAGGAAGACGGAGCCGTTCTACACGCGGGTCAAGTTAAGACTTGCATCAGACTCAAAATACCTTAAGCGCTCTCTGACACGCGTTCGTGCACCTAAAAGTGAATTGCATAATTGGTCCAGAAATGGATTCCTGACCTGCACAATATTATTTCACCCTGGAATTCGAATGGGATCATAATTGTGGGACAAGCGTCACCTCTCACACAGGACTTGTCTTAAGCCTGTAGAGAAATATAAATATAAATATAAATATATATTTTTTAAAATATCCAGTATATAGCAGCACACAGGCAAACACAGCTGTGAACCTACATTACAGTTAAACACCTGCCCCGTCATAACAAAAACATTCAAATCCCCAAATGCTGCTACTTCCTGCTTTTCGTTGATGTTTATTCTGCCTCACTTTGTTCAAAATCAGCCAACCAACGTGTTAAAGCCTAATGAAGCAACTCCAGGATGTGGGTCGAGTCATTTCGACGCAAAAATAATATTGCTTTTATTGATGGGAAAGTCTCGGTGGACATGAAACGGCTTCCAGGACATCTGTTCGTCAGCGCCAAACGCTGATTGCTAAAGCCTGCGAGGAATTTGGGCGGCGCGTGTTTTCCCTGCGCGCGCGCGCACTCGACCGGGCGCGTGCGCGCGAGCGCGAGCGAGCGAGACGGTTGACTCCGGTGCCCGAGGCCGCGGACGGAGGTGGAACAGAAGCGCGTGAACCACGTCTCGCTCGCCGCAGACCTCGAGGAGATGAATGAGCGTCACGCCGCTCACCGGAGGAACATATTTCTCCGTAATGACTCGTTTGGGTGTTTGATCCACGCTGGAGGGGAGGTTTGGACTGAAACGTCAGGTGTCACGGCTCCATTCAAGCGCGTGCAAACATTCTGACCTACATGTGGACGCTTACGCTTAAAAAGGCCGCAAACAGAAGCATCCTTAGACGGTGCGTCACGTTTGGGGCCCGTCCCCGCCTGACATCAGCATCCTGGCACACCTTCCACGTTACATCCCCAAATTCTCATCGACCGGTAGCCGCCTGTCGGTGACATAATCCAGGAAGCCGGGAGCCGAGAGCTCCACAGCGCGAGGGAGAAACTTGAGGAAAAAGTTTTCCAACAGCAGCGAGAGGGGCCGATTATTACCATTTTTGGGCACGCTCGCTCCCATCGCAAGCCCAGCCCAAACCGCGGCGCTTACTCAGATTCCACGGCGCGTTTTCTTCCCCCTTTTTTTTCCAAAGTAGAGGAGAAAAGTATGGGGAGCGAACGCAGAAACACGCCATTCATGCGGCGTGTGCTGTGGGAGTGTATCTGACCCGGGCTCGGGTGCCGCGCGGCTCTGTACCGTGGGTGCACGCGGGATTACGGGGCTCGTGGGCGGAAGAGAGACCCAACTAGCAGCAATCGGCTAAAACATCCCGTCAGCGAACAAAACAAGTATTAAAAGGGCGTTTGGCCTAAAGCGGCGCGGCGGGAGCGCGCGCGTCCACGCGGAAATTTGGCGAAGGGCTGAATAAAGGGCACGCAAACGGAGTTACGGTCGAGTGAGCCGCGCTCGTTTGACACGCGGACGCACGCTCGCCGCATCCCTCGCGTTGTTAAGCGAGGCCTAATCCGTGTCGCATCACAAGCCAGATGACAGGAGGAGCCAGACCCACGACGCGCAGCAAAGCGCAGGGCTGACATCTGTTGCTGGGGGGGAAAGGTGGGCGTACTGTCCACTTTTTAATTGTTTTCCTGCCCTCTACACCCCCCCCCCCCCCTACTCTCATTTACTCTTGCCGCCGCGAACGGTAATGGGCTGGGCCTCCTTCGCGTAATTGCTGCTACAGGATATTTCACAACGCTTACACGGGAAATGCGCGAAGTGTGTGCGGGCTCTTGGGGAGGGGAGAGAAAAAGTTATGGCACCGGGCTCCCGGACGCGGCTTAAATGGAGCGCCAGAGGAAACCGCGCAGGTGATTAACGCGGGGACAATAATGAGCTGAGATAATTAGGCAGCTGCCGGTCGGGCCGTTGTGTTGCGCTGCCGGCCGCCCCCGGACTCAGCTAGCTCCTCGATCCGCGCGTCAAAGTGCTCCGCGGCGCTCGGGAGACCCCGCGAGTCACGTCAGCGACGGTAACTCGCCGTCGTTATCGCACGCGACAACTACTTCCGCACCTTTTGCGCCGGAGGCAGAGGGGAAGTCGGGCTCTCACCTTTCGCTGCTGCTTCTCCCACGCAGGATCCAGGAGGAGATCCCGATCCCAGTCGTCCTCTTGTTGCATATAATTGCCGTCTTCGTCATAGTGATCCATATTATATTATTTCTGTAAGGCTTTCTGCGTGCGGACGCTTCTCTCGTCTGTCCCCCGGTCCTCGGCGAGGTGATGTCTTACACCAGCTCAGTCTGCTCTCCTCCACGCATTCAAGACGGTGTGTGGATGAAATTAACGGTCCACCCCCGGCCTCCCTCTCGCTCTCTCTCTCTCTTTCTCTCTCTCTCTCTCCAGCTATGCGTCTATTCTTCCTCTATCTGCTGTGTTTTGCCCTGCAGGAGCGCTCGGCGGAAGGAGGCAGGTCTTGCGTCGAGGAGCGACAGACGCAGAAAAACTTTGCTTCACACAAATCGAGTCGATAAACGACCCGCGAATCTGATTGGGCGGCTCGCGGCGACAGAGTCCGCCCCCCCTTCAAGCGGATTGGCCGTTTCAGCTGTCAGCCCTGTGCTTTAATATACCAGCATGTAGGTTGCTCCCAACATCGTGGAAACTTTAGGGTGTAACTACAGACTACAAAGGTAACGTGTATTCTTGTTTATTAGCAGTTAAAAACGTGTTAAATATATTACTCATTAATAAGTATACTTGTTACTAGTAAAGTAAAGTAAAGCAGTGATGTATAATGTAGCCACATACTCAACACAGCACTTTAGTATGAATGTTTGACGTACTTTATTTTGGTGTTTTTACACCTGAAGCCACTTGGTATATTAAACTTGACACTCAAAACATAAAAATAATATATATAAGGGAATATTATATCAGAATATAACAATAAAACAAATTTAACCACGCCCCTAATCCGACATTTTACATTTTCAAGTATCAGTACCCCTGTATAAATGACAGTCATTGCAGACAGAAGCCCTGCACTTGTGATGATGTGGTACAGAAGGTACAAGTACCTCAGAGCTCTATACAGTAGTACCCATGCGATAGTCCTAGGTGGGGTACTGGAGCCTATCTCAGCTATCTATGGGCGAGAGGCACACCCTGGACAGACCGCCAGTTCATTGCAGGGCAGTAGTACAATATGTAAGTGAACAAATAAATTATTCATTAATAAACAATATTTTTTCCACAAGCAAAACTGTTACAAGTTCTGCACTCAAAATAAAATATGTCATAAGGTTTAGCAGCAAAATATAAATATATGTATATTATATACATAAAGTAATCTCTTCATTATGTATTATGTAGTATGCCCAACTTTGAACTGTGTTCCTATGTAAGCTAATATATAACACATAGACGATTACCTTCAAAATGAATTATGAAAAATCTAAATATTGAAGTAACGTGAAGGTACAATGTAGTAGTCGCAAAGTTGTAGTAGGGTTCAAGTACAACTGTACTTTACAATGAACCTCAAGTCATTGAGAGAAAAAGGTGAGTCCCAGCACAGCTCCTGTGAACATGTGACGCTCTGGCCAGGTCTGTCTGCCTTGTAAGGTAAACCGACTCTCTCCTTGTCTCACACACACACACACACACACACACTGCAGGAGAGATGCTGACACGGGATAGCCCCGACGGTCTGGGGAAAGTGGAGCACTCTTCCATATATGGACAAACTTCCAACAGTGGAGGGTTTGGGAAAGTGATGTCACGGGCAGGGAGCCGACTCACCGCCTGGTCCCCGGGTAAAGGAAGCTGCCTGTGACCACACTGAGAGGTGCTGCAGCTTTCTGACGAGGCTCCATTTGAACTATCATCTACTGTACATGCAGAAATACCCATAAATGAAAGTAGGCTCGCTCTGCAGCATTAAACACATTTGGCATGATATAGCATGAGCTCAAATAGTATTGCATACAGTCTATTTCACATAGTACACATTATGTATATTCTAAAAGCTTTAGTTTACAACTAATTGTCCTTGACTTTCACAAGGACTTCACTCCATGTCAACTCTACTGAATATTTATTATTGCTTATTAATTTATTATTAGAAACCGAATGTTTTATTTATGCAGAACTGCATGTTGAACATCCAACTTCACATTTTAAGCTCTGAATCAAAGCCTCAAGGTTAATTGACTTCACTGTTTATAGTTCAGTCGATTGAGCTTTAAAAAACATCACCAGGATCCCAATATAATTTACAGATGATGCTACCATTGATTCAGAATTGTCCTTCGTTAATGACCAATTACTATTTATAACAAACTCAAGGGGGAAAAATATTGCTTGAGAGACAAAAAGGTTCATATTAATGTCTTATAATCTATAAAGTCCATTTAGCAAGAATACACATTTATGTATTAATATAACATTTATGTATTAATATAACATTTATGTATTAATATAATTTACAGATTCCTCAAATGGAGCAATATCTGAAAATAGTACATGGTCAAAGAATGAAAGAAAACCCAAAGTAGCTGAGTGCAGCTCGTTAGTAAAGCAGTTGAGAGTGTGCCAGAGACAATTATGCACTTTTCCATTAGCTAATTAGCTCACAGTCGTTTGAAAAACAAAGCGATTCATTAAATTCACAGTGAATTAATGGGAATAAGAAAACTGCTGGCTAAACGGTAATAAAATATGCATAATGAGTGCAAATTAAAAATAACCGTATTTCATTTTGACTGGACTAATTGACTTAATTCTTTTGTAAAAAAATTAATAAAATTATGAGAATGTACATCCACTGTGATGCTCATGCCAGAGCTATTACAAAAAGGGAACATTAGAGTTTATATAAAGCGTCGCAGCCATTTATCATCACTGGAACAGCACAATTCTAGTCATTAAAGTGTGGAAATCCTGACAGGATGATGGCACTGAATGAAAAGTAAAGTGACCCATGTTCATTGATAGTCTTTAGTCTGGACCAAAGTGTAACAGTGCCACAGGTCAATTGTTAAGCTAATTAGCGTTATGCATCATTTGTGTCTGTTTTGTCATCGAAACACCCAAATCCAAACAAGGTCAAACCCACACAGCCGCAACAGGAGCTCTAATTGGCCGTCTGACAAAAGAGGCTCGTCCTCTCAAAGCTGCAAATTATGGCTTCCTGAACGCATGAATTCCCTCATTATAATTAACCACTGAAATGTGTGTAATTACTGTGGTGGCACACTCCAGACGGCAGCGTTCGGTTTGGGCTACTTGACGTCAGCGTGATACTATTCAGCAGAATCCCAGAACGTCCCGTGGAGAGTCAGCGGTGCGAAGGAGCTCAGGACCGCTTTGAGGCACACGGGTCATGTGAAGAGCTGGTGTGTTTGGCTCTGTCTGGTCTCTGGCACGTTCCCAAGGTATTTCAGCCATGCTGGGAGGGGAATTCTTAAATAGCTGTCCGTGCAGTTAAAGCTGAGCCTTGTATGGGATACTGCAGGAGAACCATCATAATCCTATTGAGTTGTACATGTGTTTGGGATCGTGGTCAAACAACTAGTGCTACAACACCATCTGGGTCCAAAGAGGAACATCCTGTAGGCACAGGGCGAAGAATGCTACCCCTCAAGATAAGTCGGCGCAAGCTCAGACTGGAAGCTCAGACTGGAAGCTCAGGGGTCAGAGGCAGAATGTGAATGAAAAGTGAGCTCCACCCACTTTGCTGCATATGTGGAAAAAGGAGCAAAAAGCCTTTTGTGCCGGAGTCAGTGTGTGGAAACAAAGAGGTGAAGTTTAGGCATTGGCTCCAGCTCATGCTGCTACATCTGGGTCATATCAGTCAGTGATGATTGTGGGCAAAAGCTTCTGTGGGACTGAAATAAAAGAAAACATTTAACGCAACCAAAGAATGAGGCTGTTTATCTGGAGGCAGCGCCGCCTTGGAAACACTCCCACAACAGAAGAAGCACTGTTTCACCTGCGTGTTTGTGCAGGTGTGCCTCCATCAGCTTCCATTGACAACGAAAGCGAACGCGCCCACTACTGCATCACACTTCAATTAAAATAGAGGTGAAGCCTGAAAAAAAAACACGACGTCACCATCGATTGAGAAATACTCTCACTGGACCGAAACTCGACTCTCTTCATCAGGGAAAGCAAAGTGTGTGTAAACGTGTAATCGCTTCAAGAAAGAGTGGTGGCCGTCCTTTGTGGGCCTCTCCCGGGCGTGAGTGACACCTGTGAGGGAGGAAAAGGGCACAAACAACCAGTTAACCTTCCCTGAGTAAATAAAGATAAAAACGGCCCATTGTGAGTCCACTAATGAGTCCTGGTCTCTTTCAACACCGCAGGGCCAGAGACACAGGACAGATATGCAGCCCACTGCTGTCAGCTGAGCGACGCCACAGCTGCTAGGCTGCACTGGTAGCGGTGAAAAAGCTGACTGTCTTGTGCACCTCTGCATCTGGTGGAGCCTGTAATTAATCATTAAGCCATATGCAGCCCCGCAGGCACGCTGGAGTCAGAATGCAAACACCAGCCAAGCATTTGAATGCTCGTCCCGGGGGAAGCATGGGGGTTAAATGAAGGGTGTCTACTTCCTGCAGATAAGTCCTAGCCACACTCAGAACATTCAAAAGGGGGGAATTATTTAGACAAGAGAGCTGCACAAACAAGCCAACAACCTTCAACCATAGGTCCGCCTGCCCTCAGATTATGGCTTCCCCGCTCGCTCACGGGCCCACGATGCCGGCTTATCTTTTACAGCAATCGCTGGTGCGCCCACGGGTAAGTCAGCTTTGTCTGGCAGAGGAGTGCTCGAGTGGAGACAGGAGCCGTTTCCTCCAGAGAACACAATGACATCACGTGCCTCGTGGACAGTTGTGTTTAGGTGTGGCACAGGCATCTCCTGCAGAGACAATCGCTTTGAAATTCATCTTCATTTCCTCATAGCTGCAACAATGGCATCATGTCTTCTGCATTTCTAAGAATTTCCTTGGGTCACAAATAAAACACACCGTGGTTATTTGTGGATATCTCTGCCTCCTTCACGATCATGATACATAATTTACCCATGTAAAGCATTCAGACAAAAACAAACTAGCCTCCAAATCTGATATATTCTGTTCTGAAGAGACTGAGGAGTGCATTCAAAGATTTCATAATTGGCTAAATCTCTGCTGGACTCGTAGCAGTAGACGCTTAAATGAAAAAAACCTTTCCAGACTTTTTCCACCACTTTATTTTCGTGACTTAATACCGTGGAATTATAGTGTTTTATTGTTGGAGTGTCAAGCTGCTGATCACAACTTTAACTACACTAAAATAAACAAAGACTCATTTTCATCAGACTAAGCCATGGGTAGTTCAGGGTCAGGGCCAGCTGAATAAAATTAGGCTGCATTAAACTAATAATAATATTAGAAATTAAAGGGACCAAAAATCTAAAACATAATTTACCACAGAGTCAAACAGATGCGTCACTTTTTATCAAACAAACCAATCAGTGAAGAATGTGCAGCGCCGTCACTGGAGAACAAATTATATTTTAATTGCAAGAAATCCAAAGCGGGTTCGGCTTGTAATGTTACCCAGGGGCTGGATAATGACACAAGAAACAACTGGCAGAGACATTAAATGCAGCGTTGGAACGCACAGCTTAAACAGATAGTGCTCCTGCGGGTTTCTGTGGAGACAGTCAGTTCTTCAGGCACCCAGGCGCAGATTCTCACGTTTGCACTGAACCTTGAAAGCATTCACATGAAATACTGAAACGTTTGTCCTGCATGACACCTCCTATGTCTTAAAGGTAGAGAAACTCCAAACCCTGGATGAAGCTATTTCTGCTACAGCAACAGCATCGGCGAGAAAAAAAGAAAACCGAAACTTGAGAATACACGAGTAGCCACAGTGTTTGAATTAAATGACCATGTCTATTAACAATACTTAGCTTATGTTCTAGCTTCCTTATTTTTGAATGTCATCAGTGTGATGACGACGCAGTCAAATTAGTTTGTTGTCAAACAAAACATTTCGGCTCCCAGTCGCTTATCGCTCTCTGCTCTGAAGCGTCCGAGGTCACGACTACAAGATGCAAAATGAAAATGCTGAGTTGTAAAAACCCATAGAAAATCCACTTCCTAAACGAGGTTAACAAAGGACTCCTCTGTGGGACAAACTGTGTATGGTTACGTTTTGAACTTCTTCTCTGAGGGCGAGGAGGCAGACTCCTCCTCTTCTGGGCCCACGTGAGTCCGTTTCAGAGAGCTGTGTGCTGGGCTGTTCTCTCGCGGGGGCCTGGTGTCTCCAGGCGTAGCGTCAGTCTCTTCCTCTGATCCTGAGGACACGTGGAGGCTCTCGCTCACTTGTGCGCTCACAGTTCGGTGCTGGCCGTTCACTCCTGGGCTACGTTGGCTTTGGGAGGTGCCATCGACCCCGACAGAGCTGCTACGTGCTTCTCCACCACTGGAGCTGTCTAATGCTGCCTCTGCAGAAACCCTCTCGTCAGTCCTGTGTCCATCCATTGACTGAGGGGAAGCAGGCTGAGGTCTCGCCTCCCCATTGTCTTGGCTTGCGGGGGACATGACTGGGCTCAGACACACAAAGTCAGAAGGGCTGAGGCATTTTTCCTCCTCTCTGGCAGCGCAGGGCTTGATTTGCAGAGAGTCTTGTTCTTCGCCCGACGAGGAGGAAGACAGGTCATCGATTGAGATCGACGGGTAACTGCAGGAATCGATGGCTGAGAACAGAGCCTGCACAGACTCGGGCCGGTCCCCAGCTCTGGAGACCACGTGCATGCGCCGGCGCCTCATGACGTTGCGTCGTCTCACCGCGCTGCGCCACTCCTCGTCGTCACTGCTGGAGCTGGAAGTAGATGTGGAGGAGCTGGACGCACCGGCAGGAAGTGAAGGGGAGGATGTCGGGCTGGACAGGGTAGAGTTGTCCCTGGGGCTCGGGGAGCGAGGCCGGGGCATGGGGTCAAGCCAGAACTCACTTGAGTCCGAGTCCTCGTTAACCAGAAAGCCAGACTGGCCCAACCCGATTCGTCTCCTGGGACGATCCTCCCCCTCGGCGCCAACGGGCTCCTCCCCTCCTGAGGCGTCGGGTCCAGCCAGAGAGGACGAAGACAAGTTATCAGAGTCGCTGTGGTGACCGGCGGCAGAGGCTGGAGCGGGAGCTGCCGGCGTGGCCCGGGTGGAGCGACGCCCACGGGCGTGGAGCTGCATGATGGCCTCCTCGCTCAGGTCGCTGTCAGAGTCAGAGCTCCAGCCTTCGATTTCCCGACGCACCAGCGAGTCAAAGAAAGCCATCATGCGCGGGTCCTCCTGGATGGACTGGCTGACGTAATCATGGGACAGACCGCTGCCACTGTTGAGCACCAGGCTGATGTACTCCTCATGGGTGTAGAGGCTGCGTGACTTGTCCTCCACACGACCGTCCAGATCTCCCAGACTGTCAGGCTGCTGGTAGGGACTCCACACCTGAGATGGACAGAGGCAGATGATGGAAAAGTAGCACAAGATTTAGTCAGATGGAAAAGCAAAATGGCAGGATTACTAATACACGAACAGAGGAAGGAAGAGAGGTCTACATCAGTTTAAAGGATTACCCGTTAGTTATAGTCTCTTACAGTAGAAGACCAGAACCTGTATCACCTGAAATGTAGTGCAACAGGCTCCTGGGATGTTCCAGAAGTCAATAGCGGCTCCCTAATATGTACAAATTATAGTCAGTCTGAATCAGGAAGCCAAGTTCAGTCCCTGTGTGGTTTACTCATAAGGTCAGGGCACAGAAGGCACAGAATAAGCCTTAATACACGAAGGCAGCCAATGTGCAATGAAACAAAAAGACCCGGACGTTGTTAAAACATCTCCATTTATGAAGCTGATTTCAAACAGTCCATCTTAAACTGCTAAGACTGCTTAAAGCCTGGCAGCACATCACAGGCCAGCTCTGGCCTTCTGCCTTTCCTAGACCCCTGTCTGAACTACATGTATGCTAACCAGAGCTCAGACAGTAACTTTGTGGAGTCATTGGAGGTCAGTGTAAAATTGCCTCCAGAAGAAGAATTTTACCCGTTTACTGACCTTGATGACTTTCTCCACGCCAGAAGAGCAGATCATGTAGGTATGAGGGTTGAAGCGGACCTGGTTCACTATGGAGCGGTGACCCTTCAGGACCATGAAAGCCCCATTCACCACACGCCCAGGTCCTCCTTGGAAGCAAAAACACATTGTGACAAACAAGGTCACATTCAGATCATCTCACGCCTGGAAAATCTAGGAACCAGATCCACTGAGGGCAAACCACAGTCTGGCCTGAAGCCCCAACACAAGGAGCACAGAGACGTCCATTGTGCCTGTGGTGGTGGGTGACTGGAGTGGGTTTGTTTAACCTACCCTGCTGCCACTGCAATCTTTAACCTTGGACAATTAACGGTCACCACTACTCTGTGCCGTAAACAGCCTCTTCTTATGTCATGAGATGTTTGTTTGCATGTGCTGGTTGACCGAGAAACTGTGAGGGCTTCAACACAAGAAATGGATTTAAATGCTCTGCTATTGTGTTAAGCAGAAAGGAGGAAATGGACTCCCCCGGGCCCCAGATGATGAAGGCATTTGTCTGGGAGGCAAATCCACTCATGAGCATAGATCCTTATAAATATACAGTCAGTGCGGGAAGGTTCAGTTACTTACCTGCTTCTGGATCCTTCGGGATTTTCCACATGTAGAGGTTGAAGTCATCTGACCCAGACAAGATGTACTGAGGGGGAAAACAGAGCATGTTTACAGGTTTGCATCTGCTATCACTCGTATGACAAACCTTTCCAGCAGATGTCAGGGAAGAGGAAGTCTTTATAAAAGAGGAGACGAACCCTGGGGGGTCAAATTATGGCACTAAACTACAAGGACTTATGGGAGTGCTGGGTCTTGTATTGCACGATCAAACACACTCTTGGCAGGACACGGCAGTCTGACCCAAACAAAGCCCCTGCTTCCCGTCTGAACCGTTATTAGGTTTTCTACACAGATGGTTCCACTTAAACCTGTCACATAAGGGAAAAAAAGCGAGGCATCGTGAGGGAGGGATGTCCCCCCCCCCCACTCACGGACCCCCAGCAGGTAAGAAAAGACAGCAACAGTACGGTGACCCGAGTCAGAAAATGAGCTTCAACCTCATGTCTTCTGTTGACCCCATGACTGAGGTCGTTCAGTCTCTACAGTGGGTTTCATCTGGTAGGACAGAACTTGGGCTGCATCCATGGTTCGAGGAGGATGTGGAACCGCTGATCTAACTGTACAAACTGTAAACCAAGCAGCAGCAGCAGCTTCCTGTTACAAGTTAGAACTTCTTCTAATTCAGAATGTGTCTGACCAGGAGTTGGAGCACTGGGGTCTATTTCAGGACAGTCACTCAGTGGTGCTTGTGTCCAGTCAGTTATCATCTGATTATACAGCAGTCTGTATATATGGCTGAACTTGTACAATTACCCGCAAACACTAATTAGGAAGTTTTACAAATGAATTTCCTTATCCTGTAAATGTTTAGCAGCTAAAACCAAATATACTGCACAACTGATTGACTTTCCATTTAAATGTCTTTTACGCTCCAACATTACCCCATTTTTATTTCTTAGCTGGAGCGTCCGTCAAGGCTGACTTTCAATCTGCAGGCACATAATTATAAAATCATTCACATTTGTTTATAGACATCGTCCTGCGTCACTTGTTTATTGATGTTCTGTCAGTCGGGGAATATTTCACTGCAGCTTTATCTGCCAATGACTGAAACAAATGTTCTCAATTTGTCTGTGTAAATATTCTGCTGGTCTCATTGGGTAGATTCATATTTCAAAGACATGTGCAATAATCAGTCTTCTACCCACGGCACCAGACGTTTCTCCAGTGAAACGCAGCAATCCTTGTGTCTCGATGTAAAAGCCTTCCTTAAATCAAGTGTTCTGCAGCGATGACAAAGCATTACTCCTCAGACAAACGCTACAAAGCGATGAGTGGAGCTCCAGGCCACTCAACACCTGTTTGCCCTGCTTCAGGTTCCCAGAGGACACGTCAAGTAGGAATGTCACACCTCGTAACCCTCCCCTCTTTCCTTCCCATCAATTTCATCTGGTAACTCTCCAATCTGCTCCTCTGCTTTCACACCATTCTGAGAAAATCCTCTAATGCTTGTGGTTTGGGCTTAGAATGACGAAATCTCTCAGAGATGGAGCAAGGCCATGGGATAATGCTCCTCCGTGTGTCATCTGGTTAAACCCTTGTCACGTCCTTTGTCACAAGTTATGGTTTCTCTGGTTACATGCAGGCATTTCCTCTAAACTGTGATCTATTATTAAAACTGGAACGATGCCTTTAGTGTCTATGAAACATTTGGCATAAACGTAACCATTCCCAAATATTCCACAGGTTTGGTTTTATTTGCAGCTCCCATGCAGCCGCTGATTTATAGTACTTCAAAAGACTAGAAGTGGATTGTATAAATAAATGACGGCTATATGTATTAAGTCATTAAACTTATTAAAATGATGTTCATCATTTGCAATTGTTACATTGAACGAAAAAAAAATGAACCTGCATTGGCCGATAATCAGCATCAGAGTTTGAATAAAGGAGATAAACAAAGTAGGTAACGTGACAACAACAAATGTTTAAATGCTTAACTAAATCAGCAGTTTGGTTACATCAGTAATCTTTGTCAAAGCAATAGTAAACAGTCTATACTTGAGTAAAAAAACAAATATTTCTCTAATTTCTGAGTAATTAATGTGGTCAAACAGTGAAACCCTTGAGGGCCTCATGGGACTAATGTAACAGGCAGCAGGTAAATCGGACGCCACCCAGTCCTGTTCTGCGTGTGTAACCTTTAAAGCAGCTCCTACGCTCGTGTAGGGATCATTTCAAGCCTTCATAAGCTCAGCTGACACCCAAGGATAATGTTAACATAATAAACATGACTGCAGGGTGATGTCATGTCTGAGGAGGACCTACAGGAGGAGCACTGGCAGAGTCCAAGGGGATTCTGGTGCAGCTCCAAAAGCTCCACTAGAAGCCTAAACTAATGTATTCTTCTATTTTTAATCGTTCTATTGATCCCACATGTTCTCCTTAAATTTCATCCTTAATAACCACAAACTGAAATTAAAATATTTCCACTTCTTGGTCTGCCAAAAGGTAAATCACACTCTTGAGCTCAAGATATTATCTGAAAGTGTTGCTTTTATAGCTGCATGTATTAATGGAACCAAAAACTTTAGACTTCTTGTATAGACTTTAATACAAGCAGTACAATTCCTTTTTAGAGTGGAAATACTGGGATCCTGACGGGTCAGACGGATACTCTGAAATATGCCTCACTGCTCTGCTTTTAGAGGCAACGCCACCTGCTATTAAGTGTTTTGCTTTAACTGTGGCGGATGCCCTGGTTTTCCTTTCGTATGTGCGCCCACCGACCTGATCTTTGTCTCCAGCGAAGCAGCAGCTTTTCATAGTGCAGGAGTTGAAGTAGCCCTGGTTGTCGAACTGGAAGCTGGGCAGGCGAGAGTGCAGCTCGTAGAGGACGGGGGGCAGGCGACGGCGCAGGGCGAGCAGCTGGGTGCCGGTGCTGTTGAACCGGACGCTCATGGCGCTCTGCAGAGACATGCTGCCCCCATAGCGGAGCAGAGAGCTGGGAAGACAGAGAAAATGCTGAGCTTTTGTGGAATCATTATGTTAGTTTGGCTAGTTTCAAGTGAAATGACAAACTTCGAACAGGTTTGTCCTTCAATCGTAATCTTAGACAATCTTAACCATCTTGGCAGCAAATCCACAGAGCTACTGTAAACATAAGCATAGGGAGCTAAAGGATGACATATGACTCACAGCTTGTGTCCATTTCAAGTGTTGTCTTTTGTGTACTAATAGTTAAAGCCTGCGCTAAGATGAGCTCAGGATGTGGCGTTTCTACAGTCATTTCAGTGGTATAAATATTTGGGTTTTGCAGGAAAGAAGCCACAACAGTTGGCAGAGTTCCTGTTTTTATAGGCACAACAGTGAGACCACATCACCACCTGGTGGACACTGTTGGAACAGACATGCATGCCAAGCACAGGGGAGCCTGATCCCTGAGCCAAATCAGTCCTGCAACTGCAAAACGGTTGTGCTAATACAGACAAAGGAGAAGTAGCACAAGTTTTAATGTCCATTTCAGGTCACAAAATACCTCATAAACAGAGGAAAATGTCTAACCTGCGTGGCTTGCGGATGTCCCAGAGTCCAACTCCCTCCTTTGAGTTGGCCGTGGCGAGCAGCCTGGGCTCCACGGGGTTAAACATCACACTGTGGAAGGCTGAGGGGTAGCTGGCCAGGCAGAAGGGCTCTGAAGGCAGAAATGAGGATGAAGTCAAGTCAGAGAGCTCACAGGAGAGGAGTCTTTGTGTATAGGTTTCATCATTTCAACTTCCATTGATGAAAGACTGATTATGCAAAACATATTACACAGCCAGCGAGGTCACGGGGAAGGAGTAGGATGATCCACTGCATTTTACCAAGACTCAATGAATGCAGTCATAAAGAAGCATGTCCTCCCTGTTTATGAGTTATGTGCATTAGCTCATGGCTAAAAACTGCTTTAACCCTTAAGGCCACGCAACGCTGCAATGCAAACCACCATGACATCACCAGACACCGCCGGGCCGGCCCACAAACAGACGCAGCACCGGCATCTCCGCTCACCCCCATGCGGCGGCTCGCGAGTGTCCCAGATGAGGACGCGGCCGTCGTCCGACGAGCTGGCGAACACGTTGTCGTTGACCGGGCTGACCGACAGGCTGTACACAGCATCGATATGCAGGAACACGTTCAGAGTTTCCCTCCTGGAGACGTGAACAGGCAGCGGTTTAACACTGGACACGAAGGACTTTCGTAAAAAGCACATGCACCGTTAAATAGTACCCACCTCTCCACATCATGAAGAATCACCTGTTCATCATTTCCTTTAAAACAGCAAAAAGATGCATTTTAAAATTTAGGACCTCAAAGCTGAGAATCAAATCTATTCTACTAGCAGACTGAGTCAATGCCTTATATTGAAATTCTTCTGACCATGTGTCAGTTCTCTGTCTTCATCTGCTGCTGCTTATCAAGACTTTCTAGTCAGTGGCTCAGTGAAAACGCACTCTCGCGGCTCTTACCACCAGAGAAGACCTTTCTGTTGGTGCTGTCGAAGGCCAGGCAGAAGATGTTTGACAAGTGCTCCCCCTTGAGCTTCACGGGCTTGGACCGGGCGTGGATGGCTTTCTCCATGTGCCAGAGGAGGACCCGGCGGTCGTCCCCTCCTGTGAGCAGGAGCAGTCAATGACACACAACACAGGACATAATAGTCAACAACTGTCTAGAGTGTAGATTTCAGTTGAGTTGTGTAACATCAAAACACATTCAAACACATTGATGACTGAGAAACTATTTGTCATCTTTAAATTAAATGATAAACAGTATAAAAAGAGGTGATGCAACGCTATGAGGTCATTTTCAGGTTGGTTAATCATTACTGTTTTGTTGTCTCTGTGACAAAGGGCAAAATAAATACAACTCATACAGCAAACATACGCTTAAAGCACGGCCTGGTCCTCAAAGGACAGAGACACGGTGCTTTTATACCCTTCTACCACTGCCCCCTGCAACAGGCTGTCACACAAGCCCAAAGAGGAATAACCTTCATGTATTTTAATTAATTCATTATTAAGGTCACGAAGTATTCGCTGATGTTGTTTTCACAGCAGTACAAACAACAAGCAACAGTAACATACGGTGGAAGCTGCTTCAGCCTCTGCTCAGGTGGAGCCTCGCGCGCTGGAGGCTCCGCGGAGCAACGTAAACATCCTCAGCGGAGCCTAAAATGGCACTGACACGCTAGGCCAGAAGCTGCTTCTTATTCCTCCGTGCGCACGCACACGTTGGTGCTCCCGCGAGCCAGTCGCGGCCCGAGGCGCTTCAACACGCGCCGAGGCGGCCGCGGTGCTCGCGCGGAGGCCTGACATACGGGACGGGTCCGGCGCAGCTGCCCTCTGACGTTAGCTCGTTGCTGCTAGCATAAAGTGCTAGGCTAAGCTAGCGCGGGCTAGCGGCTAGCAGGCTAGCAAACTACGGCACCGCAGCCACGGGGGAGGCGGATTTGTCAACTTACCGGACACCAGCCATTCCCCGCCGTTGTTGGAGAACTCAATGGCGTTGACGCAGCCGAAATGCCCGAGCATGTCCTTCTTGTAGAGGCTGGTGCAGCCGGCCAGCCTGCGCCGCTGGAACTCGTCCTTCATGAGCGGCTCCCCCGTCAGCTGTCTGCGGGACAGAAAGCCCACGGAGGAGCGCGTGCCGCAGCCCCTCAGCTCCTTCATTTTCGCCAGGCTCGAGACAAAAACAACGGGCCGCCGCTGTGCTTCGCGTCGTGCGCCGGCGTCGCTCGGTGGTCGTGGCCCGCGGCTGCTGCGCCTCCGTCGGCCTCTACATGACGCTGGACGCGCCGCTGGTTGCCTGCTGGTGTCGACGCGGTTGCGGTTCGGTCCCTCCTCTGTCGCCCCGCAGGTCCCAGCAGCAGCTTCCTGCTCCGGGGAGGATCTGTCTCTGCCCCCGCGTGTCACCCAGCATCACTGCAACTCACAGCACGCTCACTACTGTTGTGTACTATTAAGTAATAAGTATTGTGTGTACTTTTATCAGCGTTAGGATGAAGACCCTACTAGCTGTAAAACAGATGTTATGCAACCACTTCTTTACTTCTTCAATTATAAGATTGGATGAAGTTGAATTTGTTGTGAAATCTGACAAATTTGTACACAAATTACAATTAATACTGTAGAAATCACAAGACACGTTACAAGCACATATCTCAACTAAGGTAAAGAATTTGATTTGTACTGTAATTTAGCAGTAGATTCTGTGTAGTCAGTATGTTATTTACTTGCACCACATTGATTTTGGGACTGAAGTGTGAACAGAATTAAACTCACGTTTTTCAGCTTTCACATCTTAAACAAGTATTTCACTAAATTCTTAAACCGGAAGAAGATTTCACACATGGGAAGAAGAGCATGTTTTAGTTTTATTACTCCCAGTCTTTGGGATTACAGTGGTCGTCTTTAGGGGGATCTTCCAGTTTTAACAAGCCCTCTCTGACACAACATGAAAAACCAGAACATCGTTTGCACAGAGAAACAAATATATACTGAACATGAATGAGCTGTAGTGGTTTTTAATTAGTTCAAACCTCGGATATCGTTTCCTTCCTGATAAACAGCCTTGACTTTGTATGTTTTTATTTTAAAAAATGGATCAATGCACATATTTTTCTGTTGTCAGACCAGAATCAGCACCATGTTAGCCAGGAGCATTTATTTATTCATATTTATATTGATTTGTCAAAATTAAGCAATTTAGGCACTTATTAAGAAAACGGCAAAGGTTATTCTGAAACTGCTACTGAAACAAACGTTATAAGCAACATACTTCAGTGTTCTGCTTAAAAACATTTAAATGAAGTTTGAGCAAACTACTGATGTAACATTTCTGAAATGTTAAGATCACGTACACGTTCTAGCCTAACGTACAGAATCAAACTAAAGCCTACACGGTTTCATGGACCACCACGCTGAGCTTGAAGTGACATTGAACAGCACTAAGATGATACAGATGCTTGGTTCGTTTTGCATATCGACCGTATGCAACGTCGCCACTGCTTGTGCTGTTGACGCGCTCAGATAGACAGACGGCGTCCGTCGTGTGCCGTCGTACCTGCAGGTCTGCGGAGGGGAGAAGGGGGGCGAGTCCAACACGCTAAAACCTCTATAAACATTTAAAAGTGCTTTACATTAAGGTACTTTCAATACATTCACTTCTACATTATGAAGTCTTCTAGAACACCACACAGGTAATGAGTGAGCTGCAGCCGACGAGCGTTTCCTTTGGCAGAGGTAACATCTGCTTCTAGGCAGAAGATGTGGAGTGTGTTAGAGGAGTGTGGGGCTGGAGGAAGAGTTCTGTCTAGGTGAAAGAAAAACTATTAGAACACTTTGACTGCACAAATCTAAGGGAATAGTTCAGTAAGCGAACTTGTTTGTGCACTTGTGCTCGAGACTCTCGCAGCCAGCGGCCCGTTGGACTGTGGCTGGATTATGTAACTCTCAGAGATGCTGGTTGAAAGTGTCGAATAAAGGTTTGCATTATTACGTCACTCTCGCCTACAGTACCTTCATGCATGAAATACAGGTCACGCTGTGCTGTTGCAGGTCTGACTTTAGAGCAGGACTCTTCCTCAGTTCGCCAGCAGGTGAAGGTAGCAGAGGTTTACACAGAGTGAGAACCACAACTAAGAGCAGCGTGTAATCTTCAAACAGTGCCAGGGGATTATTCAGAATTGCATTCACACAGTATTTAGTCTATTAAACGTAAGATCTCTAATTGAGTGCAAAGTACAAAGGTCAGGGGTCATTTATATCTTTGTCAGTCTCTTTCATCATTAGAAAATAAAAAAAGTGTCACCTCTTCAACTTCATTAAAAGGCAGCTGCTCTTGTGTTTTTCATTAATTATGGAGGATGGTCCTTAAAACCAACCTCACTGAATAAACCAAGCGAATTCTTTCAAATTCATATCTGATCGGGGTTTCTAAGTATCTAAAACATCAGCAGGATTTGTCTTTAAAAAGCAGAGTAAAGAAATATTGCCCCGGTAGCCCTGCCTCTAGACACATAAATATACAATTAAAAAAAAGCAAACGATTAAATAATGACACAAATGTAACAGTGGAAAGCAGGAGCTTAAATTAAGACAGCAGACTAGAAGAAGTGGGACGTTAAAAGCTGCTGCCCTCAGTGACTCAGTCTCTTAAGTGCTGCTAGTAAGGGCCTTTTGTGTGTCCAAAGATCCCGATGGGGAAGTGTTTAACGTGCGAGGACCACTGTGCCGCCAGCTGGAAAAACTTCACGTCGTTCCACTCGACGCCGTCGATCAGCACTGCAGAGGACGAGACGCGGGACACAGCGGAGTTAATCGTAGGACACGAAGCGATTTCAATGTGCAGGCCGTGATCGCAGTCGACTCTGAGGACGACGATCACGCTGATCTGAGGAGGGATTTACCTCGCAGCATGGTCTGCTGGTGCTTGGCAGTGCAGATGAGCCGGCTGATGCCCTCGATCACTTGGCTCTTTGACTCAACCTCCTTGTCTTTGCTCTTCTTGGGCAGGAACATGACTGGCAGGAGAGCACAGCACAGACACACAAGCTGAGGCAATGAGATCACTCACAACCTCTCTGATGTTTGCCGTTTGAACCTTCCACACTGGAAGTTGTGGAATGCGGCGATATGTGCATGGCTCACCCTTCTTATTTTTCTCCTTGGTGACCACAGTCATGGACATGGTGGGTTGGGGACTCGGCTCGGCGCCCCCTAGTGGCAGCCGGCTGACCTGCAGCGAGCGGAAATTGCACTTCAGAGTGTTTTTGGAGGAGGAGTCCCGCTTCTCCACATCCTTCTTCCTCTCTGAAGGAGCCACCCAGTAGTCCACCTGAAGCCCCATCAGCTCCGCCTGGCCACCAGAGCTACACAACACGAGTAGAGAAGTGAATACTGTGGGAATACCTAAGGGCACCTTAAAAAGATCTATTTCTCATGAGATTCTCTTCATGAGGAGCCTCATCGTACCTGTAAGCACAGAAGCTGGTGTTGATGGAGGGAGAGGAGGGTGGCGTGGGAGATGCCTCTTTGAGAGCAGGTGACACTTGCGGAGGGGTGGAGGAGAGAAGCGAGGAGCCGAGCGGCGCCGCGTCATCAGAGTCTCCTGTAGGAGGCGTGTTCAGTAAATGATCACAACACCAACAGCGTAGAGGTAGAACGGAATAAAACAGAGCGTTTAAACGTTGAACTTACCTGACACGGCAGACGTCTGCTCCACGATGCCAACTTTCACCATCTGAAACATGGAAGGGCAAAAAAACTCAGCCCTCGGACGCACAGCGGCTGCAGCGAGGCCAAGTAAACTACGCAGGAGACGCTTACCCCGATGAAAGGGATGAATTTCTGACAGGAGTCCTCATCGGGGCTGTTTGGAGGCAGCGGAGGCCAAAAGAGGCATGAACAGGAGGTAAGAAGCAAAATTAAAAGTGCTTGTACAAATTTAATTAATTTATGCATGCAGCTATTGCCACCACTATCCTATTATCGACATGATGGAGGATTACAATTTGAAGAAATTGTATCTACAATTAGTGACATCTCTAGTAATTAGTGATCATGATTTCCAGTGGTTCACTTCTGGAAATTTCCAAATATGCACATTTCTCCTCAGCCAATCGGAATCAACAGAGCATGCTGCACTAGAGCCCATTCGCTTCCCGACTGCAGGCCCGTCATTGCGGCTGGAGAAGCCCAGAGGACACATGCAAGGTCTGGACCCGATCACGGCCTTCACCAAAGCCAATCCGGTCCTTCCAGAGCAACACAAGGAGGCTGCAAGTCCACCAGGGGAGCAACTACACTACTGGAGCATAAGGAAGGGCATGAGAAGGAAGAGCACCAACCTACTGTTGCCAAAACCTCTGCGGCTCCATGCACTACGTGATGTGGTGCAGAGCGGCTGAACACTTACAAGCCGCCCACAGTCTGAGCTATTTTACCGGCAGCGGCCAGAAAAATAGCCTAAATGGAGTTCTACGGAGTCGTACGTATGGTTCCTATGTCACGGCGTTGGAGGACATGAAAGGTTGTTGCTCTTGCCTTGAAGAAACCTGCCATCGCCCCCCCAGGGAGGAAACAGAGAGACTACAGAGGAGGGGAGAGAGAGAGAGAGAGAGAAGACAGTCTACAGTACAGGGGGTCACGCCTGGTTTTGCCGGCGCATCACATCCCTGCTGTACCGGTGCAGGAGCCTGGAGTCCGTCAGGGCCGTACGACCCACCAACTGGACTAAACGCGCGATGCAATAAGTGACAAGATGCACATGCGTGTCAGATCTATGTAAATGGACCTTTGACCTCTGCCCATGACACATGCCCCTCTCAAATCACGCTAACATGCTACTGGGCTTTTTACTGTATAGTATGTAATAGAAGGAATTCTAACTCGTAACTTCTTCCAACGCATGGAGATAAGTCACCGACTGTACTGCCCACAGCTTTACAATAATACACATTTAAACCGAACATTACTACGCTGAACCTGCCGCTGTTGAGATCGGACAAGAAAGTGAAAACTGCACTTGAATTGTGCAGCTGTTCACGCGAGACAGACAGACATAAAGGCAGACATGGAGGGACAGAAGCAGGACCAGAATGAGGACAAACACAGAGGAGCAGGAGGACAGAGCCCACGTGGGTTCCTGCCACTTCTTCAGCGCAGGCGCCGTCTGGAGCTACGAGGCTCGATCGGCCCGATTGGAAAGACGCGCGGACGGGGATTTAGTGAATGGCTACGTTCGAAAGTTGGAGCTGGTCTCCAGACAGCCGCTGAAGTGACAGGCTCCATGGACAGAGAGAAAGTGCATGAATCACCAGGCTACAGGACGTGAGGCCACAATACCTTACTGCAAAATCAAAATGAAAGCTCTTTTTCCTTCAAAGAAAGAAAACATACAACAAAAAGATAAAACATTATTATGTTATTCACACAAATGCCGTGATGGAAGGACAGTGATGTTTACAAGACAACACAAACCCCACAACATTAGCCCCCATTTGTATTTTCTTTTTTTCCCAGAAGAGGGTTGAGACGTTAGTGTCCACTGGACGTTGTGTCCAGTCGTGGCTAAGTCACCCAGCGTTGCTACAGCCTTCATGTTGTTACACCGAGCCAATACTGATAAAAGATGCATTTCCTGTGTGTGAGTGGAGCCAAACTAAACGAAACTTGAAACATTCAATCCCCTTCTGGGAGAAAAACGCCAACGCTCCACATGAGAAGCGTTCGCACCTCTTCTGTTTGTAGGTGAGCATGGCCTCCGCGATCGGGAGCTGGTGAGCCCCATTGGCTCCCACCATGTACTGAGTGACCCTCGACACCACATCTGGGCTCTCCTGGGCTGGAGACACACAAAAACAATGAATCTTCTTCTCCCAGAGTTTCCCGCTTCAAACGAAGACGTTGCAGCCTACCAACAACAGGCGCCTCCGGCTTGTGAAACAGGTCCCTCCAAGCAGAGTCCTGGAACAAGCTGTTGTATCGATGATCGATGGTGCCGAGATATTTGGAGACTGGATGTGCACCTAAAAACAAGAGAGAACATAAGGCACCGTGATGATTCATAATCACTACAAGTCTAAATGAACCAGAACACAGCACTAGTAACATTGAACACTGACCCAGGGGGATGATGAGGAACCTCAGGTAGCCGAGCCAGTCCGGGGTTTTATGGGACAGGTGATCCACAAAGAGCCTCAGCACAGCGCCGAGGTAGTGCTGCGCCCCGGCCACCGCGATCTTGATGGGGACGGGCGTCTGGGAGTTACAGTTGCAGCTTGAACCAAAGCAGACCAGAGGCACGCGGTCAGAGTGCAAAGAGGGCCGTAAGCAGCAACGCGCACAACCAGAAGGAACACGTACAATCTCTGGATGCGGGAGACGATGGTGTTGAACGCGGCCTGAATGTCGGCCGTGGTGCAGGTGCAGACCACCGGCAGATGCTGGTTCTGCAGCAGGTCGGAGAGGTACTGCGAGGGGCGAGAACACGGAACGCTCAGAAGGTGCTCGAACAATCATGGTAACGTGTGTAGCGTCGGTGTTTCCCACCTGGCCCTGCCAGTCGGACGTGTTGATGAGGAGGATGCTGTCTGGCAGGTGGTTATCAGACACCAGGATGTGGTTCAGTTGGTCATACACGGTTTTCCGCGGGATCTTGGCGGGTCAAACGGCCAAACGTGAATGAAAAGCGAGCGAAATCCCTCGGTTTCGTGGGGGCCCGTGCGCTTCCCCCCCCCTACCTGCAGGTGGCAGCGCGTGTCCAGCGAGCGCTCGTTGTCCAGGCTGTTGGCCCGCTCGCTCTGCGGCCTGCTGGGCTGCCGCTCCTTCAGCGACGTGCTGCGGCCGCGCCTCCCGGCCAGCTTCGGCTCCTGCCTGCGAGGGAACGGGGCAGAGCAGCAGAGATGGAGGACGGGAGCGGTGCCGAGGGGCACGTCACCACCCGGCACCAAGGGGGACGACGTTTAGAGCAGAACTTCTACCTGGTGGATGAAATGATGAGGGATTCTGTCTTGGTCATTTTCCCACTTGGCGGCAGCCGCTCTAAAAACGTGTCCATGTTGTCCATCTCCAGCTCCGTGGTCGGAGTCACCGCCTCCGGCTGCTCCTTGAGTTAAAGGGTACCAGATGTGTTCATGCACCGACCCTCGTTAGGATTTATTAATCCACAGTTAATATTCAGACAAACAAGCGGCTGATTTTCCACAACACTGACCTACATAGTAACACGAGCACCAGCCGGTGGTCTCAGGCAAAAATAAAGACTTTATACTCACAAATGTGACGTTATCAGACGCGCTGTCATCTGGAAACTTGGCCCCACTGCACTTGGATCTATCTGGGTCAATCTGAAGAACAGTGAGAGAAGGAGGAGGAAACGCACTTTGACTGAGCCCCAGGAGTCCTGTCACGCTGCCCCCCTCCCCCTGTTAAAGTTCAATCAGACTTCTGGGACTCTGGTCTCACCGGACTGGGGGGCTCCCTGTGGCTCCTGCTGCTGTGGATGCTGCCGATCTCGGTTTGAGAGCTGGAGAGAGAGAGACCCTCGAAGTATGGCCTGAAAGACACGGACCCAGGTTAAATCAAGCAGGGGGAAATAACTGGTCTCAAGCAGCGATGGAGAAATCATCCATCAGCATGCTCGGACTCAGAGCCTGGGCTGTTGTTTGGAACGTTCAGCCCAGCTTTGTGAATATGAAGAAGACTTGTCCGGAGCAGCGCACGTGCGTCACACTCACTTGAGTTTGGGTTTGGGGGTGCTGAGGACGCTGTCGTCGTCGTCCAGCTCGGGCCCGCTGTCGCTGGGGTTCTCGAACTCCACGCTGTCCAGGTCCAGATCCTCCTCCTCCACCTCCGGGGGCGGCTCCGCGGGGTCCTGCTCCGAGTCCAGCACCTGCAGCAGGACGAGGACAGCGGGCGCTCACGGCTGGTGCGGGTGACAGGGGGGAAAAGAGGTGACGCTGCGGGACCCACCTCGTCTGAAACTCTGAAGCGCTTCAGCAGGGCCACCACCCTCTGCTTGAAGTTCTGCTGCTAAAATACAGGATGATGGAGGAAGTTACCACGGCAACCCGGCACCGCCCAGCAGCAGCGCCTCCACCTCAGGCACATTACTGGCAGCAGATGCATTTGCAGCGTCGGCCCGCCATTGATTTTGCTCACGCGAGTCAATAACGAAGTAAGGTCGTGCCTCGCGTGTTCTCCGAGGCGTTCACCTCTAGAGATCTAGAATAACAGCTCATCTGAAGTGAACAGAATAATAGTATATTGGTGCCATTAGAGCATCTGCAAGCGAATCCCAGACAAGCTGGACTGAAGGAGGCGTCCGCTGCAGATACACAACCAGCATCATGTCTCCGTGTCTATCAGCGAGGTCACGTTACTCTGGTGATGGATGGAGTCCTCACAATGGACCTCCGCTGCTTCTTGGGCTTCCTCACGTCGTACTCGTCGTCCTCCAGATCCTGAAAAACAAGGCGGGGCGACACGTGTGGAACATGTGGAAGCCGCCGCGACCGCCCGGCGGCAGAAAGCGCTCACCTGCGCCTGCACGGCGTCGTCGCTGGCCTCCTGCTCCGAGGAGAAGCTCTCGTACTCCTCCTCTGAGTAGTTGTCTACAGCACAGGACGGGGGCGGCCGGTTAGACGTGGGGGGGGGGGCGCCTCACGCATCTTTCATGCGACTCTTTTTCTATTTTACCCGCGCGGAGCGGCTGCGGACCCTGTGCCCCCGGAGCGTCGGGGCTCTTACCTGAGCATTTGATCTTCTGCCCGTCCTGCAGCGCCGCCTCCTCGTGGTCGATGGGCTGACTGGACAGGGAGAAGATCCAGATCTCCGCCACCTTCCCCAGCATGTCCTTCTGGTTGCTGCAGAGAGGAAGGACCTGGCCTCCCTCCGTCGGGTGCTGCATCACCTGAGGGGAGAGACAGCAGACGGTCACTCCAGGGCCCCTCATCACCGGAAAGAACAACACAACCCCAGTAAGTTTCACCACTTCTTCCACTTTGTGTTTGCGCCTCCCTCCCCCTGCCGTGTCCCAGCTGCTGAGAAATGACCTATTAATAATAAGCTCCACTGAGCTTTGTCGGCCATATGGGAACTCCTCAGTGTATCAGCATCACTTCCATTGAAGAATATTCATCTAATCTGATTTCAAGGATGTGGTGTGAGTCAACTTGACATGCTACGATCTTCTAAATGTCTTAAACGACCTGTTCCTGACGCTGACACTGTTAAAGCAGGTGCCCACGTCTGCTCCTGGTCGCTCTGAGGCGTCAAACACCAAAGGAAAAACAGTCGACCCGCTTGTGTTTCCCTTCATTAGGTCTGAGGCGGCCAACGACATCACATAACTGTACCTCGGCCATGTCGATGGAGCCCACTGCCAGAGTTTTGTAGCCCAGGATAGTTCGGTTCTTGTATCGCTTCCGCCTTTGGAGCATGATCTGCAGCTTGTTTCCCTCTCGTTTTAAGAAGTGCGGGTACTGAAAGTGGAGCAAACAGATAAAAACAGAGGAGACGTTACAAAGTACTGACTCAGAAATCTTATGGGCAACAGATGAGGAAATGTCTGTATATTCACAGTAAATTCAAGTTTAGAAATCAGAATATTGTGTTTTCACATCTCGGTGCCCAGCTGCTCTAAGAATCACTCTCAATCTAATTCAATTCAATGTCAGCCGTCTGCTGTAAAACCAGCGTCCATGATGCTGGTAAAGCTGATGCTTTTGACACTTTCATGGACGTGTTCAGGCGTTGGCTTCGAGGTCCCAGTGAAGGTTTTGCGTCGGACGCGCAATATGATTTTCGGAGGAACTGCCAGAAAATAAAACGTACGTCCTGAGCTCACTGTGTGATGTTCATGTGCAGAATTGAAAACGTATTTAAAAAAATTTATTAAATCCCTTTATACCTTTAATGAATTTGCACAAATTATCCATCGTTTCATTGGTTGCCACGGCAACAGGTTACCGCAGAATGCATGCTGTGTTTTCACTTCAGCTAAATAAACAGTGAATAAAAACTCAAAACCTGTTCATCGCTGCCTGGTGAGTTGTGTTGTACCTGCAGGGAGAAGGTGAGCGCTAGATCCGTCTCCACGGACCCACTGGGTGGCAGCACTATCTCATGGGACCTTAAAATCCTCTTGGAGCCCTGGAAAAAAGTGTGTGTGCGTGATGGGGGGGGGGGGTGTTAAATTTAGTGCCAGAAGCTGAGATGTGGAAAGAGATGCTGCGGCGTCGCCTCTGACAACACACCTGGATTTTAACGGCTATGACCACAGAGATCAGCTCCTTGTCCAGTTCTCGCATCACAACCAGCTTCTTCAGCGTCAGACTGCACAACCTGCAGAGAGAGAGAGAGAGAGAGAGAGAGAGAGAGAGAGAGAGAGAGAGAGAGAGAGAGAGAGAGAGAGAGAGAGAGAGAGAGAAGGAGAGAGAGAGAGAGAGAGAGAGAGAGAGAGAGAGAGAGAGAGAGAGAGAGAGAGAGAGAGAGAGAGAGTGAGTTCGCCAAAAGCCTTGGACTGTGCTCGGCTGCAAGAACCTGCAAAACATCTGCATTACAGATATAATATGATTAACTGGTGAATCTGTGAAATCAGGCCACGCTGTTGGTTTTGAGCGGCGTCGACTGTAAACTGCATAAACATTTAGAGCCAATCAAGCGAGTAGCTAAACACGCTGGTGTGTGTTTGGGTCCTAATCAGCAAAGTTTACACCACCTTCACATTACACTGCTGCTCCCACTGCCGTGATGATGTGGCGCTAATGAACAAAACAAACTGTTTTCCGCTTCACGTGGATCGAGGGTGCCGTGGCATGTGTGTGTGTGTGTGTGTGTGTGTGTGTGTGTGTGTGTGTGTGTGTTGCATTGTCAGGGCTGCTTTAATAAGCCTGTCACGATTTTTTGGAGACACTTCCCCGCGAGACAAAAGCTCTTTGGCTCCTTTGACTGAACCGGGAGGAGTCTGACGGCCGACCCATTTATCACCCTGCTCCAGAGCTAAACCCAGTCAACGGGCGCTGGTGGCTGGAGTGACATCACTCTATTTAACCTGGGGCATAAAACCAAGGTGTGAAACGGCCGCGATGCTGCCGCAGGGGAGCGCTGGGGCCGAGAGAGGAGCGGCGGCCACAATGGCAGGCCTGAAGACGGCTGCAGCGGCTGAATGACGGCTCCTCTTCTTCAGCCGAGGCCCGACCCAAGAAGCCCCAGGCACAAAGGGCACAAGGCAGTGAAGGCCGGCATTGTGTGCAGCCCGCACGCAGACAATGCCCGGCGTTATTTTGGCCCTGCTTTGTATTCGGCCGCGTCCCCGCCGGTGCCGAGCCCACAGAACCACCTATTCCAGCTATGCTAGGTGCTGGGACGCTGGTCCGCGTAGGCAGAACCAGCACCGGCCCAAAGCAGCAGCAGTGGAATCACAACCGCGGCGGCCGAGCACTTGGTTTGTAAGAGGATCAGTTCTGACCCATTTCTCAGTAATGAGTGACCTAAAATTTAGTCAATTACACCTCAAACGGTGACAAATCGCTGGTGACTAACGTGGCTCATGCCGTCACTGAAGCTGAATTTAACTTCACTCTTAACTTTACTGAAGGAGTTGGCGTCTGCTGCTGTTCATGCACCTGCCTCATCCTGCATCACTTCGAGCACATAACCACTCACAGCGGCGCTAGTGTGTGGTTATGCGCCAATTGATCGCCCACGCCTCAGCGTAAGGACACTATTAGACTTGGTGACAGGTGCTGCTGCAGACGCCGGCTCCTCACGTTGCCGGGGAAACATAAATAGACCCGTAACCCATTGTCCGCGATGATGCGACACCTGACTCGGCGCCGCTGGAAAGGCTGCGCGCTGATTGACGCTTGTTCCTCCAGCTGCGGCGGCGGCGGCGTCGAGTGCCGTTTCTCAACACGCGGGCGAGTGTGAAGCGAGGGCTGTGGAGAACGCTTAGGTTGGGGGGGGGGTGGCGCTGAACGGCGTGCTGCATGTTCACGCACACACATGTGACTTAACAGGAGTCTGTACTTTCCATCTGCTGCTCCTAATTCACTTAAATCCACTTCGGCTCCTTTTGGTGAGTGTGGCACACATTTATTAGGGGGAGGCACTGGTTTTATGAGCCCAGAGGGTTGAGATGGCCTCCGTGACCTTCACGGCTCTGACCTGTCTCCATGAGAGGGAGCAGGGTTTCCTTTCACCTTCTGGCTTCGCTCCTTCACGCCCCCACTTCCTGCTCTGTACTCAAGTCAAGTTTGCTCATGAATCCAAGCTATTCTGACATTCGGTAGCTTTTGAGTTGAGTCTAGACAAGATAAACCAGAAAAGTTCGTCCTGATTGAGTGTGACAGCTCAGATCAAGCAGTTTTAGTTATAGGCTTCTCTCAAACTACGAGGTGAAAGTGCAGCTCTGTGGTAAATGAAGCACTGGCTCTTATCATAAGAGATAGGACGCGCCGGGCTCTCTGGGACTTTCAATCTACGAAGGAAAATCCAATTTCTGAAACTGCGGGATTGAAATTGGATTCAGACCAACCCTGCGCTGTTTGACAACACCCCAGGGTGCAGCAAGAAGAAGAGGAAAATCATTTCACGTCTCACTCTCCCAAACATTCCTGCACGAGCCTCAGTCTGGCGGAGCTGACACAGCTTTCTCCTGCTCCACGTTCTTCTGCAAGACACAAATCTGATCAGACTTCTAAATGTTTTGGGGATGTTTAGCAACAGCCGGTGGGCAAACATGAGCATCAACAGTTAAACAGCTGCTGTGGAGCATCAACAGTTAAACAGCCCGAATGTTCCCGCTGTGGAGGCCACCGCACCATCACACGCCACGACGCTCCTATTAAAGTCAGGCACACATTAGAACTGTGCGTGGGTCTCTGGTGTTGCTATGGCAACGAGCTGTTTCCTCCTCTAATGCAGGTTAATTGGCAGCTTCCATGACTTTGAAGTGTCCAAACTAATATTAAGCCCCCACAGCTGTGCGTCCGGGCTCTGGGCAGCTCTTTACATTGACTGTTTGCTGCACAAAGTTCTGACATGTCTCAACTGGTGATTTCATCCATCCATCCATTTTCTACCGGGTCGTGGGGGGGCTGGAGGCGAGTTACACCCTGAACAGGTCGTCAGCCTATTACCTACAAGCAATGAGAAGTAGCCAATCAACCTAACTGCATGTCTTTGGACCATGGGAGGAAGCCAGACCCGAGAGGGACCCGGGCTGCCCCGGGAATCGAACCCACACCCTCCTTGCTGTGAGTTAACAGCTCTACCCACTTTCAGCAAAGCTTATTTTTACTAATTTTAGAAACTTGGCTTTTTAAAATGATTGGCTTTTTCCTGGGGCATGACTGAGAGCACATTTATTACTTTGTAGTTCATATTTCCTCTCCTTCGGTTTCCCCTGGTCGCCTCTTCTGTCAGACGCTTTGCAGTAAACAAACTGGAAGCAGATGCTTGTTCAGACACTTTAGCATGAAGGGAACTAGTTTGAACTTGTGCACAGTGTGAGCGTGACTTGTCCGTGGAGCGTGTGAATCTCGCACGTTACAGCGCTGACCTATATTCTCATCTGGAAAAACCACATCCCTGCACCTCTGTCCGTCCTTCTTTCAGCCTGACAAATCCCTCTTTTTCCCCTCTCATTCTGATTTAAACCACTTCACACTTCATGACTCACTAACAAAAAAAAAACAAAAAAACAAGGGAACTAGTGTTTAGAGGCAGTGCAACCACGGCTCAGCTGCAGAAAGTGAAGATGAAGAGGAAACTGCTGGCAGAGAAGGCTGCAATGTCACACAACACACCAGTCACCTGTTAGTCAATGAGTACACACACAAAGGAAGTCCTTCAGTTTATGCAGAGCACAGCTGTGATAGCATTTATGCTGAATAGGTAATATTCTGTTGTCATACCATCACCAGCATTGATTCCAACGTTTACTGCAGCTCTCATGGGAACAGAATAAACTGCACATGCACGCGTAGAAGTCAGTAACTCAGGCTCAGATATCTGAACACAGGCCGCATTAAACATTCACTGCGCTTAATCAAGCGTCCTGCTGAGGTTGAACGCCCGCGGCCTCGCGTCCTGCAGCTCATCACCTGCTCGCTACACGGCTGTGAATGACGCCAGCCTCTCGCTCCATCAGTCATTTTTCCTGTTGCCTTGCTCATCTGCACACCGGCTGGAGGAATCACAGGCTTCATGAGCGTTCAAACAGGGTGCGCACGCGCGCTGATGAGAGCGGCTCTGGTTGCACGCTTGGACATGAAGGGTGGGACGCGGCGTCCCGCCTGACGGGCTCAGGCCGAAACCGGAGACGCCGGCGTTGCGGATGATTCTCGGGTTCCGCCCACGTCTCGACACGTGCGCGGGGGTCGTGGGTGCAGCGTCCAACGCCGCGCATGCTGTTGGTAAACAAGACGAGGTGGGACGCAACAGCGCGTCCGTTTAAAGGCCCCCGGCTCCGTGAGGCCGGTCCCCGCGCTGTTTGAGCCCGGCTCTGCTGCGCTGAAGGGCGCCGTTGTGCAGCCCGGCGCGCCTGAAGGTCGCGCTCAGGAAGGAAACGTGAAGGTGTCGGTGGCCGCCGGGCTGTCAGCACGCGCTCGGCGCCGGTGTCGGTGACAGAAGCCACGTTTTGTGCTGAAGCTCGGGGGAAACCGCTGCGTCCACCGGCTTCATGCACGCTCTGCAGCGGAGGCTTTAATGCTTCGACTATGGCCACGTGCACAATCTGATCGGAGGGGTTTCTGACAAAAGGAGCAGCTGCAGGAAAATAAAAGAGAAAATGAGCGGAAACAATCCCTCAGAGGAACAAACCCAAAACAATGAGCTGACAGATGCTAAAACTCTGCAGTTGTCACATTAGACATAACTGTTTGATCCACTGTTTACTGTAAATTTAAACAGAACCCAGTTTGACATTTCCATGTGCTTCCATGATGCAGCTCCTCCTGCAGCCGTCTGATTCTTGCCGAGCAGCAGCTCCAACAGCTCGACTCCATCGTGACCTCTGTGCAAATCAAACCTCAGCATGGTGCAACATTCCTGAAGGTATTATTATAGAGATAAGATACTGCACAAGGACCCTGCTACAAATGACGAACACCCTTGTGCTGTTTTTAAATGCGTTCCTACAGTGTGGCCCTGGAAGCAGCATCTCGTCGTGTTTAGAGGAGTTAGGCCAAGCGCTGAATTTGTAAAAGCTATAAAGTGATTACAGAAAGTGTCAGCGTGATGATGAGGCACTTTTCTTGTTTTTCTTCCCTCCTCTGGGCTGATTTTCTTCTGTTGGAGTGAATTCATGGGGCGAGGTGCCAGGAAACCATGGGACGGGGGGGGGCAGGGAAGGAGCGTGAGGAGCGGTCCGCGGCTGGATCAGTGCCCAGACTGACCCCCGACCCACTGATCCCACAGCACATCCCCCAACACGCCATCATCCAGGAGGGAGGAGAAAAACAGCCAAGCGAGAACCGGGCTGAGAAGAAGGAAAGTGGAAGCAGCATAATGAGCGAGAGTGAGCGCACGGAGACAGAGAGAGGGAGGAGGCAGCGGTTGCAGAACCCGGGCCGGTGCCGCAATTCATTTCAGACGGAGCAAAAAAACAGGTTTGACAGGAGACCGTCTCTCTCACGGTTCCTACAAGCCCCAATTACTGCTCCTCACAGCAGCGGTGCACAAACAGGAAGCCGTCAGACTCACTTCTGCAGCATCCTAATGAAAACAGCGCACGTAAAGGCCTCCGACGCCTTCTGCTCACCACCGAGGCCCCGAAGCCCCGGACCACATCTGGTCCGTTCTCAGCTATTTCCTTTCGTTGCGAAACACCAGATCCTCTGACTTCCCTGGGTCTGAGATAGGTTTCTAAATGAAACCATCTGAGGCTGTGAGAGCGATAAACATTCGGACGTTGCCGATAACAGAAATGTGACTTAGGAGCCAGTGGGCGAAACTCTTACAAACACTGCTCAACTTCCAGGTGAAGCATCTAAAGTTGGAGCTTTAAAACATGAAATATTGACATATGAACTTTGACCTTCAAGCCCGAATGCTACTCAGAACTAAGATGTGGGACGAGCCTGAAATAGACTCCAACCTGCCCAACGAGTGGAGACGTCTGTGAGTGACCCTCACACACAGTTACATCTAAAATAAAGGTTGGATCCACAAACTCAGACCTCTAGAGTTAGAAGATTGTGAGGTCTGGCCCGGTGGCTTCTCGTAGGATAAAAGCTGAAAGCAGGGGAGGACATCTAGCCTGGGCCCTGTGTGGATTACTTTTAGGCTTTACAGTTTCCCAAAGTGAAACAGGCTGAAGCCAAAGCATGGATTCATACGCTCATACACATTCATCCAGTCTTTGAAGTCACTGAGGTTCATCCATAAAGCTCCTCTCTCTGCTGCTCGTGAATAATAAAGAGACGACCGAAGGCAAAGTCGAAACTCCGTCCTGATCAGCGCCTGCTTCTCGCCTATAAATCAGGCCCATATTTGCTCAGTGAATCTGTGTCAGTAGATCATTAAGCTGCGAAGGCCAGCGGGACACGGCTGCAGCTCGGCTTCAGCCTCTTCACACCTTCCACGACAGCAAGCTTTTACGGTGACAGGAAGTGACGGGGGGAAACACGGGCTGGAACACAGGAAAGCCATTAGTCAGAACCCACGGCTGCAAAGCTCAGAGGGAGGAGGAGTCTGGGATTCTACGACGGTGGCGAACAGAGAAAACGAGCTGCGAGGCTGCTGAAATTAACAGTGTAACATGTTCAGCGGGTGAAAATAGAAACTGAATGGAAACGTGTGTGTGTGTGTGTGTGTGTGTGTGTGTGTAGGTGAGATAGAGTGAGCGAATTAGCATTTTTAATTTGCACAGCAGGATCATAATAAGCATAAAAAAAGAAATCAGAAGCTTCAAAAGGAAACCCGCAAGTACAAAGACAAAACAACAGAAACACAACAAGACCGTGTTCGACACACAGACGCACAATGATGTTTGATGTTATAGGGAACGGCAGCATGTTAGAGAGGGAGCTGCCTGCAGACCAGGTTTGCTCCTGTTCTCCTAAATACGTCCAGAGACCATGAACGGTCCCTCCTGAACCACCTCCTCCTCCTCCTCCTCCTCCTTCCTCCCGCTCTGGGTCGTCCCTAACGCCACGTTGACAGCTCAATAATTGAATGCTTATCTTTTATTAATAGACAGAGCCATTAGGCCACAGAGGCCCGTCTGTGGTTCAGTCTCGGAGACAAAGCGCTGCCGGCCCTTCTTCCTTTTGTCTTTCTTTTTGGCTTCTGCCCATCGCTTCAGTGTGGCCTCCTAATTAGCCCCGTGCACCACGGACGCGTCCTCGGTGTCACTGCGGTGTTGCCATGGCACCGACAACACCAGCATCAAAGGGAACTAAAGAAGGATGGGGTGGCTTGAACCTTCCTTCCAAGACGTGTGTGATGCTTTGATCAGTGAAACTTCACAATCACACTTTGAAGAATGTATTACGTCAAACAGCAAAATCAGAGTTTTATCAAGATTCAAAACTAGTTTCAAACCAGTCATTTCTCTCAAATCATGACATTATGAGACATAAAATGAATACAACACACAAGCCAGTTTTCCACCTAGTCAACAAAAGTCAACAACAAAGGCAGACTTTAACCTGATCCCTGTGGGGAAAAATACAGTGATCAATAGCAGTGACCTGTGTAAACTGGAGTTCAGCCTGTTTGTGTTTATGGGTGAGAACATCTCTGCCTGTTCCCTGAGACCAGTATGACTGAGATATTCCTGACATATAAAAAGGTTTCATGTTAAATATGAGTGTATGGTTGTTTCATTATTAATAGACCGTAATACACCAGATTGGCCAGCAATAAAATTAGAAAGAGGTCGCTCCAGCTTTTTCAGTCCACGTTATCCAAATATATCCGTCTGCTGATTAGACGCTCCTGTATTTCACAGGCAGCCGAGCTATTTGGAAAGCTTCCTGAAGACAGAGGCTCTCCACACGCGCCTGTAACAGGCTGCTGAATACTGGAGAGCTCTCCACGCGGAACGAGCTTAATATTCAAATCTCTCCACTCGTGTCCCGTGCCAGATTCATTTGGCCGTGATGATAGTGGAGGCAGAGCAATGCTCACTAAACTATTTTTTAAATTTGAATTCATAATGAATGCAATCCATTAGAAATACGGCATCAGCTCAGAGTAACACTGACCCCAAAAAACAAACCGCGGATTTGCTCTCCAGGGAGACGTGCATCCTCACGCCTGTGTATTTATTGGAGAGATTGGAAATGTAAGTGGGGTTTATGAGTTGGCCGAGCGTCTGTGGTTAAACCAGCTGACGCAGAGCGAAGGAGGGCAGAGAAGCATCCAGGGCCAACGTATCGCTTCATGCCTCGCAGCTAAAGAGCCAAGAACCTAATCCAGTGAAGAACAAAAAAGTGAACCGGGCCCTCCGAGAGCCCCGGGGGGCCTTGGCAGGAATGGGAATACAAATGAGAGCTTTGTCTGCAGAGGCGTGCAGCACAGGCGCTCCCCTCACTCTGCAATCAGCTGCTGGGTCTCAGCGTTCACGTCATCGGGCTAAACGCTGCCATGTGCAACGAGTGTCTGAGTAACAGCACTCTGCAAACGAGCTGCAGAGTCACGTGAGAGCACACTGTCGTCGACATGAGGCCTAGACGTCTACTACGAACTGAACTATGTTAGTTTCTACAGGTTGTGTCAAAACAGGTTGTGTCAAAAACTGTGAATGTCTTTTATTTCTGCCGCTCTACAGCATTTGGAGGTCCGGGCTAATCTGCCTCCCTGCTGCAGCTGGCCGAGCATCTGTGAGGCCAAAAGAGGTCACGTTTACGGCTTGTAAAGCCTGCTCATTTCTACTCGCGTCCAAGGGCAGATATGAAAGGTTCTATTTGCCGATGCCAAGCTTCGGGATTTCTGCCGGTTCCGTCTGTCCGGCCGATCCGCCAGGCGGGAGGCTGCTGGAAGCACGGACACGGTCATATGACTCAGCCACCCAGGAGCAAGATGCCAGACGTGGCACAGCAGCTCTACTAATTACAACAATATGTTAAAGCTTCTAAAGCTCTCCTCCCAGCCTGCACGTTCTCTAAAAGGATCCTGACCTACATTTCTCTTCAGTGCTACGAATTCAGGAAAAAAAAAAAGTTCTTTAAGCCTCAGCAACCTCAGCAGCTCCATCTTTACTGACTCCCCGCTGCAAGCGAAAAGGCCTGCAACCGTGGCCGCGGGATCCATCTGGAAGGAACAGGGGCTTCAAAAATGTTTATTCAGAGAGGAAAGCACCATTTTCATTTAACAGGCGTGCGCCCACCTTGTCGGAGTCTGCAGAAAATTCATACTCAGCGACCAAACCCTCCATTTACCGGACGCTTTCGCTGTTAGCTCTGCCAGAGAGTAACGAAACACAAACACGGCTGCCATGGCAACCAGTGACTAATGCATTACAAGGATTTCCCTGGAAGTGACAGTTTGGACACACAAATCAGAAGTGCAGACATCCCGGCAATATGTCCGCATGAATAAACAGCAGCCTGCATCAATACGAGAGGAAAGGAGCGAATCGGAAAAGTAACGATGAATGAAATAAGTCCAGTTGATGCTGATTCATAAAATCGCCAAGTCATCAATCAATCAGATTTATTATGTTTCCTTCCATCTGCTTGACATTCATTTTGGCACTGAAAGAGAGTGAAGGACCTATTTGTCATGTTCGTCACCCATAATTAAATAAATAAAACGAAGCTCACCTATAAACAGCCCAGTTTAACAACCAGCAGCCTTAAGAGTCACAGAAGAAAGGAGGAAACTGTTCCCTTTCAACTGAACTAAGCCTCAACTGTTCATGAGCTGCCTCCACATAATCTCTACATCTGCCACGACTCTATCACACATCTCTCTCTGCCTCCTCAGCCCATTAACCTTATTTTCGGCACTACCCGTAAAAGACGCTGGACGGGACTAAGTAAACAGGCCCCAAGACGCCCCGAGTCATCACAGAGCTATTTCGATGATTTGAGCTACATTTGGAAACGGGGTCACCTCTGCAGCCAACAACCACACAAAGAACACTTTTACACGATGACGCACCAGCAGAGATGGAAATGAGATTTGTGGATTTAAATCAGAGATGAGGTGGACATTATCATAACAGCACAGGCCATTATCTGCAGTTATGCAAGGGGAATAGTACAGTGGTGAAAGTAATGACTGATGACATTTAAGATGATCAGGTTATAATTGCTTTGCAATTTGGGATTGTTCCTCTGCATCTCTGGTTTTGTACTAAAGACAGAAAGACCTTTTTTTTTGTCAAACGGAGATATTAAAAAAACACCATACTTGAGATTCTGAAATGAAAAAATGCATTAAAACATTCAACTGTCAAGACTAAAAATATGTATTGTCTCAAAATGATAGCAAAGAGATGAAAAATTAAAATCTGACTGAAAAATACAAAACAGATAGAAAGAAGAAGAAAAGATTGATGAAATAGAAGAAATGACTCAAAGGTTTTGAATCACCCAAAAAGACAGTAATTCCAGGCTAATAACGCCTCCAAAAATGTTTTCACAAGCTCCAAACATTCATAAAAAAGCTGAAAATGACCACAAAGCTCAACTTATTCTATGTTTGTGCTTGGGGAAACATCAATTATTAACTTATAATTCAATGAGCAACTGAAGACACATGTAAATGGATTTTCACCCTCCTCACGGCATCAGAATAAGCTTTAAGATACAGGTGAAGCTGACGAATGACACTTGACCCCCCCCCTGTACATGAGTAAGCCATTCTCACCGAGGTGCGTGCGTCTGACATGTGTTTAGACTGGAAGAGCGGCTGAGGAGGACGCGGCGACTAAACATTTACAGACGGCCAAGGTTGGACGAGCGCCGCGTCAGACCTGACATTTTCCCCCGAGGAGCAGGTGTGGTGGTACTGAAAGTGAAACGTCATTGGACGACTCCAACTGATGCATGCAATGTCAGCTCTGTGACACTCATCTGGCGGCAGTGAGCCGCGACTTTTAATCGGAGTCACCGTCACTCGGCGTAAACAAGCCTTTTAGTGTTTCAGGGCGTTCGACAAATATAATCAACACGGGTTCCTCGAAGTCAAATATTGCCTTTGAGGAAATAATAGTCCACACAAGGCGAAGGCAGTCAGGCGTAACGCTGGGCACTGAGGCATGAGGACAGTGTGTGTGTGTGTGTGTGTGTGTGTGTGTGTGTGTGTGTGTGTGTGTGTGTGTGTGTGTGTGTGTGTGTGTGTGTGTGTGTGTGTGTGTGAGTGTTACTGTTCTGCCCCATCTGTCCTCCAGGACAAGCTGCATCAGCACAATGGAGGAGCGGGATGTCTCACATGAACCCTCCCGACTTAACGTTCAGAGACACACACACAACGTGAATCATGCTGGACCCGAACCATCTCTGCTTCTCTAGGTTTGATCTGGACTGATCAGACTCTGTGCTGGTTCACGAATGCAGCGTGACTTTCACCACTGGCTCAAAAAGATGCAGTTCTAACAGCCGGTGCGTCCGTGGACGGCAAACATTGGTGCTGAGTTCAGGAGCACAAGAACAACAAGCAGCACCAAACAATGGGAGGCTTTAGCCGCCCCTCGTTCGTCCCACTCTAAATTCCTGCAGTGTGAGCGTCCCAGACGGCCGGGCCACAAAAGGGCGAGTGTCTCCGCTGCCGCTCAAAGCGACATCTCAGCACTCTCGCCTCCACCGGGTCCAAATGCGACAGCCTACTGGGCACAGCTGCCACTCGAGGGCCCCGTTCAATCCGGGCTCTGTCTCGGGGCCCACGCGCTGGAGCAACTGATGCCTACTTCAAGGACGTCGGGATGAAACGCAGCCCTGTGCCCGCGGCCCCTTAGGAGGAAGGAGAACGGGCCCGAGGGCCTCCAGAACCGACACGCGGAGGTCCGGACAAGACAGTGGTGCTCATTCAGAGTAATGGAGCACAAGAAGTGTGAGAGACTGTTATTCAGGCGCCCCCTTTGGGTTCAGGCCCGTCCCTCACCTGTGGTTAGTCCTCACTTGTCCCGATGCGTGTGAAGGCTGCACGCCTGTACAGAGGAGATAACCTGAAGTCAGGAGCTAGACAGCTACAGCGACGTGAAGCCACCGGATGAGCGGCTGATCCGACAGAACCGCTGACGGACGGCGGTCAGGCAGAGCCGCAGGAGCCTGACTGGCAGCTCCGCCGGGCAGAACTCGAGGCCCGATCCTGACACAGAGGTCACCGGGGACCCGCCCCGGGCACCTTTATGATACAGGAGCCTCTTTATCGTCTCGTTTCCAGCTATTCCTGGAAATGAATTTGTCTTATTTCAGGGCCAAGCAACATAATACCCACTGACGGTATTAACTTAAGAGGATAAGAAGAAGTAGTCATTGGTTTGAGAGAATAAAAGAAATCCACTGCTCCCTCCCATGCTCTCATATTAATTACAGCTTCTCCACAGGCGGGCGGCCGCTGACCAAGGCCCCGCGGCAGGAAGCTTATTTCTGTGTGTTCATGCTGTATATTAGGTTTCACCCTGATATCATCACATGTCCAGAATCACCCTCCCTCACCCTCTCATGCCTCCGCTGCTGTCACATGACCATCGGCAGGAAGCCGCGGTCCCCACGGTGCCGCCCGGCATCACAGCAGGGGTCCTTCATCACGGCCGGACGGGGAACACGCACCTCTACATCCTGTGACTGCTGCACCGAGGCCGAAGCGTGACAAACGTGCACGCGACTGTACCGACATCACACGAGGCCCAAATCTGGTTTTGGTGGATTTCATCGGGATGCGTGATGCACCCAGAACTCCCCAGATCCACTCCTCTGACCGTTTTAAACATCTGCTCCTCTGCCCTTGATTCTCATCCTGCTCCTGACATCACTGATCTGGCTCCCAGCACCAAAACACACACACACACACACACACACGCTGAAAGTTAAACATTTTGGCAGTTCCTAGAGGTGTGCAGGCCGCTAGCTGCAGGTGTCAGGAATTCATTTCCACATAATTACAGCTAAGCGGTTGGTGCTGACGCTGAGCTCTGCGGATGCGCCAAACTGGCTGAAAATGCCGTCGCACGTGCGCGCATTTGATTCCTGACGCTTTTTGTTTTTCTCGCCGCTACGCGGAAACCGCAACATGGCAGGTGAGTGGATGCGCGTCACCCGCCGCGGGGCCTGCGTTCACGGGCATCCGCCTGGCACCGTGACACAGCTCGCCGCAGCTTCCGTGGCAGCAGCGGCCGGACAAGCGGCGGGCTGCGGCGGCGTTAAAGTTCAAACGGGCGACGAGCGCGCGTGCGCGCGCGTGCGGCGGGCGACTGACCTCGGGATGCAGTTCGGCGAGGATCCGTCTATCTCCCACGTCGCGAACAGGTTCATGGGCACCGGCCTGTTGAGAGCCCCGCTGCCGGGGAAACTCAACCGGCCGCTCCTCTCCGCCATGGTCCGGGCTGCGGGCGGGACCGTCCGGCTCCGCGCTGGGGAGTGTGGGGGGGGGTGGTCTGTTCGCAGCGGACCGGTGCGACTCTCTCCGGAGCCGCGCGCGTGCCGACCCGTGTGCGCGTCCGCGAGGAGGAGCCGTCACACGCTCACGTTGGTGCGATGTGAACGGCGGAGGGACGAGCTCACCGCCGCGTCCCGGTCGAGCCGGGTGCGTCGGTGCCAGGCAGGAGCCGCAGTGGGAGCAGCGCAGGACTGAACCGAGCGACCGAGCGCTGGGCTTGTTGTGCCTACCACGCTGCTCCCCGCGTATGGAGGGCGATTAGTGCCACACAGCGGCTGGGAAAAAACGAGGGGGGCATTGTGTTATATGATAATACTATACTTGTTTGTTATTCTTATGCTGCTTCAAATGCTCTACTTTTTTATTTTACTTATAATTTCACATCCGATATTATATGCAGGCGTCTCTTAAAACAAGCCAACTCGTGTACTGTGAATATGATCTGCGGGACACATATTTCACTCTAAACCAAGGTGCAACATTACATTTCCTATACCTATCTCTAAGTTTGTAAAGATATAAAGGACTGGCCTTAATCAAAGTGATCCCAGAAGTCTTTCATCTATAAAAAACATAACACACAAGTGCCACAAATAGTATGTTTTAGTCGTAGCCTTTAATGCTCCAATTTTTTACCAGTAGATATAAATGACAGTCAATTCTATTGAACAAGAACCTTTTGAATTTGTGGAACTTCCTGTGAATTCTTTTTGCTGCCGTATGAACATCTCTCATTGGCCTCTTTACATGAGATACAATAATTTTTTATTTTTTTTCTTCGTAATTTCAGGCATCTCCATCCTCTTCAGCCTCACAGAGGCCCCTCTTTTGGTGTGATGACAGGTGAACGGCAGAGCCTTTAGTTTGCTTCAGCTGACGCCGTGTCTGTGGCATCAAGCATCCCTCATAGTTCTCACAGGACAGACGTCACTGGACGTCACCGCTGTCTGCAGACTCCGCTGCAGCTGCAGACGCTGCAGCTCAGGGCGGGTCCGCGGACCCTTCACGGTCACGGTCAGTCCCCACACATTTAGTCTGAGCGCCTACTTTCTCTCTCGTTGGCAAAAAGGACCAATAACTCATGATGACATCACTTATGTTGCATTTGACAGCAGGCCGTCTGCTCAATGGGACCTTCTCATTTACAATGAATAATACATTTGTGTAATTTTTTTAAATTCTTTTGTCATTTATGTTTGCAACAAATTTTTGTCTATTATAGTATTTTATCTGTCTCAGCTCCTGTGTATAATCACACACTGCCACCATGTGGTTTTCCAACGGTCTGTGTTCTTGATTATTCAAGCTTATAGTAAATGTGTTAACTAATCAAGTCATTTATCCTAAATTTGGATTTTTGAGCCTAGACCATTTCTTGGATTAAACAATTCAAAAATCCACTTTATCACTCAAGACAGGTCAAATATGGTGGTAGAAACTATATACTGTAACTAAAGTACACCTTTGAGGTGCTGGTATCTCAGTTTTCTGCTTTAGGTGAACAACCATATTCAGACTCAGTCAACTAAAATGATGCCGTACTACAGAGATCTCTCTTGTAGTAAATTCTTTTTGAATAAAATAATCTAAGAAAACAAAAATAGCAACTGTAGTAAGATTTTTTTATTAGTATCAAATCAATAAATTTGAGCCATTTCTTCTTGCTGAAATAGACATTTGAATTCACATCCACTGTTTTTAGAAACAAAAACACACCGACACTAGACAGAATCCACAGCATGTTAAAAAAGGCCAGCCAAACGGCAATGCAAGACTCTACTACACAAAAACACTAAAATAACTCAAACTGAGATGTTTGCATTTTTACATATCAAGTCAGTGAATGCAACGTGATTAGGCACCTAATCCAGTGCTCCTTAAATGTAATCACCGTTACACTGCCACGCCAGAAACTCACATGACAAGAAAAACATTTTCAGAGAGAGTACCGCAGGGATTGGATGGAATCAAAAATGTGGCAGACCGCTAGGACAAGCTGCAGGATCGCAACAATCACTGACAAAAATCATAGCATACGTGAAAACTGTATTTCAAAAGAAACCAATGTAAAAAGCAAATCCCTCCCCTTCTTAAAAAAAAAAAAAAAAAAAAAAATTCACGCCACCATACACATGGTGAGCAGCTCTCAGTCCATTACTGTCGACAGGCGCCTCCGGTTCAGTGTTTGCTGTCTGCCGAGGCAGATCGGGAACGGGAGCGGGAACGAGAGCGGGAGCGAGACTGCTTGTTCTGATCCGGGGCAGGTGACCTGGAGCGTGAACGAGATCTGGAGCGTGACTTGGACCTGGAGAGAGATCTGCCTCCAGCCTTGCTCCCTCCTGATTTCTTGTCTGGGGTGCGACTGAGTGATCTGGAGCGGCTCCTGGAGTGGTTGCGGCTGCGGGAGCGACTCTTTGAGCGGGAGTAGCTGCGGGAACGGGAACGGGAACGGCTCTTGCTGTGACTGCTATGGACAGAAAGACATGTTCAAGATTTGTCTTTATTATGATAATTTTTATAACATAACACTACTACAAATATTACCATGACAACACAAGGCTGCATTGCTTTTGGTCTCTGCAGTAAGGTGTGTTGACTTTGATCAATATTGGAAACAATCAAAACTAACCTTCTACTGTCCTCAAAGATCTTCAGTTTTCGTCCATTAAGCTCAGTTCCATCAAGCTTTGAGATTGCATTCTTCATATCACTGCGGGACGCAAACTCAACCACCCTGTATTCAAGCACAAACAGACATGTAGGACCACACTGAGGATATGAGCCAAAGGTGCAGACGCTATACCCACCCTTCATTTTTATTGGGTCTGTGAGCATCCACAAAGGTAACTTCACCTGCTTTTCTCATCAGGTCTTTCAGGTCCTGTTTCAAGACATAATGCAGAATCAGTAAGACTGAACAAAACACGAAGTTTCAGTGAGAGCCTTTTCTGACCTGGAGGGATAGAAGTAAGCAAACAGCTAGAAACTAGCAAACACAGAAACATGATTATCTAATGGTGACTTCAGTCACTGATAAGTCTCCACTTCAAATTGAGGAGTTACACAAAAAGAGCCACTGAAAATGCTCTGAGAGCCTGGGTAGGTGTCAAAAACGATTTCTACCCAATTAATGTTTTCAGTTTTTAAGCTCATTAGTAAAAAACAAATTTATCACCAGTGACATTTTATCTAGTGACTGTAGATAAAAGCCTAAATTAGATTGTACATCTTAAATAACATACTACACTAAGTGGACAAGTTCTGATAAGACCTTTCAATTTAGTTTTTGCTTTCCTCATTAATCTTAACTTTTTTTTTTTTTTTTAATTTTTAAGCAAAAAGTCTACAAATTTAACTGCCCCCCCACCCTTCTGATTTGAGATTGTAACTCTACACCCCTATACCCTGAACAAACCCAATCACATGAGTTTTATGCTACTTACCGCTCCAAACACATGAAGACATTAGCAAAGAGCCACTTGTCCAAATAGCAAATGGGAACCAATGCAGTGTTAAGCCCTTGAGAAACGACCTCGGCCTTGACCCAGCATCCGGCCTCCACAAGTAAGGAACCACCAGAGAGCAAGTAGGAGGAGGGGTGTGCGCCCAACTCAACACCCCCCCCCAGCTCCATCAGCAACAGAAAAAGACCCAAATGGGAGAGTGTAGGGACCGTGGATTTGAGGGGGGTTACAGCAGTCGGGGACGCCAGCCCACAGAACCTCCAGATTGTGGCTACGGCCCTCCTAAGGCTACCGTATCCTGCGCTAGACCACTTTCACCCGCTACGGGGCCCAGCCAAGACTTTAGACCGGCGGCAACTGCGTGTAAGGAGAGGCACCAAATGGACACTATTCAGACACAACAACCAGGAGAGGGCGCTACACACTTGACATCTCCATGGAGTGTGTGCATTCACCTCTGACTTAAAGCAAACCATATCACTGTAGGTGCTAAAAAAAAACAACAGTTACATGTTTTTTGGTTAGAATGCCCATCAGCAGCAGTAACATGTGCTTTTGTGTGGGGAACAAAATTTTTGATTAGGTAAAGTAACATTAAGAAAAAAGCCAATTACACATCAGCTCAGTATAGTCACATTTAAAAGCCTGGGATCTAATAAAAAGTTGTAGGATCTCTTACCTGCCAGCTAATGCGTGAAGAAAGATTCTCTACAATGAGTCTGTGCTCAGTACGCACAGGAGGGCCATATCTGTGGAGGAAGAGCAGAATAATCTTAAAATATTTTCGGTAGAGAACTATAGTCTTGTCCAGACACTGCTTTATTCTTAAACCTAAACCCGGCTAATTAGATTTGTATGTACTTTGTAAACACACTGGAAAAACATTGTGATACCAGTCAATGTCTGCACATTATTTGACAATCAAAATATAGTAAAAGGTCTGAGCTTTGACATTAAAAACACTTAAATGTATAATGATGCTATACTGGTATATTTGCTATACTATATACTTTTACACCTAATACACTTCCAAAAACTACTTTAGGACTACTGTACCGTGATCCACTGCTGCGAGACGGGCGGTAGCTGCTGCTACTGCTGCTGAAACGGCCCATTCCAGGACCACCACCCCTTCCTCTTCTTGAGCGAGCATGTTCAATAGTTACCCTGAAAGGAAGAACATAAATTTTATTAAAATAAAGTCAGGTGAGTTTAACTTATTGGTTAGGCTAAGAAGAATATACTGGCTGAAATCCTTCATGACCGACAGTCTTTCAATTAAAAAGTTTTAATTGAAACTTCTGGGGAGGGGGGGTCAAGTCAAGTGAATTTATGCCCAAGGACTGGCCAGAGTTTACTGGCAGTTGCTCAAAAGCTGCATCAGCCAATGTAATTCTGTGAAATGCTACATTTTGCGTTAAAACCCTACATTTCTGTATGCCAACACTCAGGATTATTACCTTTCACTGCACAATTCCTTGCCATTCAACTCATACACAGCATCATCTGCATCTCTGTGGTCATCAAATTCCTGGAAAAAAAATAGAAAAAAAATTGCAGACTTACAAAAAGAATAAATCATGTGATAATTGGTGCTGACAATTTACACACAGGACTGAGACACTAACCACGAAGCCAAAGCCATTCTTTAAGTTGATTTCCCTGATCCGTCCATATCCCTTGAAAAACTTCTCAACATCTCTTTCTCTGGCATGTGGGCTCAAGCGGCCAATGAAGACACGACATCCACTCATGTTTGTATCTGTTAGGGAAAACAGGATATCATTATGTTTTTAAATCATACAACAAAAGTAAATAAAGACAAATGATTTGCATGACTGAACTTTGTTCAAATAATAGATCATGATGAAATTTATCAGATGTAGTCTTGCTACATTCAGTGCAAAAAACTAACAAACTCAAATAAAACCTTAGCAATCGCGATTTGAGACACATTATCTCAAACTGAAAATTCCATTCAATGAATTAATCATTGCTTAGTTTCACCTGCCTGGTCAACTACATTGACCCCGGTGAGTGAAAACGTTACTCAACGATTGACTGAACGCTTTGGAGCTTCCATCTCCTGGTAATTAGTGACACATTAAACCAGAACTAGAGCAAAAGCAATCATCTACACAGGAACTGTGAAAACCACAACAGGCAAGAGCCGCACAATTAACAGATTTTTATTATTTTTTAAGTACTATGAATCCGTGATAGATATAATTTATGTTTGATGACCTTACGGTGTTAATATAATGTATTACCAATTTACAAAAAGCACAGATGTCGACTTCGTGTAAAAGTAGCCGAAAGAACAGATTAGCTCCGCCAGAATGAGTCTTGGCTGGGCCTAGTCACTTAACGCTGCACAACTACTACGACGACATCGTGGTAATAAACCAAAATTATGCAACGATTCTCTAGTATAAATCTACCACCCTATGAGATGGGCAGTACTTCGCTATAAACGATTACTCTGCCAAATTAGTTTACAGCGGGTTCTCCACGGGCCTAAAAACGTCTTACCGAGGCTATCGACGCTAGCTGCTCGCCTCGAGGTCGACTAGCCAAATCCAGCTAACACACGTTAGCCAACGAAACGTTGTTGGCGGTGGATAAAATTAGATTAGTTTGCTGCTCGAAACCCCTGCAATTCATAAAGGTAGTTAATACCACAAATCTCACCTTAAGCGTCTTATCAAAGCGTCTCAGATGATGATGCTGTTTACTCGCTAGCTGGCACCGACTTTAAGTAGGTCGCCTACTCGACTGTGACAAAATGGCGAGTGCGCCCAAAGATCAAGGAACAGGAAGTGTTGCCACTCTCGCGTTGCCAGTTGGGGGTTGGCCGTTAACTATCGCAGTTAGTTACTACGGTTACAGTTGAGGGCATTGCACATAAATAACTATCCCACCAATATGCTATTGCAGAATAATTAGCACTACTCAGATTTAGATTACACTGATATCTGCCCTATCATACATACACGTAGTTTTGTTGAAATGTGCAGAGGGAAGTATTGTTCCAACCTGGCAACCCAGCGCATGAGCTTGAGACCTATGCCACAAACTGCCTTGAGCTAAATCTGTCTCTGCAGCGTTGATATTTGGCTGGTTGGAAATTTCTTTTTACGCACGCAAGCATATCAGGTGAACAGCCAGATTATTTTAAACACATAAGTCCATTTTTGGTATTGACCTCTGCAACAGATGTACTAATAAAATTGATTTAGAGAGATTTGAATCCCATCTTTGCTTTAGTTTTCCTCGTATACCTTAGTTAACCATGTAAACTAAAGAATAAACCTTGTAGCAAACCACAAACTCTACACAAAAAACACACTTGTTGCTTATTTCATCTCTTTATTCTAGTACTATATCATCATTCATGAACTGATCTTGGGTTAACTCAGGGAAGTACAAGGTTAGGTGTGACACAGTACAATAGAAAAAATACCTGTCTGCTCTGCTCTGTAGAAAGTGCGAAAGACTTTAGCATGAAATACTGATCACTGTACAGCTTCCATCGCCTCAAAATATACCTAAAGAATGTGAACGCGAGCGATTCACTTGGTGAAATGTAATGAGGATATAACTCAATAAAGAACACAAACAAAAATCTAGATCATGAATTTACACTGTCCCCTCTTTTACGATGGTGTCAGTGGAAATTAGGCAACTGAAATTAAGTTGGTTGCTTCCTGAGAAAGCTGTCTATGAACACACTACAGCAGGATCTTCACCGATCTTACCTAGTAACACAGTGGGGAATAGTCATTAATGGGGTTGTCTGTTAAATCCATGGTGAACAGAAGGAATTTTGCAACATCATATTTTTTCCTTTTATAATAATCTAATGTCTCCCTGCAACAAATTCCAAAGCTTCAAAATAAAAAGTGAAAAGTGTGTTCTGTTGTTAGAATGCTTCATGTGTTCACATAGAACACTTCAGACAGTAAAAATGAATCAGACATTGACAAAAGGTCCCAAAGGAAAAGTTGACAGTTTTACACACTAATGTTTTTAATTCTCACTGCACCCATTGTGTCCTAATACTAAATTAAGCTAGATGGCTATGGCTTCACATTCATTACATAGACTACGTTTGATTGACTAAATAAGAGTATTTCCTTTTCTAAATGTCAAACTATCTCTTTAAGAATTACACCAATTTAAAGTGCATCACTGAGCTGCCCTTGTCGTGGCAGATCAGCCTTGCTTGGTTTAATGACAAAGAGGTGATTAGATCAGTTTCACCCTGACACGATCTGTGGGTGTAAATGTATTTCTTACGTTATCCCTTTGTGGCATTATAAATACTGCTTGGGTATAAAAGTATAGACAACAGCTGTACTGCGCTTACTACTGTAATCAGTATCAGAGTAGCAGCTTGACTTTTATGTATTTATGTCTCTGAGATGTGAATCGACATCGGGTTGCCCTTGATTGTTTACTAGTGTTAGAACAAGTTTCAGGTTAGATCGCTGGTCTACAAAAGGAAAAGACAACATGATTAAAAGGACTTAATGTCATTTGAATGAACTTCATCTCATATACTTTCAACATGCAACATTTGTTCACACAGAACTCAAGATAGCATCAACTCCTCATTAACCCTCTAAGGTAATCTACTGAGTTCCACGTAAAGATAGCTGAGTCAACAATACCAACAGAAGGCCACATAGAGGTTGTTGAACGAGAACTTGAAACTGAGCAAATTAGCACTTTCCTGGTTATGTCGCGATCAGCAGACTCAGGTCTAGTTGTTCTACAAAAGCAGCTCTGAAGGCAGGGCAGGGAGCAAGGCTGACGGAGGTTTCATTTTGAATGGAAAAGACTAATAATAGCGTACTATAAACTTCAGATTTACAAGTTGTTGTTGTCGGAGCCACGGTTCAGTGCGTAGCGCTCAGGTCAAAGTTCCCCCATGTCATCTGTAGAAAAGACAGGCAGGGTCTGTGAAGGTCCGACGTCTCTGGCAGCAGCTCTCTGTTGAAGACAAGACCTTTCCGTGTCGCCTCTCTACTCGGAGGACAAACAGTGTGAGGTCAGCTGTTGTTCAAGCCTAAAGCCACTAGCAGCCGCAGCAGGAGGGGTCAGAGGTCACGTGGATGCGCTGCAGGGACAGTTCACACCCTAGTGTGGCGACAGGTGTGGGAGGAGCCTGAGCCGGTGGCGGCGGCGCCGGACGGGGACGAGGGGTCCTCGTCGCTCGACTCGTTCTGCTCCTCCTTGTGGAGGCCGAGGCTGATGTGGCTCTGCAGGGCGGCCGGGGTCAGCCACTCCTTGGGCAGGCAGCTCTGCAGGAACGGAATGCAGGAGCTGAAGTAGGCCAGTCTGTTGACCCAGCGAGGGATCTCCCGTCCACACAGCAGCTGGAAAAGAGGCGAAAGGGTGGAGCAGTGGGTCATCCAGGTTTTCAGACACCACCAAGCAAATGAGTCAGATCACCACAGGAAACTATGCTGCAGCATTCCAGAATATTGAATATTAACAGTTTGGACTGACCTCAGACAGCGAGGAGGAGAAGTGGTTGCAGTTTTTATGCATTAGATGGTAGGCGTTCCCTTTGAACTCTTTACCAAGCTCCTCCATGATTTTGTCGATGTCCTCCTCTGTGAAGTCTGTGGTGCCCAAAACAATGGCCTCCCTGCGCAAGAGCAGAACCAGGATGTAGCAGCAGCCTCGCCACCATTAACATCACAGTGGGGCCGAGAGCACTCACTTGAATTTGAAGGTCTCGCCCAGCTCGGCCGCGTTGCCGGGGTTGATTTCGAAGATGCCGCTGAAAGGGTACGGATGACCCCCGTATGCAAACTCTGCGGGGGACAAAGAGGCGGTTACGTGTTTATACGGAACCACTAAACACAAGTAATCACACGGAAGAAAGCTTCAATGAATCACCGTCACACTGTATTTAAATCATTAGGCGCGGCTAATTACAGGCCTCTGCCCTGTATTTACAGTATAATGGAAAGCAGGGAGGCACAGTATAAAGGCATGTATAGGCAGATACTGAGACATATTGTGTACCATACTTGAAAATAATAATTACTGACTACTTATATGTTATATTTGTCAAGAAGAACAGTTTGATAAAGTAGTAGTGTAACATTTGCAGAAATATTTGCAGACGTTCAAAGTGATTAATCAAAGTGATTAATATGCAAAAGCACACCGACAGGAAATTGTGCTGACGTTGCATAAAAGGAAAATGATTTCCTGTGTTTTCACCGTCCCCGTGCTTCTCCCTGTGCAGAGCATAATGGGATTCCCATTGATCTAGTCTCACAGCACACACACACACACACACACACACACACACACACACACACACACACACACACGAGTGAGTCAGTGGTGACTCAACCCAGAGAAATGGGGTCACGTTATCAGCAGCACAACTCCACATTCCATTTTTAAACCCGGACCTCCGCCGCGTCTCGTAAACAGCCTCGTTACCCGAGCGCGGGGCTCAGGTTCAGCCCGGCGCTGCGCTGCTTCGACCCGTTTCAGTTTAACCGCCCAGTCCTACCTCTGCCATAAATCTCGATGCCTGAGTGGAAGACTCCAATTCCCAGAGTGGAAGTGTATTCGTTTATCCAGTACTGCACAAAAAGATGGGGAGAAAATGCAGTGTTAGGAAGAGCAGCAGCGTTTAGAATAAATAGGAAGAGCTGGACAAGGCAAAGGGCGTCCAACCTCAGTCAATGCTTAATCAGTGTGACTTTATAGGCTCTAGCTGGCTAAACAGACCTCTACTCTGTTTAGACGCAAACGTTTCACAATCAATTTGACAATCGACACGGGTAAAAATCAGCGCAAACTCTAAGCTCCCTTGAAGTCTAGCTGTTGAGTCCACGACTGAGGTCCAACGTGATGTGAAGTTAATAAAAAGTTTCATATTGTGTATATTTGCTCTAAAGGGAAGTGTATAAAGGCGATTCTAGCCGTGATGTGGCTCATTTGTACAATAGAGCTTTTTATTATTTTAAAATCTGCATTAGGGGCTCATAATTTCTAATAGCATCTGTAAAAGGACTTTTTCTGTGTATTAACATCAACGTGTTGCTGTGCAGCTGTACAGCGAGGACCCAGCAGTGCACATGTTTGAATGAGAACCCTTGTGTATGAGTGTGTTACGCTGTACGTGTGTTTGTGTGTGCATCATGTGAGTTGAGGGCCCAGTGACAAAGGTTTGAGGGAGGCTCTTGTTCCAGACGTTGGACCGTGACACTGGACTTTTTGGTACTTGGCCCAGCTTTAATTTCATGAGCTTCATAAACTCCAATTGACGGAAATTTCAAAAAAAAGACAACAGTGAGTAAAAGTGTGTAGAAGGTGAGCGCGGGGTCTTACCATGTCATACACGTTTAGGATGACAGGTTCACTGGCCATGGTTCGAACCTGAGCCGTCCCCGCCCCGCTGAAGCCACAGGGCCACACGGCTCTGCGCGTAACGGCGGCCCCGCGTCCGAAGCCGAGCGCACTCGGAGAGAAGTCACAGCGCGATCATAGCGACTCAACGCCGGGGAAACGCCAAACGCGTCGGTGCCGCAGCAGCGGACTCGGCCCGGCTCCAAAAACCCCCGCCGGAAGGGAAGATCGATGCGTGTTTGCAAAATAGAAGCGACCGAAGACCCTCAAAGGAGCAGTTCGGGAGTGAGGCGTCTTCGGCGTCAGGGAGGGCCCGGACGAGTCGGAACCTGCAAAGCGGGGCAGCGGAGGCCAGGCGTCGCGGTGCGGACCGTTCCCACGCGGAGGATGAGGCGGCAGCGGCGGCGGCGGCGGCGGCGGCGGCGCGTCGACTCCGGAGCCCCGGCGGTCAATTCCAGCTGACGGGCAGCCCGCTTCACCAGCGGCAGCATCCCCGGCCGCCGCTAGCGCTGGCCCGCATCCAGCATCCTCCCCGTCGGGATGGAGAACGAGGCGCAACCCGCCGGCGCCGCGGCAGCATCGCCGTCAAATGCCTCAAATGCGTTCGAAAGCAGCCGCGATGCGCCCGAAACGACGCGTCTTCGTCCGGCTCTGCCTCTCTGCGGCTGGGACCGGAGCGGTGGATTACATCATATCTGCCTCCGACAGCTGTGAGACGGGGCTGCTGGTGGGTGTACGGGAGCACATTTGGTTACAAAACACACCACTTTACTAAATCCGTCAACGCTGAATTTCCTCCCCCGCGCTGCGCATCAGCCAAATAAAGCAGCCTCTGGAAAGCATTGGGCAGGAGGCTGCTCTGCTTTCACGTCCTTTGTTTAGAAGCCTGTACGTTAAACTGGGTAGAACTCGAAGGAATTCCGCACATAAAGGCGAACGCAACAATAATTAGTCGTTTATTCTGAAATATTACAAAATTAACAGTAAGATAGCGAGTCACGTGCAAGTTAATTATTTATTCTGATATTAATTCTGTATCGTTTCCCAACATGTTACGGAAACAATAAACATTTCTATATATGGTCAGGACTTGGTTCCGACTTTTATTGTGAAAGGAAACTGACAACATTAGGGCCTGTGGCCACTTTGGGCTGTCACGCTTTGCCTATTCATCGTTTGATCTTTACAAGACACACTTTTAACAATAATACATATTTCTGTTGCCAAGGCTTGCATATATCAAGAGGTAAGCAGGAAAATGACAGTTTATAAATTAATCAATCTATTTCTTGCATTTTTTTACATGTTTTTTTAAATGGAAAAACAGCATGAATTTCTTGCTTGGATGTCAAACAGTATCGTTATAATTTATTAGTGAGAATGATCTAGACTTTTGGCATGCTGAACATATTCACAATGCCACTCAACACCTTGGCATGAAATGCATTTACAGACAACCTTCAGAAAACAAATTACTGAACAGACAGACATTGAAAAATACTCCCAGCACTAAAACTTTACAGACGCATCTGCTCTGGAAGCGTAAAGGAATTGGCTGGAGCCGTTTTTGGTCTTTCCTTCATTCCACCATTTTCCAACATTCATACTGAGCCTAATACACATCATTTACCAGCTGTTACAACTCAAAATAATTAAATCTCAAATTAAACATTTGACTTAAGCATTTGCATGATACAGTTGGACGGTGAACCCAGGGCAGTCATATCCTTTTATTTGTTGGCTTTAATTGATACAGTTAAAAGGACACCAAGCCGAATACCACCATTACTTGGGAATTATGAGAAACTACTAATCACCTTAAAAAAAAAAACAACAACAAAACAAAGCAGCTTCTTACAGCCACACGGCTCAATCTGAGCAGCACAGCAGGATGCCTCTCCTCCCATGAAATCAAACCGAGTCGCAAGAACACTGAGCAGAAACTGAAAGCGCAGGAATGAGTTCTTCACGACACCCATTCAGTGATGGGAGTGCAGAGAGATCAACATGGGACTGAATCCAACACCAGCTTGTAAAAGGACGCTGGAGCTTGAGTTGACCTGCCTCTACCTCAACTTAAACTATTTCATAGTTATCTGCACTTAACCGTTTGTCTCTGCATGAGCTCAGCCCAGCAGAAGGAATGTCATGAGTACATTCTTCTTCTTATCATCAGAGAGTCACCTATTAAAGTAATGTCTGTGATAAATAACCAAGTATTTGCATAGCGAGGGCATCACAAAGCTTAGAGAAACTCAGTGGCGCCAGTTTATTCTAATCCAAAAAATAAATGTCTAGTTCATTCTTCTTTGGCCTTGAGCAAAGTTTTTGATCTAAAAAAATAATATAAACATACACGTGCACTAGGTTTAGTGTTTCCTGATTTGCCGCATGTAAATTAAAGAGATGATGGCAGCAGCTCCTGCTAAAACAGACAGCGTTCCCAGTAAGGAGAAAGATGATGGGTGCTCGGGCTGCGTGCCTGTGGGTCCGTTCGTGTGACAGGATGACTGCAAGATACAGAGGAAAAACAAGTGTAAACATACGTCCAAAAACAACACTTAAGAAGTGTTAAATCAAATTAAAACCTCAAAGATGACTATTCAGTTAGTGAGGTGGAGGCTTATTAGAGTTTTTTTATTAGGATCTATTTCTTGTTTTTTTTTTTTAAATCTACAGACATATAATAGCAAAAGACATTTAAGTGATTATGAGTTTGACCTTTTTCAGGACACGAAGCTTTACATCCTCCCCTGCTGTCCTGAACAGCTCCACTGCAGCTCGATGCGTCAGATCTTCAAGCTTCATTCCATTGATCTGAAAAGCCACATGAAACAAAAATAAGTATACTGTAAATATATTTACTATAATCTGAAAAATTATTTTACAATTTAATGATGTAATCTTAGTGCCTGCCCTGCTGATGAGTTCATACAAGTAGGAAAATGAAAATTCTAATTTGAGGCCACCAACTATTATTGTAGAAAAACATGCATCTATGTTAATTGATTTTACAAGGGTCATCTTTCCAGCCAATGTGCTGGAATGGACAAAAATCCAGTTATAAGTCTGCTCCAGAGATTAAATTAATTATCAAATAATAACTTTGTTGCGTGTAAAGTATCAGAAAATAACTTCAAAAAGCTAAAGATGACTTTTGCAAATACGCAAGTACTCGACTAAAAGTCGTGAACTCCAGGAAAGGCTGCATGAGAGTGTTTATTACCGCCAGGATCTTGTCGCCCTCTTGGAGTCTTCCATCCAACGCTGCAGCTCCATCGTCCTTTATTTTAGACACGTATATGCCGTTGTCGTTTACAACGTACTGCTGATCCATGCCCCCGACAATATTGAAGCCAAGGCCTAAAGATCATACGCACAAACACTGGCGTGGGCTGAGGCTTTTCGGTAACTTTCGATGAGCACAAACAGCTGATGTAATCACAACATTTATCTCCGTGGACCAAAGTACAGGATGAACGCTTCCAACACTGTGTTGATTCCCAGAAGCGTGTTCCAAGAAAAGCTCATAATAATAAATACAAGCCCAATCAGACGAATGAACAAAAGAGTGGGTTAAACGAAGCTTTTTAGGCCATTTGATAGGCCGAGCTTTATTTTGTAGGATGTCAACAGCGCATGAAAGTCGCTGAATCAAAGTAATTCTAAATTAAACGGACGACTTGCGGCTCCTACGTGTACTGAGCGACTTTCACTTCCCAAGAAGTCTGCCTTTACCCCGCGGACTCGCTGCTACGTAGCTAAGCAGCTAGCTAAGTAACTAACTAATTGGCTGAATGGCCGTAAACGTGTCCTCCTACCTGCCGGGCCTCGCTTCAGCTGTATGTCCGCCACGCCGGGCGAGGAATGCAGCGCGCCATTCATTTCGCCCGACCACCAAACGACCGAACTAGATGTTCAGAGGGTAAACGGGCAAACTATTTATCTGAAGGTGAACTCATTGAGCAGTTTCGGTTTGCTTCCTCCGGTGCAGCGGCTGGATTGGGGTCGTGCTGTCCTCGCATGGCCGGACGTGGAACTGCAAGGTTGACCTTTGACCCAGACATCCGGTCTACGAGCGCGCCACTACAGCGTAACGTTGTTCAATGGAAATGCACGTGCACGCTAAAAGATTTCTCTCGAGCCGGCGGTTCTGCTGTTTATTGGCTCGTGTGAACATCTGCCAAGAATAGTATTAAATCATGAACGAAATCCCACAGGGTTCAAAGGTGAGTTTATCTGTATGGGTGTTTCTTTGCATAAACATGTCCACAGCATGCGTTATTAACGTATTCAATAATTAAGATGCTAAGAAATGTTATAGTGCTTGTGCACATTTCCACCAGCAGTGTTGTTTTGCTTTCACCCAGCAGATGGCAGTATAATATCTGTACATGTTAACCTATATTCAGTTAGATTTACATGTAAGATTTATTTCACTATTTTTCCGAGGTAAAACCTGCAATTTTTTTGTTTGACGGACTTACAAGGCTGTTTGCAGATACAGACTGTCAATACAAAATATAAATTCATCCCCATTAACTATTATTAATACACAACTGGTATATCGTTACACCGCAATGTCAGTTGTGAGAACTTTAACTCATTGTCTTGTTGCGATTGTGAAACAGATATAAATGCTTCCTGTAAGTGGACTGTGTCGATTTGATGATAAAATATACAGCAAATTTAGCAAATCAAAAAAATCAGGGGAAATTGCATTTATTATCTGTACAGGAAAGTAATTGGTGAACAACACTCTGAGTAAAACATTACAAGTTTTTTTTGCCCCCTCTTTTATTTATAAGCATAATATTTCAAAATATTATACTGTTCCTTTGGCAACAAATTTGAGTCCCCTGCTTTTCACATTCCCACATTGTACTTCAAACAAAACCTTTTTTTGACTTCAAAATGAAAACATGATTCATCAAGTGTTACATGGAGATCCAGTCTAAGAGCTCATAAGTAGGAATACTGCAGAAAGAGGGAGCTCAACGTCTGTGTTTAGATGTAAATACATGATTACCTCACTGTGTGTTCAGAGCACTGCATCCTGGGGGACGGCCAGGTGAAAGGAACCAATTAAAGCATCACTCTCATGCATTAAAGGCTTATTAAGATTTGAAAAAAATGACAGTACTCAACATACATGAATTGCAAAAATAAAACAGCTCACTAGCACAGGATGAAATGTTTGAGACATTCCCACTTGGCCAACAGGGCTTACATTGAGAATTAGAATATTGTCTTAAAGTATCTCTTCACCTCACATTATTCATATTGTTATGTCATTAAATATATTAGACTGAGTGGCTATAAGAAAAGGATCTGATGTCATCCTAATAGATTAAAAAAAAGATTTATCTGCCATTGCCACGTGCCAGATGGACAAAGATTGCACTTTACTGATCTATGTACTTCATGTATTCCATCAAATGCATTAAAGCATTTAAAAAGGGATTTGAATCATAGAAACAGAGTGGTAAAGTTTGAGTCATGTCTCCTGTGCTGCACGTAGTTGCCCATCTCTTAAATTCAGATCATGCTTGGGGCTGCACTGTAGAGGACGACGTCTCCGACTACTCGTACCAGGGTAATGTCCTCAAACCCACCGAGCCTGTGTTCATACTCCAGCAGGTGGGTGCCATCTACTGCCACTTTGAACATGTCCTCCTCAACAAGGATCTTCAGCTGCATAGAGATCAATGAAAACGTTATACCCCAAGGTTATCATCAGGAACGGATACAGCTAAAACACTTGACACTTGAGAATAACAAACCAAAGCTTATTAACATCTTGAGCATTAGTGGAGCTGGACTTTAACTGTCCATACTTCCAAAAAACCTGAACACTGAATGTGCTGTCTTGCATAACATTACAGACTTGACTGGCATGTTAGAAATGCACCTCCCCTACCTTACTTGAGTGTCAACATGAGCACCGATGAATCACATTATCAAGCTGAATAATAACTTGGAACCATTTTCAGATCCAGCATTTGCCCTAAGGTATCAGACAGGTCGCACAGTATAACATACTGCTGGATTAGGTCTCTGCTGAGGTTAAAATTGGGTAAATTACAGTAAGTTAAGGTGTGAAGTTCATTGCCTTATTGACATTTAACATGGGAATGAACTTTACCTATATAACTAAAGGACATCTGTAAAATAAGGCAAAATAATGAAAAAAACCAAACAGGAGTGTCAGGTCGGGTTTATACACGCCCACACAGTTCTGAGAATTATGCTTGGAGAACACAGTTCTATGGGTGGACCAAAGCTGCGACAGTGATTAACTACTGACGAAAATAGATTGACAAGTTTCCCTATGTCAGTTACACTTCTAACTATTATATGCACCTCAAACTGACGTCCAGGAATAAATGGAAAGCCTCCTCCCCGCTCCTCAGGGCCCCAGTTTCCATCAATGTTGGAGTTCCTGACAACAGTTTGCTCATTAAATCGAGGGTTGAAGTGAAAGGCAACATCCGGACCTTTCATGAAGTCTACATGAAACCTGAAAGAGCAAAAAGTATGGATTAAAAAAAAATCTATCACAGTAACTTTAGCGTCAGAATTTGTATTTCATCATCAACAGTAGCATAAGAATCGTTTTCCAATGACAACATTGGTTCAATGTCAACATACATGTTGAAGATGACAACATTCTGATTCTGAGGATTAGGATGGAAACTTTCAGGGTTATTTTAATCCAGTTATGTTTCCACCTCAAATAAACAGAAAGAAGAATTCAAGGCCGAATATTGTTCATACCTGTCTCCACCAGGTATGGGTTCTCCAACTATTGTGATCAAAAGTCTCGGCAAAATTCCAGCATGAAGAGGAAGATCATAGGGCACCATCTAAAAGAAACATTTACATTTTATATCATAGCAATACATTTAGGACTTATCAAGTAAAATTGTGTGTTTTTTTTAAATCACAGTATATATGAAGTAACAGAGACTATGGTGATTTTACCCATTTATATTAGATGCTCATGGATAAATACAGAAAGGCTCAGTTTTAAATACAACTTGCTTCAATAGAGTCATAATAGAGAAGGTAACCATGTGTAACTATTACTCAAAACTTTGACCCGGCCTACATTCTTAGTGCAACGCCCCAGGAAGTAATCTTATTCTCTTCTTATGCAACAGAGTAGTTGAGACAATATCAGCAAAAAAAAAGTAAGTTTTCAAATTTTACACAATAAATACATTAACTGTAAAATGCAGAATGACAGAAAACCAAAAAACCCTTTAATTTGAATCACATAAAAGTTACAAGTCAATGCAGAAAGACCAATGAACATGCCTATTGTAGTAAAACAGATTTTATCCAAAAATACAAATATGCCTTCATACAATAAAAGTAGGTTTAATTTATAAGTTCATTTTAAATCATATTGCACTTAGTTAAAACATTAGGCAGACTGAACTACACTTTGAATGTATACTGCGATCATCTTTAGTCTTTGGCACTAATCAAACCATGCGCTGATTCTGGAAGTGATGTCCGTGTCCGACTGAAAAGTTGATTTCATTGCTTTCAATTATATGGTGGATTATATCTGGGCTGAAAGACAAAAATACATTTTGATAACTACTTTTGAAGACTTGCTCCACTTCATGTTTTCTTTGCACCCCAGCAAAGCCCAAGGAACAGAGTATGCGACAGGATTACGGTGGAAATATTATAATCCTGCAGTATATCCCAATAAGCTAGGAAAGCTTTCTTTCACCACATGCAGAAAAAGCCAGAAGCCCAATAAACAATGCTTAATATTTTAGAAAAACACTAACAATAAAAGTAGCAATTTCAGCAAGTGAACCCAAACCACAGTAAAAAAAATTAACTACACTTGCTGGTTATAATGTTTCACACTGAAATCCCCAATCTCTCACACCAAACCTATACAAATACACCTGAGCAAAAACACCCTGCAAAGAAATGCTGATGGTAAGAAAAGAATTACTAAAGGTACTCACCAGCATGCCGCCTGGAGCAGAAGGCCCACCGTATGGACCCATAGGCCCAGGACCAAAGGGGCCAGGAGCAGGAGGGAAGCCTCCACCAGCAGGTTGTCCCCATGACCCATGGGGAATTGGGGGAAAGCCTCCAGAACCAGGGAATGCAGGGAATGAGCCAGGGCCAGCTGGAGGGGGGAATGCACCTGGACCACCAGCTCCGTACATCCCGTTGCCTCCTCCTGGCTGGCTGGGGAAGGGCATATTTGGATAAGGCCCTGGGGGAGCTCCAGGGCCTGAAGAAAATGGTCCAGTAGGGTAAGAACCAGGACCTCCAGGTAAATGGCCTGGAGCTCCTTCAGGTTGGTAATGGCCAGGGAAGTGCCCAGGAGCTCCAGGGCTGGATGGGAAATGCCCTGGGGCTCCTGGGGCAGGTGGATATTGTCCAGGTATTCCAGGACCAGGGGGGAAACCACCAGGTGCTGAAGGAGGCCCTGGATATTGGCCTGGTGCTCCAGGACCAGAGTGGAAAGGGAACTGCCCTGGTGCTCCTGGGCCAGATGATCCACCAGAGAAATCACTGGGAGCAGAGGGCTGGGTGGGAGCTCCAGGGGCTGACCCGGGCCATCCTGGGTTTGCACCAGGTGGGAAATTGCTGGGAGGGGCAGACGGGTTGGTGTGTCCTATTTTCTTTGCCTGGCTTGGGGTGTCATCGCCTAAAGCATCAGAAAGCTAAAATACAACACAAAGGAAAAGTGATGTGTGTGTGTGACTGCACCAGACAAACTGGTTAACCACTACCTGTCACTATATGATGGATCGTGGGGCACAATTAACTCACCGAGAAGTCGTCCATGGTCTGGAAACAAAACAAAACAGGTATTTTATTACTTTTTTATGTAAGTACCAATAACAACCACACAAACAGCTGTCAAACACTGGTGGGCATGGAACACAGGCTCTGACTAACAGCAGAGTAAATGTTTCCATATCCCACTGGTGATCAACAAAATCCAGCTAAACACACTCGAAACAGTGGCATTTAACCTAATATTTAAACTAACTATACAGAAACTACTCTGACTTTAACTCACTGTCAACTAAGACCTACTTACTGGGCAGTTCACAAACATTGTGCAGTTAGTTAGCTACGGATCTAGCGTTAGCTCTGAGCTAGCGTCAACTGTCAGTTAGTGCCCAAGCGGTTAGCTTGTTTATGCTAGCGTCAGGCTGGCAACGTACAGTAAATAGTAGAAAACGATCGTTCAGTTCACCTTGCCAGACTCCTTTTAAATGATAGTGCGATCAGTGAGCGTGGAAACCAACAAACCCCGCTAATTCAGCCTCTCGCGGTCCAGGACTACAAGCTAACGTTAAATCTGCTCAACTACAACTCTTGAAAAGGAAGGGCTGGTGACGTCATCCGAAGGGTGGACGCGTTCCACACACAGAGGCGCGCGCGCGTGCTTATGTGCGCTCGTGAACACGCCCGGGTTCCTATATTTATAAGAAAACTTGATTTGTCGTCCACAGGCGATGGGTTTCTCATTCATTCAAGCTAATCGCATTCTTTTGGTAATTACGTGAAAAGAGTGAGCAAGCTATGGGCTGTTATCGCACTATCCACTACATTTACTTTGACACGTTGTTACCACTTGCTTCGCAAGTAAAAGAATGTAATTTTAACGATTTACTGACCCAGATTAAAGAGCTGGTATAAATGATTCCAAAGTTTACCATCTATTCTGAGATCAAAACAAATACAATATGTACAACAGCGACATCTTCTGTCCTTCACCCTGGAGAGACAGACGTGCACAATACAATATGATAGTAGTTACACTATTTAAATTATGAACAGAATTTGTCATCTCTATATCTCTATGCACAAATTATCAAGAATTTTGTCTACTTTACTGCTTTAAATATCACAGTATAAGTAGAAAGTGTATGTATATTTATATTTTAACTCGATATAAATGCTGAACAAGTACAGTTGATTGTTGGATAAATACTTTAATATATACTAGATTAGTAATTGCAGGTAGGTCACAACAATATTCAACAATCACCCATTCACTGTACTTTGTATTCATAAAGGTTATTAACTTAATGCCACGAAATAAGATTTTGCAAAAATCACAGGACAGCACGGGCGAGTTATGAGCGCTGGTGCTTCTGTTTGATTGGTCAAAGCAGTCACAAGATGATGCGAAGTTGAAAAAAAAAACACATACTGGAAGCGTCTCCAGCATTCACAGCAGCAGCAGCTTTACAGACATTTAACTCCACAAATATGGTAAGTTCAGTATAATTACGGGGCGGCTATCACTGCGTTCGTGTCTGATTTTCATGTATGTGCTTTTAACTAACGTGAAATTCAGCGACTACTGATGACAAAGTAATGTCGGAGATTGGTTTGGCTAGCGTTAGCGTGCTAGCCTAGCACTAGTTCCACCCTCTGTCCTGTGTAAAAAATGATAAAAAGCAGTGGCCGTTTCCGGCGTTAGATTTCAAAATAATTTCGCAGTGGCGCAAAACGCAACGACTCCGTTAAGATGCGTTTCTGTTGTAACGAAGCCTAAGTGGTTTTAGTATTTAGTAGAACTGCCGGTAATAGCAGGTTGGCAACTAGTGATACATTGTTAAATTTGTAGTTTGTGTTTAAAAAAACTTAAACACTTAATTTTAATGAGCAAATAAAAGTACTAAGAGGTGAAAGGTATGAACCTGGTAGTTTGAAATATGTTGCATTGTCTTGCGACATTTACTTTGAAGTTATACTGAGGGCTTCCGGTAGTCGTGTGGGTAGCTTGCCGTGATGTGTTTCAACATGTCTCGGTTTGGGGGAGCTACCTTGACGTTAGCCCGCTCCAGTCATGGTGAATTGCGGTTTCTCCCTGGCTTCTGGACCAACTGCGTGCTCTCCTCTCCCTGCGGTTTCTGCATTAAACGCACTGAAGCAGCCGCACTAAGTTAGCTGACTCCCATTTCCTGACTGGATTAGCTCGCTGTCAGCGCATGAACGAACCCACACCAGAAGTGAACCTGTAAACCTCCGCCTTTCATTGTCACGCCTGTTCCTCATCTCTCTCCCACGTACGCATCCTGTTTTTCAAGAGTCCCAGCTAGAGACACTCCAGCCTGGGCCTAATCTGAGAAGATCTCTCAGAGCTCTGAGAAATCCTGGCTCCCACCGGCCATCTGTTCAGGGAGGTGTAATTATAGCATTCACAGACTTTTGCAGAGTTTGTCTTTGTGCTGGAGTTATGTAATGTTGTGTGGACGTGACAGAGGCTCAGACCAATGAGATCACACACAGCCTGGTGTATTGTCTTCTGCCTGTGGGTTAGTGCTACAATAGGCACAGGTATAAGTTTGGTGCTGGAAACCGGAGGGGCCAAATTAAATCCGATGATTAAGAAAGGAGAGGTGTGTCCGACATGACATGGCTTCAAGACAACATACATGTACAGGTCCTTGTTACTTCAGTTGTGAGAAACATTAAATTGAGTTACAGCTTCAGTCTGTGACTCTGCAGTGTAATGTAGTCCAGGTGAACGTTATGCTCTCTGTGGGTTCGTTTTGGGCCAAGCCTGGTTCATTAGTTTGTAAAATAAAATGTCTTCTATACCAGAGCATTTCCACTGTTTGTTATGGTCTTGATATTAAAAAAAAATGTATTTGTGTGTTCCTGTTTGTGTCAGAGTGAATCACTGGTGGTTTGTGATGTGGATGAAGATCTGGTTAAGAAGCTGAAGGAGTTCCGTTTCCGTAAGGAGACCAACAATGCGGCCATCATCAGTGAGTGCTGGCAACACAATGTCTCAATCTGTGGATCATATTTCCAAAAGCCTGAATCTTGCTTTAATTGAGTGGATGTGACCCAAGTGTAAAGTTGAGACAGTATGTTCTGTTATTAGTAAAAACAATAAATGTAACACCTGGAGTTTAACAGTTTAAGTGTCAAACTGAGCTCAACTTTGTCCTCTACTTTCTGATTCAAAATGTCATTAATGCTAAGTGGGGTTACTTTAGGAGTCACAGCATGTTTAAATGGCATCCACTCTAAATGCAACATTTCCATTATTACCACTTTTATTACTGAATTGAAGCTAAATATTTCAGACCACATGCTGATGTTGCTGTCTTCTTTAACATTTCAGTGAAGATTGACAAAGACAAGCAGCTTGTTATTCTTGAAGAAGAACATGAGGTGAGTTACTACTTTAACTGCATATTTTCCACTTAAAGACAGAGAAGTGGGCAGTAATGAAAACAGACAAAGTTTTGATTCTCTATGAACTTTGAACTTTCTCTGGTCTTGCTTTGACAGTTGTTCAATGTTAAGTGATAATTGTGTGTCAAGCTAAAACATAACTTAAGCCATTGCACCACCAGTGAGAAACCACATGACACAGTGCTAATTATTAACCCTCTGTCATGTTTTAGGACATTTCTCCTGATGATCTGAAGGATGAGCTTCCTGAGAGACAGCCAAGATATCCTTTCATTAATCACCTAATAGTTTGCCACTATTCCTGATGTGTGTCCAGGATTTTTTCACTAATTTAAAAAGGTGAAAGTGTGGTTGAAATAGATCATTTAATGTCACACACTATGTGCATTTTAGTTTAATTGTGTTTCTTCTTGTAAACAGTCCTGATGCTGAATTTGTTAACTGTCCTTAGCACCATGAACATTTATTGTGTACAGTTATAAGTACCAGCATGATGACGGACGTGTGTCCTATCCGCTCTGCTTTATCTTCTCCAGTCCAGTGGGTAAGGAACTCTGCCTGGGTATTTTACAGATTTGTATGAATGCAAACCTGATCTCAGTTTTTTCATGGGTTATTTTTGTTGCGCAGGTTGCAGACCAGAGCAGCAGATGATGTATGCAGGAAGCAAAAACAAACTGGTGCAGACTGTTCAACTGACCAAGGTTAGGAAGATGTTCTTTGACCAATGACAACATGAGACAACACACATCTATCCACTATTTAACAGGTAGTTTAATGTGTATGTGTGTGTAAGCTAAGGGTCTTGATGCTATTTTTTTGTGGTTATTTTCTGTATTCTTCTAGGTGTTTGAGATCAGGAACACAGAGGACCTAACAGAGGAGTGGCTTAGAGAGAAACTCGGGTTCTTCCGTTAAGCTCTGTAGCTCATCCAGAGGTCTGCAGCGTGTGGAGAATCCAGATTGCACAACTCGTGTCATCTCTAGGGTGACCACACCGTGGTTAATGTTTCCCCCTCTTTGTACCAGACCTGATTTATATAGTGCATGCAGATACTCCCTGCACTCAGTTTCAGGCCTATTTGGAGGAGTTATACTGTAACATATTACGAATGAACCAGGAAGTTCAGGCAATCACAGCATTTTGAAAACTTCACTGTGGCAGACTACAGCTAAACATCACCCAAGTGGCAGCCTGAAACTGACATTACTATTTGACGCAGGTCTTCTTTTGTCTCCTTTATCTCTCCATGTGCCAGTAACGTGTCTGTATTGAATTAACACTCCCATACTGTAGCACTCAAAGTGGGCAGATACTCATAACATTGCTTCGCCCTTCCTGAGCATGTTCAGGACAATTTAAAGACATTTGACAACACACACAGTGGTTTTTAAAACTGTATGTTTTCCTTAGTTTTACTTATTTGTTAGATATTTTTACATAATTTGAGGGAGTTCTGCTCGTTTCTCCTTCAGTTTTTATTTGAGGACATTCAAATTTTAATTTTGACAACAAACTAGGACTCTAGTCTGCAGAAGACACTAAGACTATTTCACAAGAGACACTCAGATTTGCCGTACAGACATGTACCCTCTGCTGTGCACAGTCTGGTAGAAGCTCTGCAGTGGTGCTCATCATGCCCTTGTGAGTCTGTCCTCAGATCAGTTTAGTTTCTGTTTGGGCAAGGAACAGCGTGAATCACTGTATTCCACCTTTACTCTGTATTTATCACTTCATGAAACAAAATGTCTACTGAAACATTCCAGGTTGAACAACTGCACAACAAACCTTCATCTTTATTGACATGACAGTTGAAAGCAGCGACACATGCTGGCCATTTTTATGCCCTCATTTTATTCTGCTGGTCTGCTGTATATTAGAGGGTTACTATGTCTTTAGGGAGATTGTTAGATAAATTGTGCATTATAACTTTCATTCTTATTAGTGTTTACGAATGTTCTACTTTATTTGATTGCTTTGAGACGGTCACAGCTTTGGGAATGGGAACTGAGACGTCTCCATATGCCGATTGTGCTTATAAGTTGGACTTGGTTGGTGAAGGACAGCATCAGGACAGTTTACATGTCTCCATACAGAACAGCAATCGACCAGTGTACAGGAGCTATGTTAAAGGTGATGCTGGTCTTAAATTTGCCAGTTGCTCAAATTTGTGCCAATATCTAAGATGAAGTGGAGCCATGTATTTAAGGCTACACCTTGATTTGTGATCTGCAGACTCTATACAAGTTTAGTTTTAAAATAAACATAATTTGAGATATAATGGCAACTATATGACTTTCCAAACACAGAAAGTATGTATTTGGCTATGGCCATGCTGTATAATACCAACTTTCTCTAAACTAGATCCTGAATTGCAGCACATTGAAAGTCCAGACCAATTTAAGAAACACTCTAAGAGCAGGGCGATTGTCCCCAGGGACTTAAAAGCTACATAAGAAAACTCTATTGTATTGCAGATGCTACTGAATGTTTTTAATCATTATAAGTAGTGGATGAATCAAGTGGCAGACTTTTGATTAGCTAAGTATATTGGCCTGACCCCAATAAACAATCATTCACATCAACGATCATTATTGCTGTCTTACTGAGACACTTCTACTTTAGTGATGAATGAGGGAGGCGGCTGGTGTAAAGCCCCAACAACACAATCTTACCGTATGATGACACTTCTAAGTCAACCGTAACCAATGCTTTTGTCTTAATTTAGTTTTTGTCATATTTATGTCTCCATGAGACCAAAAAGGAAACCGGACAAATCAGCTGTGTAATAAGTGATTGGAAAAGTTTTGATCTGCAAAGTAAGAAATTTCCTGTCGAAATATGATCCCAGTTAAATTGAATGGATTTTTGACTCGCGCACAATCACACAGTTTCGTGTGAATCTTTTTCTGCTGTCAGATGTTAGTCGTCGTTTTGATATACTACATTCTCTTAACAGGGTTTTGCCAACAGGAGCACTGGGATATAACTAATCACTTGTCTTGCCGGTATTATGCTGCTGTTGCAAGGGGGAAAAAGTTCAGCAAATGAGGCCTTTAGACCCTAGACTTGCAGAAGCCTTTCAAAATGCACAATCGGAACCTAAGGATGTCTGTTGACTGAAGTACAAGGATTGTTCCTACAAGACTGACACAGGCCAACACTGTAACAGCCTTTGTATTCATTTGAAATATGTCAATGTAATGATTTAGATACTTGTCACAATGTACATCAATCGCGTTTTCGAAAATAATTTGCCTATTGTAATAAGAGTTCCCTTTGGTTTTGAGCCGTGTATCTGGTCATGTCCTGTGGATCTACTAACCTTCCTTCTTGTGTGGTGGACCTGTTCTATATACTTGACTTCTTGAATAACTATGAATTCATTTGCAAACGTGTTGTTCAGATGTCGGTGTTCCATGATCAGATGCCTACTATTCTGTTTTCTTACCTTTTTTAATAAAACACCTGAACATGTACCATAACCAGCTGCCTCACGGCATCAGTGAACTTAAGATCTTTGTATTTTCCCATACTTTATAGTGTCTATTGTCCCGTTATGGAAATAAAATGACAGTGATGTTCATCCTTCTGTTTCAATGTGATGTTTTATGGAGCTGTGTAGTATTAATGTGGCATATTCACTACAATTTATTTTAGGGGTTCATAAGTTAAAAACTAAAGTATCTATATTTTTATTATATTCATATTTTTCTTTTTGTATAATTAACATAATTTTTAACTTCACTATAAATCAAAGGTAAATGTTCTATTGTTAAAACATTTCAGCAATATTAGTTTTGTTTGTCGTAAATGTGATTCGTTTCGATTCTGATTTATGGTTTGAACCTCTGCAGCTGCTTGAAGTAATTAAATTAGCTCCACCTTAACCGACACAGACATATTTTATTATCGAAGTATTAAACTCACTGTTCCCTTAATAAACAACTCCGTATTCTCACCCACTTTAAGCGTCGGCAGTTCCTTTCTGTGCACTGCAGCGCCTTAATGCGGTGGCGCGAGACCGTTACAACCTCCAGGAGATGGCGGTAACACGGAAGCGGCGCGTGTTAAACACCCGCCGAAGAAGAAGACGCACTGGCGAAGCTCCTGCATCACCCGCCTACCGAGCCAGGACCCTGCCAGTGGAACCGGAGAAAAAATGGCGTTCACGTTCGCGGCCTTTTGTTACATGCTTGCCCTGCTGCTCACGGCGGCGCTGATCTTCTTCGCTATCTGGCATGTAAGTGGATATTTAGCCAACAGCCCGGGCTGATAAAAGTAGGGGAAAGAGCGAGTGGCATGGGAAGATCGGGCTAATGCTAGGCTAGGCTATATGCTACTCTTCTCTCGTAGCCACTTAAATCCGTTTTTACGGGTTTTACGTAAATTGTCGCGGATAGATCTGGAAACCTTCTGGATAGAACGTGTCCAGGTGAACGCCATACAAACAGCCCCGTGCCCCGACAAGGAACCGCTAAGCCCAGCTGTGCTGGAATGAATGGAATACACCCATGTCGCTGGCTAGCTGCTAAAGTTAGCAGTTTAATCGCCAATGTGTTTTCTCTAAACCCCGTTGTGCGGTACGCTGCCCCCATTGATCGCCTCTTATCAGCTCTTGTTTGTGACACGTGACGCCCCCTATCGTAAAAAGATCGTCAAATGATTAGTGCTGCGTTTACGCCTAGCCTGCTAATGAGCAGCTTAGCTAACCAACCCCGAGACATGGAGCAACAAGCCATCCCTGATCTACATTTGTAACGTCACCGGCATCCGGACGGATCAGCTGTCTTTGTTGTCTTCGTATCTAAATATGAAAACACTTAATCCTCCAGATATCTCCTCACAGATCTAATAAAACATTAATTCTATCATTCATTCCACAGACATTCGTCATCTTTCTGTGATATTTGTAGGTGTGCTATTAATATTTAATGCGTTCTACTTGTCATCTTGTTTCACCAGATTATAGCGTTTGATGAACTGAAGACTGACTACAAGAACCCTATAGATCAGTGTAACACTTTAAACCCGGTGAGTAAAATTACACTCCTTCATTGCCTCACTGGCTGCATGCAGATGTGCTCTATTGAAAGACGACTGTATCCGCCTATCTTCTTTGAACCATTTCTCTGCACTGTTTTGCTAAATAACCTGCTTTTTATGAATTCAGTGATCTTGTCAGCTGTCAAACTCTAACGGTTTTTGTTGTTTTGTTTTTTCCTAATCTGCCTTTTTTTGTTTTTACACTACGTTAACGGCAAAAAGACAGTTGAAAAGGTCAAAAAGATTAAAAGAGTCAAAATTGCATTGAAGGTTTGTACCAATCTTTAAACTGCCCGCTCGGTTGAATTCAGTCTGCAGTCTTGTCATTTTGCACGGGGAAGTGTTTGCAATCGTCTTTTCAGTTAACTAATCTCAGACTTAAAGGTGGAGCTCAGCTTAGCAAGACATGTGTCACCTTCATCACAGGTTTTTGAATTTTCTGTGCATCAGCATTTAATTTTCCTAAGTTTTAATTTCAGAGTGGTAGATGTCAATAATTGGTTATTTTGCAGCCATAAGCATTTTAGAACTAAAATTGTTTGCTACTGTCCTATATTCATAAGCCAATGTAAAATTCCTGTTCTGAGTTTTAAAGCTACAGTTTTAGGCAGACCAGCTATGATGCTCATCAGAAGCAGAGCATGTGGAGCAGATTGATAAGTTTTTCTCTTGGCTGTTTTATCTAAGATACTAATTTTTGGTGAAGCGTAGCTGTTAACTGAAAAGACTTGCAAATGCTTAAAACATGCATGATCTTTATTACAACCTACCCTTTGTTTGCATAGTGGTTACAGTTCTCAAAAAAGTAGAAAGTAAGGTTAATCATCTCTAGATAAGCTCATACTCCGTTTTCTTAAGGTTTTACATATTAAAACATTTAATTAGATGTTGTAACTATATTTTTAGGTAATCGTCTGAGCTGTGTGTTATGGTTTTTGACAGCAATTAGCAAAACTAAGCCACTGTAATATGAGCTCAGTGTTGGCACCAACCAGGATCACCTGTGGTTCAGAGCAGATGGCTGCAGAATCCCAAATCTCATCAGCTCAGCAATATTGTGAACCAGTGATTGGCCAGTACTTTCGCTAGTAGGAGTTATTTTAGTTGAAGTACAGATTTATGCATCTCTATCAATCCGATTGGCAGTTTTGACCATGTTTGTCTTTTTGCGTGTGGAGCGCTCAGCTCACCTGGCACGTTTTTTTGTTTTTTTTTTGTGCTGTCATCAGTTGTTGTGTATTTGGCAGCACAGTGCAGGATGTCAACACATCACAGGCCCTCAGCACTTTCATTTCCTTCATGCCCTTCACCCTTTCCATCCGCGAGCTGTTGGTTGCCCCCACTCGTTTGCCCCTTTTGAATGCATGGCTTCCATGTCGTGCCTCCATCTGCCCCCCTGAACCCCGCTCCAGAGCCAGAACTCTGTCAGTCTGAAGCAGGCTGCTGCATCAACATTGCTAGTGTCCACAGCATGGTCCTACTCCAGTGTGTCGCTCAGTCCATTTGTGAGGAAGTTGGATGGTTCTTGAGACTGCCCTCGTTGCAAAACAGTGATGTTGACATGCGCAGATATTCTTCAGAGCAAGCTGTTGATGGAGTTCCCCTTTTACTTGTGGTCAGATGGAATATGAGCAGGGTGGGAAATTAACCTTTTCGCTCACTTGCAACAGTGTCTCTATAGGTTTGCTAATTCTCATAGCAACTCACATGAGTCTTAGTTGTTTTTTGCCTTAGTTGTTTTTCCCACATCAGACAGAGGAAACCCGCGGGTGCTATTGGAGCCTTACTGTCGTAGCTTTAAGGTCTTTTCTACTCTGTTTGAGCTAGAACATCAGAGGTCACATTACTCCAGTTTGCAAGTGGCAGGTCTTAATTTTTCACCCTGTTTCCTTTTCCACATTGTTTTCCAATTAATGCGACATGAAGCGCATTTTGTGTTTTTTATGTACTTATTCATCAGCTTTCTGTACAATGTATAAATATACTTCATATTAGTCGATTTAACTGTCCTCTCTGCTCTGATGAGGCCTATTTGAGCCAGATTCTTTAAATAGCTCGTCTCTTTTTGTAAAATGGCTTCATTGCCTTCTAGTCAGCCTACGTTCAAAGTGTATTGTGCTGAATAATGTGCTTGGACTTCATATACGTTTACTCTGAATCTGATGGACAGTAGAACAATGTTTGAACTGCTTTAAAGTTTTCCTTTTGTGACCTTTCCTGCTCAACTGTTGCCGTTTCAGCTTGTGCTCCCAGAGTATCTCATCCACTTCTTCTTCTGCGTGATGTTCTTCTGTGCTGCCGAGTGGCTCACCCTCTGTCTCAACTTGCCACTTCTGGCTTATCACGTCTGGAGGTTTGTATCCAAGCCCAAATCACAAACCATGGGGTTCCTAAACCTGCTAAAGTCACTCTTTTATCCTGCACATCCTACAGAACAGAACTCGGTACACTCTGACTTAAGTCTGGACTTTGTTACGCGCTGCAGGTACATGAGCAGACCTGTGATGAGCTGTCCAGGACTCTACGACCCAACAACCATCATGAATGCTGACATCCTGGCGTACTGTCAAAAAGAAGGCTGGTGCAAACTGGCTTTCTACCTCCTGTCATTCTTCTACTATCTCTACGGGTACATATTCAGTTCGCTTGTATTGTTAGAAAACCAACATTTACCTGTGACTCGTCACAAGCATCTGAAAGTAATATACAAAACTGTTGTGCCACCTCTTTTTAACAGAATGATCTATGTTCTGGTGAGCTCCTAAACCACCTGAGGAAGGAAAAGGACCTGCATGTACAGTAGATGACCAGACACTGATCATAGTGCTGGAACTCTGGACCTGCTGGAGACCACCGTTCAGCAACACAAGACGCCATTTCAAGCAGAACAACTCTCTAATCCCCCTCTCACAGCGCAGAGCGTCGTTTTGGAAACATTTAGCCAGTTCTAGGAGAGTAACTCGGTCGCAGCGTTCCTCCCATAGGCACCATAGTCAAATTTTATGGAGAAAAAGGACAAACCTGAATGGACAAGTTTTAATTTTTCTTTTTTTATTTTTAATGGTGTGGTTTTTGATTCTTGGGATTCAAATAAAGTTTTTTTTCATCTTGATTCCCAACTGAGTGTTTACAATTAGGTAGACATTTAAGGGTTTTCTTTAAACTGTGCTGAACCGCATTTGCTTCTGAATTAGTGAATTAGTCCAGGCTTTAGTAGCTAATTTATACCTGCCACATGATTCATTACTGTCACTAATACAAATAGCAAAGTGTTAAAGAGACTTATTTTCTTGTCCATAGACAAGTCCAAAATAGTTATTACAGTCGTGTACAGCGAGGGCTGCCGTGCATGGGTTATCACTAAGGAGACTGGGTTGCGGAGACAATCGTCCGATTGTCACAGCGTCTGCGCTTTCTGATGAATCACTTCCATTCTTCAGACCCATTTGTTGCTTCATTTAAATGATGTAATCCTTATCGACACCGGTGGAAATATTCTGTGTGTGAATCCTTTCTGTTGACTCACCATTGCAGCGATCAGCGATCAAAAAGGTAGACTCAATAGTACAAGCGTGCATTTAGCATCAGGAAGGAAGAGTCTCTGCTTTGTTAGGAAACTGCCCATGTGCCATACTCTTGAATGTACCTTTTTGAAAATGGCATTGTGCATTTTGTTCATTTCATCACTTCCTCCACATCTTTAGGGTGTTTCCTAGTTTACTTTTTGTCTCCAGTAACAAACACTCCTTAGTGACTAAAGTGGTTTTCTTTAGCATTAAGATCACTTTTCCAGAAATATTGGGGTATTTATTAGATTTTTAAAATATGTACATTTATCAGGGAAGGAGATCAACGTTTGTCTGTATAAAAACCCATCCTGTCACATCAAGGAAAAGATTTATTTGAATCTAAATAAAACTATCCCACTCTGAAGAAAGACTGGACAAGGTGTTTTCTCTCCATGTGGGACACCTGATGGAGATGTACATAACAGCCACACATTAAAGTTGGTTGCCCCAATTGTCCAGCCCCAACAACAATCAACTCAATCAGATCGAAGCATTCCCTCCCCAATAAAGGCAGAAGTCATGGTGGGACTATTTCAGATTACTACTTTGAGCAACATGTACACTCTAAACTAAAAACTGTCCATATCCAGGTTGTAGAACTGTGGCTATGAAGGACGTGATGCGAAGCAGCAGACATGACAAACACACAGTAGGTTTTGATTGGATTCAAGAAATAATGCACAAATAATGAGGAAGGATGTTTTGGTTAGTGTTGCTACAAATAAAAACAGGACATTTCAGGAAATACTCATGATTCCAAACTCATTCTAGGTTCATTATATTGTTGCTAAAATTTTAGAATAAGGTTCATAAGCTTGTATCCTCTTTACATTTGACTTCCTTATTATTTACAGCTGAGTATAAAATACAGCATATGGCTTATTTAAAAAAAAAGTCACCAACATCAGAGGAAGTCCTCATGGAGTCTGATTTAATTAGAACAAAAACAAATAGCAACAAATTAAGAGTATCACTAGCAATTAAAGTGCAAGAACATTATTACATAAATCACACCATCACAATGAAATCAGTGACAAGTTTAAAGAGGATGCTTTGAGATGCTGCTTTTAGAGCGATCAACGAGACACAGACCGCTCCGTAGAAACTTCTGTGCTCTCTCGGAACGTGGCGTACTTTTCCCGAAACTCATGGAGGAAGTTGTATTGCTATGGAAAAACACAACTAGTTTAATTAACATGTTACAGAACTTTTATATCTCAAACTATTTGTCATTTAGGCAGTAAGGAGAAGACCTTCACTGTCTGTATGGCTCCTCCTCCACGGTGCTCCCGCAGGATTTCTATGGCTTTGTTTGGTGTCATCGTCACAGAGAACTGAAGCAGCAAACAGGCAGCGACTGTAGGGCAGCGAACATGAGACAGTCAAATGATATAGCTGTAAAACTAGTTACTGTGTGCTGCTTTCAAAAGCTCAAACATTTAGAAAAAGCAGAATATTCTTACTTAGAGCAGAGCGTCCCAGGCCTCCGTAGCAGCTTATAGGGAGACAAAGAAAAGCCACAAAGTCCCATCAAATGTGTGGTTAAATGCTGAGGGCAGTTGTTCAGTTGTGTTAGAGACTTAAGAGAATGTGCCGGCTTGAAACATTTAGACACACAGATACTAAAAACCAAGGTGTTGTATCTGTGTCTATTTCCATCTTTACTCAATCACAGAATCGTTTGAGGCTCCGCTAGTAAAACGTGACACTGAGTTGATGCGGTTAAAGTCAGCGATGGGTGAAACCAGTACAACCAGTTGTCAGGTGACTTAGAGGATTAAGGAGACTCTGTGGAGCCATTCAGAAGCTGAGATGAAGTATTGCTGATTTTATTGTCCCATATTTACAGTGACATCTGAACCTCCAGCTCCTTCAATAACACTCAACAGTAGTTGTGTGTACATGCATGTGTTTCATTGCACTAATAACAACTAGAGGTGTTGTTTTTTGTTTACCAGTTTTTCAAGAAATATTCTAAACATTTAATAATACCAAATATAAATCATAAAAATGATAAATTATTATTGGCCCTCTGTTTTATTATGTTTTTGATGTGTGATGGACTTGCTTTCACTCACTGGATCAGCGTCCTCTTGTTGTTCTCGAGGCTGACCTGCAGCTCCTCAAGGATCTGGCAGCACTGCTCCAGTTTGGGAGCATCTCCGTCTGGGAAGGGATTGTGATGAACAGTGAAGCCCTGTTGCTGGTAGACCTCCAGCAGGGAGGGGACCCTGTATTTGTTGAGTTCTCCTCTGGTGCAGAAAACAAAGATGTCCTGCACGCCCTGGTTCTGGAGCTCCTCTGTCCACAAGAGCAGTCACAAGTGAGACTTTTTGTCTTTTTCATCATTTCTTTCCATGACTCTGGTCCACAACACGATCAGTTATTACAAAAGGTAATTGCAATTTAAGCAGAGGAAAAGATCAAGGCTGTCTTACCCACATCTTTTTGCAGACTCCGGCGGAGATCTTTGTATTTGCACCCTGAAGAGAGATAAAGAAAATATTCGCATTTTGTTGAGATGTAACAAAAATAATTAAGTCAAAATTGTAAAAGGCGATTAATTTACCTGGTAGGGCGCATATCCCAAGAAACTGTGAGCAGTCCACACTGGACAGAGGTAACCTGGAAACCAACAAAATGATGATAAACTTTGGTTTAACACAATTATTCTGTTTTACGGTAACTGTGACACATTATTGATAACCAATACTAGTGCAGACAGTTACCAGGAGATGTGGAAAGGAGTCAGATGTTCTTCCTTGACATCCTCGTCTTCAGAGGAGGAGTCAAACTCACTCGTCCTCATGGCTTCAGACAGACACAGATTCAATGGCGAGAGTCACGAAATAAAACGAACCAAAGCAAATTAAATGCGTCATCGTTTCAGAAACAATCTTAGTTTAGTTCTCATAAACCTCATTCTTTGGTCGTAGTGACGCAGCATCGGGCGAGGTGCAATAAATAAAGCAGAGCATCCCATAAAGTGTTAGTCTGGACAGTAGCTAGCACTAATAGCACTAAGAACATTGTATAACACAGTGCAGCACGAACATTAACGTTTAAATTCACGATGCTGACGTCTAAAACTGGAACCCAGCAACTGCTAGCTAGCTGCTCAGTTCATCTGTCAAAGCGAAATTGAACTAAACCCACGTTCAACCGTTATCAAAAAATAATACACATATTTTAAATCTGGCAGTTGCATATTTATAGATGAATGTGCACAACAACAAACACTGTAGTGTCATTATTCCTCACCAGTCTTATTCTGCTCCCGTCGACTGATTTGACAGCTAAGTTTTAAAATTGACGTTGACCCATCGGCCAATCAGATTCAAGTATTGTTTCATAACCACGCCCGTAAGGCAAATGCGTGGGCGATGAATTTATAGTACAGAGTGGTCCACGCGGGCGGAGAAGAGGAGTTTTGCAAAAGGTTTGCACCGAAAGGGCAACGAACGACTGTACAAACACACGCGTGAACAGACGACTTTACGCGGAATCAACACGAGGAAAATTAATTCAATGTTAATAAAATATAGAAAACAAATTTAAAGCGTCCAAGTCTGTAAGAAAACACATAATGAAAACAAATCGGCTGCAAGTTGTGTGATATTTTTTAAAGGACGTTTTGATTCTGTTTAGAATCCAATACATTGTAAACACACGTTGTAAACTTTGCACTGATGCACATGGACCACTCCACCAGTGTGTGTGCGTCTGTTACTGGTTCTCCCCGACAGTCGGCAGAGCTGCAGGACATCTGCTGTCGCCTCCGAGCGACGCGCAGCGCAACACGAGGCTTCAGCGCGTCACGTCGACGAAACCGGCGTCGTTTCCCCACAGAGAGGCAAGAATCGGCAGATATTACCGGTTATATGATTTTTTTTATGGCTGAAGCGGCGTTGAAGAGCTCGGACTGAGGTACGTTGCTGTGGTGGCTTCAGGGTCAGAGTCCTTGGAGGGATTCAGACGAATTTTGGATGTTCAGCCAACAGATCTGATTTGTTATTTTTTATTATATTTGTTTATAAATATGATCATATGCTTTTAAGTAGTGACTGAGTAACTGCAACCTGCCAGTAATAATTTCTAAACCATGTTTTAATGACAGGGAACCGATATAAAGTGATACTGGGCAGTTCCTACTAACATGTGCCAGTTTATATTGTCTATTTGCAGATTTTCCCTGTTGCATTTTGCAGTTTCGATCCAGTTCCTCTGCTTTTTCGCTGATCCGTGTCTGTCCTTCTGTCGTCAGGCTCATAAGGAGGCATCTTGGCTCCTGCAGCCTTTTCCCCTGTGGCGCTGAGCTCTTTGGCTGGCTCACCACTTCCTTAGCAGAGGGGCTGCTGGCAGGGGCAACATCTGAGCAGGTAGCGTAAACAAACACACACACAAAATGTGAAAAGAGTCACATCAGTGGGAGAAAAGCAGCTTGACTCCACGTGTTTGTTCCTGTTGTATCTGAACTGCAGAAGGCAGCCGGCCTTTTCTCCCAGTGTGTTTTTACCTGTTTGCAAACACACCTGTTTGTGTGTCCCTGTGCAGGTCATGAAGCCCCAAGAGACCGAGCTCGTCACTGAAATCTCCAAGGTACAGTCGCCAGCCAGCCTGCCGTTAAAGGGACAGTCCACTTTAGCAGATGCTAAATATAACTAATATTAACATTTTTGTATGTTACACCTGCTGCCGGTGCAGTTACAATGCATGGTCTCGGAGCTGAAGACGGGTTTTACCAGCGCCCTCCTGGAGCTCAGTCAGATCCAACATGGAGACACGTTCCTGCGGGAGGAGCTGGAGGAGAACAGGAGGAGCTGCCAGAAGAAGGCCCTGCGCCTGGAGGCCCTGGTGGAGTCGCTGCGGGTGAGGCAAACGAAGGAGCGGGCGAGCTGCGCACAATGTCAAATACACAAAGTTGTGTCTCATTTCAGGAGGAGCTCGCGGTGATGCGGTGTCAGGTCTTGCAGCTGTACAGTAACAAGCAGAGGCCTCAGCCTGAGGTCAAGGCCTCCACGTCCAAACAGAGAGACAGGTGAGTTAGCTGTGAACCTGTAGAGAGACCACACACCCGCTCCCATCTGCCCCCTGCTGTGTCGCAGCGGTCCGGCAGAGGCGGCCGGTGGACGGCGTCAGTGCCAGTGCTCCTCGGCGTCCAGGGGAAAACTGCTCCTCCACTGCTTCCTCCAGGGGCTCAAAGCAGGACTGAGCGAAGGCACAGGTGAGTGCAAAGCGGAGGCCAGAGGATCCGTCGGCGACCTGCAGGGACGACGCTGAGCTGCATCTGTGTTTTGCACAGACGCGCGTCATCAGGCGGCGATGCAACTGCTGCATTCGGAATGGGAGTACGTCGCCGCTCTGAACCAGCTGTTGGACAAGTACAAGACGCCCCCGGCTCATCGGACGAGCGTGGAGCCGTAGTGAGCGCGACACCGTTATGATCTGCATCGTCCAGGCCACGCTCCACGCTGAGCGCACGTCTGTTCTTCTGTGTTCAGTCAGACGTACCTGAACTTCGTGGAGCAGCTGCTGCAGCGGCACCTTCTCTTCAGGAACACCTTGCAGGAGCGATTATCGGCCGAGCACTGGAAGTCCCTGGTTGGAGACATCCTGGTGCAGCTCATCGGCCAGAACGATGCAAGTCTAAAAGCGGTTGTCCCACTTTTCATGATCGCAGTCCTTAAAACCGAACGGCGTGGCCGATTTTTATTCTACTTGTGGTTTCAGACGACATTTTCAGACATGTACCTTGGCTACACCACGACTCTGGCGTCCTTCCTGTCGCCGGAGTTCAACAGACTGAATCCTCCCGATAAACACCTCAGTGTGCAGGTATTTCAGGCGCTTCGACTTTATTCCGCCTTAACGGACTCGCACGTGAGATATGCTGATGAAGCCTCTCTGCGGCTCCGCAGGTGCAGCGGGAGGAAATGAAGCTGCTCTCCCTGCTCCTGGCGCCGGTCTCTCGCATACACAGCTACCTGAGCCACATTCAGGTGAGTCCAGGTGGAGGTGAAGCTGGGGCGGCGGCTTAAAAACGGGTGAAACCCATTCGGCATGTGCTGTTTATCTAGAACCTGCTGCAGTGGACCGGCAAGGAGCACCCGGACTGCAGCCTCCTTCTGGGCACCGAGCGAGCTCTGAGGAGCATCTTGTCTCGCTGTCACGTGATTCTGGAGGAAGACGTCCGTTGGGAGGAGGACGACGGCGAAAGGTCAGAGCATCATCAGTTTTAGATTAAAATTTAAAGGCGAAAACGAAATCTAGGTTTTAATTAATTGTCTCTTTTCTTGAGCGGCAGCTGCTCTGATGCTGTGGCTTGTGGCTCCTCAGCCAACGGATGCCCCAGGAGGTCCCAGCCCTGCAGGGAGGAGCCCGTCTCTGCCGCTCATAGGTGAGCGTCGCCCCCTGCTGGCCCCATTCCATGCAACAGGCTTCATGACCATCAAATGTCAGGATTGTTATTATGTCTCACATGCATAAAGCTGACGTTGGGAAAACCTTCTCACCTCCTCAGACACGAGCAGCAGGCCACTGCCCTCTGCAACGGGCTGGACGGCCTCAGCGCCATGCGCCTGGAGTGCTGGTCCTGCAGCCCGGTGAGGAGGAGCAAGGGCGGCGGGGACCGGCCGGCCCCCGACCCCTCCGCCCGGGGCTGCGGGCACGCCTACTGCGCCCTCCTGGCCCCAGACCCCGCAGGGTGGGGGGAGACCAGCGACTCGGGCCAGGGCACCTTCAGCCAGCCCACGGGGAAAGGCACCAGCGGCACGGAGGCGCCCGGCGGGACCCGCAGCCCGGAGGACGCCGACACGGAGCCCGACGACACCTCCGCCTTCGACTACTCCTCCGTCACCTCCGGCAGCCCCGACGGCACGCTGCGCAGGGGCCCCGACAGCAACAGCGGGGAGGACGAGGAGGACAGCCAGGTGCCGGTGCTGCTCAAGCCCTCGTACAGCCAGCAGCAGCAGCGCAGGGACGCGGCGCGAGAGCGGCCCGCGTGCCTGCGGTGGCAGATTCCCAGGTCGACCCCACACCCCCCCGTGAGGAACGTGTGCGTGAACGAGCCCGCGCCGTGTCCGGTCGGCTCCTTTGGGAAGAGGCTGGTCAGCGTCAGGACGGGCTCGCCTCCTCTGCATGCAAAGAGTGCCTTCAGGCCCATCTGGGATGACCCGTCCAGACAGGTGAGCGGTGAGCAGTCAGCGCCTGCACAGGCTGCGTGTCCGCGTCGCTAACGGACACCCTGCTTCCTGCACCAGGCCGACGCCGCCCCAGAGAAGGAGAGCAGGCAAGGCTTCATCCCCATTCAGGCTCCAGCCAGGCAGAGCTTCCAGAGCTTCAACCCGAGCAGAGAGAACCTGAGGTAGGACGTGGCGGCGCTTCGGGCCTCTCCTGCCTCTGAATCACTGAGCTCATGTGTCCTTGTCTTCAGGTCCTGCCTGAGTCAGCAGAGAGGCAACCACGCGGCGGCGGCGGCGGCCGGCAGCGCAGGATTGTGGGACGACAGCGAGGACAGCGAGGGGCCCTGCAGCACCGTTTGACCCTTGGACCCCACCTGCGATAGTTCTCTAAACCATGACAGAAAAAGGAAGGCGTGAATGACAACTTGATTTTCTGTTGTTCTGTGACAAATGAATGTGTTGAGACATTTTGTGCCTAAGAATTAGGTATAAAATACCAAAACAAACGGGAAAACGCGTAGATCAGAGCGGTTCCTACTGTCTCAGATTTCAGTTAATGACATTCCAAACCACATTTTATGAAGCGGAACTTGTTCTTTGTTTATCAGAAGATTTAAATCCTCCTTTAATATTCCCTCATTGTTCATTATTACAAACACTTGAAAGAGCTGGGAAAGAAGACGAGAGAAATACGTTGTTCAGTACAAAATAAGACTGGGTGATTTATTAATCTCATCAAGACCATTAATACAAAGCAGTTAAAAGGCCACATACCATCAAATAAACCAACTGCTTGATGGAGCTGTTACAGTGCCACCGGAGGAAAACCTGTTACTGAGGGGGCTAAAAAAAAAAAAAAAAAAGACACTTGGCAAAAGTAACCCCCCCAAAAATACTGACTTGGGAAATGGACAGAACATAATAAACGACAGCGAAGTGATCGGACTTCAGCTGGTCATAAGAATAAAAAAAACTTCCCCTGTTCGTGTCTGATTAGAGGTTAAACGGTCCATCACCTGCAGAAACCACAGAGACAAGGACTAAAACTGTGATTTCAGAGCCAGGAGAGAAAAAAAAAGACTGCATGAGTGATTTTACAAAAAAAAAAAAAAAAATATCTGCTGAGGTCCAGCTCGTGGTGGTCAGGTATTTCTGCGGGATCAAAGTGAGGTGGTAGACTTGTGTTCTTCTGCCCTGATCCGTGTAGAAAGCGAGTCCGACAGCTGTGTAGGACAACAACTGGGGCTCAACAACAGTACAGCCTAAAGTGCACACAGTGTGTTTCTCAGAAGAAAAAAAAAAGTCCAATTTTTTACGATTCTCAAAAGAGCTGCAGGTGAACGCGCACGTCTGCACACGCTCACCTGCAGCTGCAGCACAACTCTAACCCTGGGTTGAATGAGCGCTAGCATCAGGACCTTTCAAAAGGCAATTAGTAATGTAATTCGATGTACAAAGAGAAGCACACGTCTAAGTAAGTGCTTGGCATATTGAACCGTGTCTTGCTTTAAAACAGCTGAGGGGAGAAAAACAAAATGGCTTTCGTCTGTTAATACTCGTCCTTTCCACTGGAGATTGTCTGTAAGTAAGTTAGTGACAGTGACCCATTTATTGTTTGGTTTTGTTTTTCAGGTTTTTTCTTTTTTATCCGACTGTAGCAGCATTGGGTTATTAGGCAATATTCGACTGAACAGATGCGGATGAGGGGACGTTACAACAAAGGGGAAAAACATGTCACTTTATACAAATTATTTAGTTAGTGTATACATGTTATATACACACAGTATCCACAAACATGTACAATTTCAAAGTGTATAGCTTTGTTCTAAACATTACATAGGCAACTTTATTTTTTAGCATTTTAGACACCATTTGATTATTTCTGTAAAGTAGAAAACAAAATAAAAAGGCACATCTGAGCATGATGCATGGATTATTTCAGTCTTTCCAAAGTGAAACAAAAATGGCTTCAAGCGAGAAGAAACAAAAACAACTAAGAAGCTGGGTTCTCTTTTAGGAGAGTCTGTTTCGAGGAGCAGCCACTGGGGGGAGCCGACCCAGCGTTGGTGGAGGCTTGCGTGCTTCCAGTGCTGAGTTTGAATAACAAAGAGACGTTGGTCGCGAGGGCCGGAGAAGAGCACAGTGTCGGACAGCAGTGTACGCCCAGAGGGGGATCGGTTAAGACATCAGCTTCCCAAAAGTTTGCAAGAGAGAGAGAGAGAGAGACACACTAGTGTCTGTGGGTTTTCCTCTCCCCCTCAGAACAGCGCAGTTTGATACCGTGGCCTCTGTCGCATGCCGCAGAGATTTTTAGCTTGTTTTATAGTATATTGGAAAACCTGCTGACTTCGCCCATGTGCAAATGCAGTGCTCTCTGCTCCCGTTTCCCCACTCCGGGGCCTGGGGTCAGAGGTCACTGCTGTTGGATTTGAAAAAGGCAACGTTTTGAGGCTGTCCCCAGACGGGAAACAGTCAGTTTGACTCGCGTCCAATGCAGTCACAGTGTACAGCTGAGATGCCGTGCGGGAAATTCAGTGTCGCCCCCTGTTTGTGTTTCTTACAACGTCACATTTCTTCAACAAAAAGAAAAAGAAAGGAAGAAGAAAAAGATCATCCCTTATCCCCCTGCATAAAATAAGACTTTGGCAACTGTTTGTTTTCAGTTAGTAGGAAAAAAACAAGACGGTGGAGACGCCGGCTGCTCGCCCACCGCCATTGAGCTACGTCTCAGATGTTTAAGGAGGCTGGGAGGTCTGCAGCATTACTCTACAGGAGGTCAATGCCCGGGAAAACGAAGCGCAACAGTTGAGGCTACAAAGTCCAAAGCCCCCCACTCTGGCCCCACCTCAGTGAGGGAGCGGGACGTGGGGGTAAGTTGAGTGTAAGGAGTGAGAACTTTTATTAGGAGCAGAGAATCATGCCCAGATTAGAACGAACAGACAAACGCTCGGCTCCCTGTTTATGAGCTGGCACACCGGTGGGGGGTTCTCGTTGGCACAGAGATTGTGATGAAGGTGGAGCTACCGATCCCCTGAGAGGCACAGCGGGGTGCAACTGGGCAGGTGGAGTTAAGAGCATGTGGAGCACTGTTATTTCTTTCTGACCAATAGCTGTGTTGTAGGAGACAGTCTGAAGTTTGCATTTGTTGGAAAAAAATAAAAAAAGAAAGAAAAACGGAAGCCGGCAGCTCACTGGCTGCCGTCAGTGTTCTCCACCAGCGAGAGGCCCTGCAGCGGCGGCTGCAGCAGCTCCCTTTTGTACGTCTTTGGCGGGAGTTTGGGGAGCTGGAGGCTGGAGATGTGACGCGGGGGGACGGGCGGAGCCGTGCTGGGAACAGGTAGGGGGCACAGGCTGTTCTGGCTGGCGCTGAGCGGGCAGCTCCGCCTGGGGATGCGAGGCGACGGCGTGCTGGGGGGGGTGTTGGGAGAGCTGGGGGAGCTGCTGAATTCCCAGTGGTATCGGCCCACGGGGGAAGCCTGCAGGTTGAGGGGGTAGTTGACGGGGTAGTTGATGAAGATCTCCGGGGGGCGCTGGGGCACGGGAGGCGGCGTGTCCGGCACAGGGTCGCGCGGAGGTGGAGGCGGCGGGCTGGGCAGGGGGCTGTCCATGGGGGGGCCGTTGTAGATATGCGGCCGAGGCTGGTTCCTGGGAAGAGGGGGGGGCAGCCGCGGAGGTATGGCCGGAGGGCTGTCGGACATGGAGCTCAGCTGGAACACAAACAAAACACGCATCACACAACCTGCTGAGCCCCACGACACAAGCTGCAGCACAGTGGGGACGCCGCGCTCTTACTTTGGCTTCAGACATGGTGTCTTTCCTGCGTGGCGGTAGAGGCGGCGGCTCTCCGAGCTGGTGGAGGCTGCCGCACGACGCAGACTGGAGCTCTGAGAGGGAGAAAACTGGAAGATCAAAAAGCAGCTCACAAGCACAGTTGTCAAACACAACAGCATGAGCAGCAAACTAGAATAACCGAAACAAACTTCACTTACTTGATGGTGGTAGAAGAACTGGAACAAATATTGAGTTGCTACCTGTAAAAACCAAAACGTGATAAGAATTTAACAAATTCAAGAGGCTTTTCCTCCTGGGCTCCTTGAACTGTAAGCTTTTGACGTAGACTAAAAATTGTCTGAGTTGTAATAAAGGGTAATAAAAAAAATGAGCTAAATGTCAATATGTAAATACTGAACCCACCGCTGAAGGAGCTGCTGAGGTCGTGCTCCATGAAAACTGAGCTGAGGTCAGAGGAGGCCGACTGCGGAGGCGTGGGGGAGTTTGGGGAGGTGGGCACCGAGGCCGACGCCGGCGTCTCTGGCTCGGACTCGGCGATGCGCTGGAAGGTGATCTTATGCGGGGGCTCCCTCTCCAGGGCGACGGGGTGGCCCTTCAGGGTGCCAGAGGTAGACGTTCGCACGGGCCGGATCCCCGGGGACTTCAGAGGGTACATGGTCTTCCGGGGCTGCAGGAAATTCAACAGGGGCAGGTTTATCACAGTGCAAAGACATTCCCAGCTCTCTGGATTATTTGAAGGATCTGTTCTGCTGCATGTGTGAGCTTCTATGATAAACAGGCCATCCTAAAATTCATCATGAAGGAACACAAACAAAACAAAAAAAAAAACACCAACATAGCTCGATTAAACACTTACAAATCGAGGAGCCTGCCTGCAGTTCCGTGGCTCAATATCCATAGACATTTTGAACAGGTAGTCAGTGAACTCCTTCTCAGTCATGTTGCCCATCGGGTTCAGGTTCTCGAAGAACCTCTGTGCAGCAAAAACAGTTCTGCGCTTAGAAGGTGTCACATTACACAGCTCAAGGACAGAGTCGTTCTCAGAGTCGCGCTCACCCTGATGTCGTGCTCCACCTTCAGACAGTACGGCTGGTTCTGATACTGCTGGATTTCCCCCGTGATTTCAGCCACTTTCCTCCGCTTGCTGAAGTTAATCAACTCCTTGCTGTGACGTTTGAGGAAGTCTGGATTGCCCTCCTCCGTCTTCAGGATGTTGGTCAAATAAATACCTGAGGATGAAGACGAGGTTTAATGAGGTTAGGCTAAAATGTGCTGACGTGCAAACTGTCGGGTGGTTTGTGTTGGTGAACCCTGAACTCTGAGCCCCACAGGGAAAGCACAAACTCAGCCTCATAATAGAAGGGATTTCATGCATCATGTGACCATGCCAGCGTTTCAGGAGGCTTACCAAAGAAAGGCACACAGGGTGGGTTTATTGACTTCAGTTTAGCCAAGTATTTCTTAAAATGATCTTGGCTCAGTTCCACAGCGTCTTCCAGGATTTTCCTCTTCCGCTCTGGTATTGCCTTTAAGTCGAAGGACAGAAACTCCCATGAACTGGGCTCGCGTTTGTAATGAACACATGACGGGACTAAGATGCATGTGAAAGCAGCAAACAAAGTAACTGATTCTGTGGCCTCACCTCAAAGGTGTGGTCGAGCCTGTAGACTGGGACAGAGTTGATGGCACTGACCACCTCCAACACGCCGTTGAAATTGTTGAGCTCCTGGAAAACCTGCAGAATCTCTATGACCCGCGACAACACGGCCACTCTCTCCTCCAGGTTCATCATCTCCACAATGCACCTGAGAATGACACAGGTATAGGTGTTCCTCAGCCAGGACTCTCAAACCAACGCTGGGTTTTCTCGTGAGTGATAATGTTGAATGCTTAGACTCACTTCTCAAACCACAGTGTGAGGTTGGTTGTGTGGCGGATCATTCTGAGCAAGTTTGGTGAATTCTTCTCCTTGTCCTCTTTCGTCCAGACGCTGCCGACCAGTTCAGACGGACGGACCGCTCTGGAGAGAGAGAGAAAGAGAGAGAGAGAGAGAGAGCAGGGGTTTCAGAGAGTAACAACAATCTGATCTCGACCTAATAAATTTGACAGATTATCCTAGACGTGGATTGAGGTAAGTCACAAGAATGTGTCTGCCAACCTGTACAGCTCAGACTCGAGCAGAGTCAGCTGACGAGCGATCTCTATGGGGTGAAGGGTCAAAAGGTCAAAGGTGTCTAGCTGCCCCGCTCTGCAGATGTGCCACTCGATGGGAGGGGGCGCGCTCTCGAAGGTGATGTTGGGGCCGACGCCGTTTGACTGCATCTGCAGCTTCCTCTTGATGATCTTATTGATCGATTCCACCCACTTTCTCATCGACTTGCCTGGAAAAGGCCAGATCAGACACTTGTTCACTGCTGCCCTGAACGCAGGCGTCTGTTTAGTGAAGCGCTGGTGTGGATACACGGCACGGGGAACCAACCTCGCAGCTGGATTTTGCTGGTGATGTACTCCTCTAACCGACTTCTGAGCTCTGGGTCGTTCTCGAAGTCGTAGAAATGATGTTCGACCCACTGGCGGAAAACATTTAGGACCCTGTGTAATAAAACACAAATCACAATTTTAACTCATTTCTGTCCATCATATTTCACTTCAAGATTATGTGGGGACAGCTGTGTACGTTAAATATTAACTGCTTAGAAAAACAAGAACATAAATAATCCCACCCTTAAAAGAAGCCAGATATTATCACAGAAACAGACATCTTTTGCTTTTAAGGCATCAGTCGTGTAATATTTGCACCTACTCTCTTGAGTCCACATTGCTATGTTGTAATTGTGCAACAGACCACCCAAACTGAAAGTCTCAATCTGTCCTTATAAAGAAGGATAAATGCCCCTTAAAACTGTCTGTTGTCCAAACAAAACCTGTTTTCAAGCTGTTCCTGTAACTGAAGTTTAAAAGGACTTTTGGGCTCTGCGATATGAAGAGGCTCCATTTTTATATGGCACTATTCCTGACTCTGCTGCTCCTTATAAGGATACAAAGAGACACCCGATCAATGTAGCCTTGTTAGGAAAAAAACGAAAGAGAATAAGGAGGACACTTGCAGAGTTTTAGCTAAGAGTTTAGAGAAATCCCAACTGAATGAGGGTGAAATGTTAGTAAGGTTAGTAAGGTTTGCCTTCATCTGCCCAACTAAAGTTGATCATCACACATCAAGAGTAAGTCAATCCATATATCAAATATTTCGTTTCCGTTTTGAAGGTCCCTCCTTCATATTATTGGTCATTGCTATTTGGGAAGCTCCAACCAGCTCTGACAGTTGTACCTGAGTTGGACCGGCTGCACGTATTCCTTCCGAAACCGCTGAAGTTCGGCTGCCATTGGCTGATCGCCGTTCCAGAGTGCCTGTCGATCCTCCTCAGTTGGTTCCGGTTCAGGGATCTCAATTCTGGAAATGTACAGACCGATATGAGGGCACCGACTAGACAGTGAAGTGCACGTTCCCCACTTCACATGCAAACATTAAATAACTGCCTGTGACAGGGACCATACCTGTCTATCAGCAGGGTGAGCAGCTCCTGTGGTTTGCAGAATGATCGGTATGTAGTAAGAAATGTGCGTACGAAGTTAGGATCTAAAACGGATCAACAGAATTAGAGAAAAAAGCAAAACAAAACATAGAAACATCACGATTTAGCTTTGGAAAACATTTACAAAATTAAAGTGGGATCTTTGAGGAATTGACCATCAGCAGGTCTACTGCTGCAGCTTACCAGCATACATATGGTAGGTGAGCCTCTCTATGAGCTTGACCACTGTGCCGGCCTTAATGATGGGGATGCCCGTCTTGCTCTGCACTTTGTCCTCAAACACTATATTCTCTTCAGAGTCCTGCACTGCAAAACGGTAAACCTCTGGGGAGGGCAGTCTTAGAGGATGTGCCTGTTCCTCGTGCTGCAGCACAGTGTCCAGCATGCGGTCCAGAGTGGAGCGGTACTGCAGAGTCACCAACGCTGCCATCCACGCCGCTTTGTCCTCTTGCGTCCTTGCACAGAAAACGGCGCAGTTCTCGTCTTTGCCCAACAGTTCAAAGGCGTGCCGCAGCTCCGCGGAGTCCTCGCGGTCCACGATGCGGATCTTCCTCAGCACAAACTTCTCCTTCAGCCGGTACTCGGCGGCGCTGCTCGCCCCCGGGAGCCGGGAGCTCTGATTGGCCTTGCAGCTGATCATCAGGCCGTCGAACAGGAAGTTGTATCGTTCATGCTTGGCGCCGGCTCGTATAAGTGGCCCCTCTAGGATGAACTCGCTGCAACACTGACCGATGTCCTTCCCCTCCCAGCCGTCGATGCTTTTCTGGATCTCGTTCATGCGTTTGATGGCGAGTTGTTTGCTACGCACTTGCCTGCTGTACAGGCGGTACATGGGCTCACTGTGAGGGGGCAGGGGAAAAAAAGAGCGGTCATTTCTACAGCGTTCATAGCTGCATTGTAAAAGAAAGTGGTTAATTTCCCCTCAATCCTAAAAGTAGAGCAGATTTACCCAGGTTTACGGCGAGGCTGGTGCTTGGCATAGATGCGATCCACGCTACACTGAAGGTTGAGCAACGTGGTGATCGCCTGTTTCAGACATTCTCTATCATCTAGGTCTTCACTGCGCTCCTGAAGTTGCTGTGAAAACACACATGCAGAATTAAACACTAGTCAGGGGTGTCATCAGCCAAATAAAGAACCATAGTAATAAACATTTTATATCATTAAACAGACGTGCTATTTACAGACATACCTGTAGAAGCTCAAAGTAGTGCATACAGTGGTAAACTGGGACCATCATCAGCTGGGGAAGAACATACTGGACTGCTTCCTTGAATCCCTCTGCAACTGACTGGACACATGAAAGATGCAGAAAAGTGGTAAGTCATGGATCCAACTAATTAACTTGCGAGTCCCTTCTGGTCAAATACACACACCTGTCGGAAAAAAAGCAGTGTATAATACCAACAGCATCAAAGGCATATCTTTTTAAATACAATGCACAAAAGCTGTAACATTCATATTCAGCCCCATATTAATGATTTAGAGGCTTTGCTGCGTTTAATCCTGCCAACCACTGTAAAGAGGCATTTAGTTTTATTCATAATGTGATCATGACTGACTAACATCATGTCAAACTGTAAAAAATATATGTATTTATAAAAAAAAAGAATTAGATGACACTAGAAGCTGCAGGGTGGGAAGAGATGAAGGGAGGGCGGGCCGGGCGGTGGACTGAGGGAGGCAGTAGGGTAACTGGAGAGGGGGCCGTCATATTATCCATTTAACTCTCCCGTTCCCCTGATAGACGACTCAATCAATATGCTAGTACTCAAACGGCACGGCAGTGGCCACGCTGTCTGCAACGGAGGGAGGGAGACAGGGGAGGGGAGATTTGGTGCGTGGAACAAAAAGACATCAGCTGCCCGGTGTACTCTGATGGACAGCTGGGGAGCAATGACTGAACATCAGATCATGTTACACACATATAGATCTATAACATTCTATTATACATCTAACATGACTGGGCCAGATAGGAGTGCTTCCATGCAACTAAACAAATACTAATACATGGTTTCAGGACCACAGCTGCAGGCCGATTTAGAAAAACTACCCTGAAAAGCAACAATGTCAGGTTCATCTGCATCTCAACTACTAAGTGCTTCTTTTAATCATTCTTTAATTTGCTCAGTTATCAGGTCTGAAGTGAAACCTGTGAGGGAATGAAGTTTATTAATAAATGATTTAAAGGATGGCATTGTTTTGTTTTCGCCTCCCTTTCACTTTCAAATACTCCTATTGCTCCCAAACACACGGGAGCCTAATATAGCGCTACATAGTTTCAATGCCACTACCACCGTAAATCATTATAATAATTCCTGTGGTTGGAATCATGCTGCCCAGACATTTATTAAATTATTTTGTTTGTTTAAATTAAGCCTGTTTGTATCGCATAACTCTCATAACAGCTGACGTCGGTGAGACTGCTGTCCAAACAGCTGATCTCTGGATCTACCTACAGTATAAACATACTGGGCTGGTATTGTCTAACATAAATTTTTGATGAGCCGTCTCTTGTATATCACAGATTATGTGATCCATATGTCTCTGTTTAATTATAGTTGTATTTCATTCCTAAATCTTCTGTAATCTTTAATTTTGTGAGGCACATTAAGAATAAATCACAGGACCCACCTCATACATACACCTGAGCAACATAAGGAGCGTGATTCACAATAGCAGCAGTCTAAATATAGGACGAATAAAGTACCAATCAGCTACTGTATGGGCACAACATGTTCCATTGCAGAGGTACAGGGCTGCTTGAACCCACGTCACACGGCTTTTGTTGCTCCCCTGCTCCCCAGGAGGAAAATGGCCTGTAGTGTGGCTGCCCGTTCTATTTTTAAAAAGGCGATGTAATTTACCCACAATACCAGACGCTGTAGAGTGCAGGGGCTGAGTGCTCAGCAGACACGTCTCCCCGAGAGAGGGCGGGAGGGAGAAAGCCAAGAGCGGCGGAGGCAGAGAGCCCAAGAGGTAGCGGAGAGCCACCGAGATGCCGCAGCAAGAGGTTTACAGCCAATGCATCACATTTAGACGAGGCGCTTGTTTAAGAAAAGAGGAGGCGATGGAAAGGAAAACATCCAACAGATGAGAAATGAAACAAGCCATTCCAAAAGAAGACTAATCTACAGGGCAGGTTTGGGAGGGAGGAAGCTGGTGAGGCACCATTACACCATGGGCCCCTGGGACCACTGATGACTGACACACAGACACACACCGTCTGTCTACTGTACTTCATTGTTACCACTACTGTGTTCATGTAAAACTGCTCTGAACCTTTAAAACAGGAGCAGATCATCGCCTCAACCTGCGAGTACTGATGAGAGTTCGGGGCTCTCCTATAGCTTCATGGCTTCATGCGAATAGCCACGCTCGCCCGTCTCTGGCCAGAGAAAACACCAGCAAATAGTTTATCTTCAAAGGCTGCCAAGCTGCACCCCACCGAGCGTAATTCAATGCTATTCTTGTGAGGAATGTCCAAAAAACACAATGCAGCAGCAAGCGAATAAGCTGTACGCCGGAGGCTGAATATGTCATGACGTCCCCTGAAGCCACACTGGGAGGCATTCCACCAGGTTAACGTCAAAGTACAGCGGTTCGCTTGGTGTGAACACAGAAATCACCCACTTGGACCTTCATGTTACAAGATAAGAATGAATGAATTGACTAGATGGAAGCGGGAGCTATAACTGGAAAAAATCAATCCTACAGCGCTGCAGGTCAAGTTTTTTGACCAGGGAAAAAAAAACAACACACACACGTATTCTGTAAAGGACATTGACTCCTCACGAGGCAAATCTAAAAAAAGGTCCTACCTGGAAGTAGAGGCCTACAGTTGATCGTGCCATCAGGCTGTTGAAGTGCTCATGAAAATCCCTGTTGAGGATGTCCTGAGAGAGGGTCTCATAGGGGTCAAAGGCCTGCTCCTGTAGACAGACGGCAGAAGACGTGTGACACTCGTTCACTTGTCCCACCCACTGCAGGCCCGTCTAGGGGTCTCTTACCTCCGCCAGATCTTCAAACCAGCTGCCCACCAGTGGATGAGGGCTGCCGTCAGCCGTCATCTCCACCGCATCCTCGATCAGGCCCAGCAGCTTCACCGTCAGCTCGTGGATGTCGAGGATGTTACTGAAGATCACATCCACGTCCTTCAACACAACACCACACATGGTTGAGGTTTAACGTGCTGGAGAGAGGCACGGATGTTGTAATGACATGACTTTGGACTGACCATGTAAGAACCTGCAGCTGACATTCATTCTTTTAATTAGAGTTTTAGTTTCAATTTAAGTCAAACTATTTTGGATACAAGAATGCGCAACTGTGACTGGGGGGCGTTCCTCTCATTCCACCACAGAAAAGAATTTCCTGTTCAAACTCTTACTGAAGCACATTTATTCTCGTAAAAAAGAAAAAAAAATTGGTTCAGCAACAATCATCATGTCTTGTTAACCATGCTCCTCTAAACCTGTAAATACTGAACAAGGTGACAACCTGTCTTCAGTATGAGGATTGAGAACATTCAGACAGGCTCTACTTTCTAAACGCTCAGTCTGTCACTTAAATGGTTATTTACCAAGATGAAAACAAAGCATGAGTAAGAAGAGGCTCAGTTCATCAGAGAGGTGCCTACGCTGGTCTTTATACAAGCTTTAGAAATCTCACCACATAACGCTGACAATAAGCAGGTTACTTAAGTGCATGTAAACACGCTGAGTGTGTTTGACCACATGAGCACGGTGTCGCTCCCATCCTCAGACAGCCTCCACTGGATAAATAATGTGCTCCGACTCCAAACAACAACAGGCTTAATTGGCCTGAGGAGATCTCGGGTTGACGCTGGAGCAGCACAGCGACTGCTCGAGTCTAAATAAAGATTTGCGCTGTCGTTATTCGGTGGTCTCGGGGTAACGGCGTATTATTCTGCGTTTCAACAGATATAATTGAGGTTATTTTGGTTGAGGGCTGCAGATGTTGTTCCTGTCTCAACGTAATTACATGTTCTGCATTCCACTGGGCCTCACAAAGGTTTAGTCTCCTCACCCAAATGATACCGCAAATCACCCAACCCAAAATATGCAAAAGCCACAGCGACCCATTAAACTCGACTTTCCATTCACGTCTTCTCAACCCATATCCTACCGCTCACACCATAACACTACAATACGCAGTTTGATTACTGATGGGTTTCTTCACATTATAGTGAACTGTTTATTGGGTCACAAAGAAAGTGGTGCCTCAGGAGACTGTATGTGAAATATTGGAAACCTTTCATCAAGCATTTCATCAAACTTTTTTTTGTTTTGTTTTATACAACATCAAAGGCGAGAGGCATTTTTCCCCATCCGCATTAGGCTGATATTATCCTACCAGGTCTGAGTAATGTCTATGCGTGAATACAGCAGGTTACTGTCAGAAGAATTCACAGCAAGCGAGTGGGCGTGTTGAAGACACTCCTGTACAGTCAATCTTTTCACCACAACACCAGAAAGTATGGGAAATATTTACCATGCTCCTCTCCTTCATGAAACTCAACAGCCACAACATGAAACTATCTGCCTAGTATTGTGTAGGTCCCTCTTCACCTCAGATCAGAGATGTTTAGGCAGCTAAGATGAAGACATCTGCACTATCCTTAAAATCATTAATTGATTATTATCTAACCTTGTTCATGCACTGCAGGCACCTTTAATGGGACCAGTACTGACTGGTGCATACTGGGAACACACCACAAGGCCACCTGCTTTGGACATGCTGAACCCAGGCACTTCATTATAACTCAGCTCTAATCGAAGCTGCTCATGTCTTTACACTAGTCCCGTATGACCATTCTTTACAGCAGCAAGTTCAAATGAGTGAAGGAAGTTTATTCAAAGAAGATACGTTGCTGCAAATTCGACAGCAACTAAAGTCAAACTCACCTGAGGCTGGAATATTTTGGGATTGGACAGGAAGTGATGCCGAAACACTTTGATGATGAGATCGAGCTCCCGCAGGTACTGGCGTTCCTCTGCGATTTCAAGCCTCACCAGGTCGTCATACGTCAGCTCCCCAGAAGACGACGGCTCATCTGTGCACTGAGACATGAGGCCGATGTCCTCCTCCTGGTCGAACATGTCCATCAACACCTAATACCAACAGCGGAATTAATAGGAGAAAACAAAATGTGATTCCTTGCCGTCAATGAGTACTTACAGCCTGCACAGAAACATACTCACCTTGTCTGCACACATGGAAACCTTGATGTCCTGCTGGCTGATTTCATAGTGCCGAATGTTGCCAACATAGTTTCCAGCCAGTTTCAGTATGTCTGCAGATATGTATTCCAACACAGCTACGATGTACAGGGAAACATGGTAATCCACCTTATAACCCAAAACCTCCTGTGGAATTAAAAAAAGAACATAAGCGTGAATGGAGGACTAGAGCAGTTCAGGTCATTTAATGGGTCTGAGCAAGCTGTCAAAACAGTAATTTAATTGAATTATATATATATCTTCCAGTGACAAAGGCAGAATGAGTAAAATGAAAGACACCACAACAACAAAGGTGTGATTCAGGTGATGTTTGGCTCTTCAGAGTCATCACCTTGAGCAATGGGTGTATCTTGTCCACAGGGAGAAGCAGAGGGTTTCTCCTCTTGCGTTTCTCGATGGCCGACTGAGCATCTGCAATCGCCCACTTGTCTATAGGGTGGGGAAAGGTTTTCTGGACACGTTCCTATAAAATAGACAGAATGAACCACTTGAAATCAATTAGGAGCCCAGGTAAAAAAACAAATATGTTTGAAAATGGTTTAAATCCTACTCACTTTCTCACAATGGCATAGTTTCATGGGTTTGTGTTTATTATCATTATCAATGATCAAGAGGAGGCGCCTCACCTCTACATCCTGCACAGTGCGAGGCTGGGCCACACACAGCATGTTGAGCAGCTGCAGGATCAGCTCCTCGATGTGCTGCAGGGCGTCCTCCTTCGCCGTGAGGTTTGGGTGGACCTGCTTCTGTACCTGAGGAACACAACACGAGAGACAGACATCGTCAGTCAATTTCATTATATGCTGAATAGTTATAGTATAACTATTATAAATCAAAAGGTGTTTTCAGTTTTAACAGTTTTTTTATTCCTTTTTATGTAAAAATGATTGATGACTCCATGACATACATAAACATACTTAAATAAATGTTTGAGTCAACTACTCGAGCACAGCTTTCATACAAATCTGCTCGACCATTAGCTTGTAGTTTGTTCTAGCTGACAGAGTGATAAATTAGGAGGGGGTTTAAATTTAAGCTGTCAAAACCATTTACATTTTAAAAACTTTATTAATCATATGATCCAACATAATACAAGGTGGTTCTGAGCTAGATCCTCTGCAGACTGTGTTGTACTTTGTAGACAATCTGGGGTTTAACAGTCAGAAACTGAGAACAAAACTTGTTCCATCTTTCACAACCATGACAAGACTTCCACCGAGCACCCGCCCAACCTGCTGCAGGCCCGTTGGAGACATTACACTTTCTGTGGCGTCTCCTGCATATAAACACTCCCTGATGAGCTCAAATTCAATGGAGTATCCTGGAAAGCTGATATTTATTGTTGTAAGAGGATCCATCACTTGCCTTTGTGGTGGCTTTAGCTGAGAACGTTAGTCACACCGTTACGTTTAGTGATGATGGGGGGGGGTTATGTAGGTGAAGTGTAGATCTGCTTTTGAGACTTCAACACTCCCCAAAATGACATGCATGAATAAGGAGTGCAAAAAACCTTGATTTAGGAACTCTTTATAGCAGGTAACTGCTAGAAATCATCACTACATAATACACACATAGCTACATGCACACTAATAAATTGCATATCCTTGTTTAAATATTTATTTGTTGACGCTGAAGAAAACAATGTTCAACTATTTGTCTGCAGTGACACAAATCCAACAGCATCCTTCTAAATAATGAGGCTGCACACAACAGAAAAACCCATTTGCGATCAATGCAGGTTTTCAGCCCGAAAAACAATACCATTAAAAAAAGGAGAGACATGGATTTAAGGCTTAAGGCTTAGGCTTTAGTTGCCATCAAGGTTTTCCCAGTAGTAGGAGGTGAAACTAGAATCGGATCAGCAGAAGGTGTGGTTTTAGCTGCATACAGCAGTGGAGGTGTGGCTCCGTGAGGAAGAAGAACATCCTCCCACACTCCAACCTCCTGAAAGCTGTTGCCAAATGACAGAGCAGCCAGTCACGACACAGAAATGCTGGAGGATGGAAGAGGTGAAAAAAAGATTTAAAGACAAACATTTAGTCTCCATGAGCCTGTTCACGTGGTAGTGATGGAATTACCCTGGCATATGGTGCAGTGGGGCGGTAGGATGACGAGACATTGACGAGGCCCCGGATTAAGGAATGTGAGAAGAGAGTTAAAAAGGTCAGTGCAGACTAGGCTCCGTGCATTCTTGTGCTGTGACTTAACAGCAACAGGCAGGATTTCCCCTCTGTCTCTAGTTTGAGATAAAATCAGAAATGTGAAGGAGAGTGCCACTCTTATAGGATTATAAAAGACCTGTTTCCTAGTGTGATTCACCAACAGCATTCAGATGCACACTGAAGCAGGAGGAGCTGGAAAATCTGAATCCAAAACTTGGCCTTTGACGTCTACGTCATTTCTGTTTTGATGCACACTCACAAGACCAGTTATAAATAAGCCACCATTTTAAACTAGGCTAGGAGCAATGTATATCAAAGCCAAAGGACGTTAGGAGATGGATCCTCCCAACCGCAAACAGGCACTTGACCAAATTCCTCAGGACACTATGAGGCGTGAGTCACTGCACTGAAACTACGGGGGTTTCCCCTGACTCCATTCACAGAATACTTGGCCCGTTTTGGAGAGGCCCACATCCAACAAGTGTTGTCTATCTCCAACAATGTCAGGATGCGCCACACAGAAACACAAATACATGAGTGGCTTTAATGAAAACATTACGCGCGCTGAATTCAAGTACAATGCTTGGAAATGTAGGACTGCACTGAGCTGCTTCAGCTACTGGTTGGACTAATGAACAGGGAAAATCTGTGGATCTTTGATTCAGTCATTATCTTGGGTTTCTGTGGAAAAGCTATACATGTGACATTTTAAATCTAATTCTATTTGGACCATCAAAAAATTGATTTGGTCGCCCCTGAAGCAAACAAACTGCTATAGGCTTTCAGAAATTAAAAAACTATACACTTACTGCAACTCATTAAGTTTACAATAATAATAATCTTTAAAAAAAAGATGCATCAAGTTGGGACATTAGATATGTTTCAGCTTAACCATGAAAACATTCAACGTAACTGACATTTTCAGCATAATAAAATGTTGATGGACATTTTCACTGAGTGCTAATTGTATATTAAGCATTTTTAGGTTTTTGGATTGCTGTCGCAGAGTTGCTGAAAACTGATGCTGAGGCCAAGAAGATGAAAAGATAATGAAACAAATTTTCAGCTATTTTCCCCACTTGAAGCCATTAAAATGAAATGAATCTCAAGCATACATGAGCCGTCATGCATGTGCCATGTTAAGGCGTCAGTTTCATGGGTCATCTCCATTAAGCAGGAAAAGGCCAGTGTACAGGAAGTTCCAGGACTCACACTCGCTCACTTTCACTGTGCCATCTCACCTTCTGCCTTGTTCTCTACTGACAGAGCAGACCGTAGTGGCAGACTGAGAGGTATGGATGGGTTGAAGCAGCAGCAGCAGCAGCTCATACTACACACATACTGGAGCAGAGCCAAACAAGAACTCTGACAAAAAGCACTGCAGCATCATTACATTTAATGCTTAGTAAAGCCAGTTGTTGATCATTACTAGAACGGCAATAACTTCAACATTAGTTTAAAATGTCCAAAATGTTCCGAAACATCTTACAATTTAGGTTTGTTGGACAACATATTTAGCTCCTGGTACAGAAAGCTGGAACAAATATTGCTCAAATGCTTAAAAAGGCATTTAAGCAGTAGGTTCATCACACAATCACTGAACTCTCTTTGTGATTCTGATTTCTGATTGAAGTCAAAAGTAATCTGCACTTTGCAGACTACAAGAGAGAGTTAAGGGGAAAAGTGCAGACAGGCGTTATGCAAATATTCAAACCCACAGTCATTTCACCACAAAAGGAAATTTTAATACTCCAAAATGCAAAGTCATTAAATTTATCAGACATGGAAAGTGAAACTACATCGCTGCCACCAACTATAATAACTGAAGAGTGGACCACCAAGGAGGAACTGCCTCCTGCAGTTCTCATACGGTCCATGTTAAAAGGACAGAAGACACACAGGTCAGTGGTAGCGCTTAAACCAACATCCATTGTGTTCCAGCAGCCCCATGTCTGAGCTTCACGTAGTAGAAACACACCGCATACGTCCGTGTGAGTGATCAGGTGTTGTTGTGTGTGCTAGCGGTAAGAGAACAGAAAGGTTGGAGGCAATAATAGAGGCCGGACAGTGATAACACAGGGTTAACGCTTCTAATTCGATTGATTAGTCTACTGGCTGTGTATATGGGCCTGCATCAGTCTCAGGTTGCAGGTAATGTGGCTTTGGTGTGTATGTGTGCAGGAGAGGTGGGGGCAGGGCATGTTATTATACCCAACCATGTGTCACTGTTTATGATTCATGCCATGACATCATCGGCCATTACGACAAGACCGTCTGGGGAACCGTGGGGCAGAGAGCAACTCTGAGGGCGGCGCTTCAAAACGCACACAGGACCGCGCAGATAATCTTTAAAACGCCAGCAGAACGATGCAGGACGGGCGTGAAGCACAGCCATAAACCCGCGTCAGCCGTTACTTTCAGGCAGCTCTTCTCATCCAGATCACAGACAATAGCTGGTGGATGTGCAGTCACGCTGTGACCGCAGTCTGACCTCACCCAGTGACCCTCGTGGGGACACGTCCACCCATGCGCCTGAACCCCGTCTGAGGACAATTCAAATTGATTTCACCCTCCTCTCTGTGGAAGGCCCAGGGTTGGAGCACAAAAGCGTCAACATGCTAGGAAAAAGGATTCAGCTCAAAACACAGACAGAAAAACAACGTACAACACTAGAACTACTACTCGTCTGTGACTCTAGAGCTGCAGTGAGGAGGTCACATTAAGCAGGAACGCGAGCAGGTTGTACGTCGTTGACAATAATATCTGTGGAACAAGACGTCTCATTGAAGCCTGACAAGTTTGTGGCATTCCAGCACTCCAGCTGATGGCTAATCAGGCAATGGGACCACAGATGTCTAGCAGTGGCCAGGTTTTTAAATCAGTTCAGGTCGACCAAGTCAAAACGATGCACCTGCAGAATGATACAACATTAGTAGAAGCATGTACTTCCTGGTTTAAGACCATGCCAGCTATAATAAAATCTGCCCTGTCATCTTACAGGAATGCCATCCCATAAACAGATGAAGTGGCTGCGTACAATATTGACAGGTTGGCACAAAGCACAGTCAATTCAGGTCACCAGGTAAATTTGCCTTCAAATGAAAACTAATGTGTTTTGAAGTGGCAGATCAGAGATGAGACGGACAAGAGTGATGAAATTAGGCCGGCTTTAAGTCTGCGTCACAGAAACGATTACAAATACCAGTAAGTCATGATTTTTCCAGTAAATAGGAAACTGTAGCATCTAACGCCAAAACGCTTGTTCTCATTTTTGGACATGTTCTGACTCTGTATTCTCCAGAAGGAAATAAAATGAAAGATGACATTCCAGCAGAAACTGTCAAGCCTCAATATCCCAGAGGAGATCGGATGATGAGTTCTACTGTGGATTCTTGTGCGTCAGTGCCTAACTGTGGCCATTCCTGTTACTGTGTGTGTAGCCAGGCTTATACACAATAAAACCTCGCTTCTTATCGAACATGACAAACAAATGATATCCGTTATATGTGGACTGTAATAAATCGGTGCGCTTGAATGTGAAGTGAACGGGATCACAACCGTCCAATTAAAGTCGATCTCGGCTTGCAACTTTATTGCAGTTGACCTGCAATAGAGTCACTGTGTCAAAATGTAACTGGCTGCTGAAGCTGGGGGGGGTAAAAGAAGCAGGCAGACAAAACAAAGCTGATGTGTAACCTGACCAAACTCAGCGCTCAACGCACCAGTGTCTGGAGGAGTGCAGCCTCTGCCTTCCTCCTGGTGCCAGTGAAACGGCAGACGAGGGAATGCACAGTTACTATTAATGCTAGCACGTTGGAGGCGAAGTGACGCTGCTGCACAGCACCGGGCACGAGCCGCGCGGATCAAGAATAGCAGGGACATGGGGAGAGATGGGAGACATGTCCCAGCAACGCCAACGTCAGTGTGTGCAGGCTGTGTGCGACGAGAAGGCAAATGACATTTGCTGCCCATTATACAAAAACATCCAAAACGCACAATACAAAGTTTGGGATTTTTTAAAAATGCTAATTAAATTTTTCTTCCACTCCATGAGCCATTACATTTCAGAGTGGTAAATGTCAGCGCGAAAGCTGTAGCTGGAAGTATCAGTCATCATTTCTGAAGCAATTGTGCAGATGATCAAACGCCAGCTGGCGATGACGCAGCTCAAACTACCTGAACGCATGATCGCACGGCTACATCTCTGTGGCTCGGAGCGGTTTCCACTCTCTGCCCGCTTTCTTTAATTTGGCCTTTAAAGCTACAATCTCAACCATCCTCGGGGGTGGAGACGGCCGAGAACCCCCCACCGCCCCCCTCCCCCAGTGGACAGCTGTGAAAAACAGCGAGTCACACTCTGTCAAAACCATAACAAACCTCTCTTGCGTCAATCTATGACAGGCTTTCCCTCCGGCAGTTGTGCAACAAGTTGAGACAATGAGACTGCAGCGCCACGGCCCACCACCTGCTCTCAGTTTCACCTGATTCATCACACCAGCGTCGCTGTGCTGTGGATAACTGGCAGAGAAAAGCCTGGTATTTACACACAACACTGCTAATTGGCTAATACCGCTGTCGTTACCTATCACTAAAGATGACACATTAAAAACCTGGGCCACAACAATATTTGATAAGGTCTGAAACCAACATCAGGACCTGCGTTCTTACAAATGACGCTTAATAATAAATGTCTAAATAGAGTTAAAACCTATTTACAGTATTGTTTTGTGTTGACAGTTGACAAACTACTAAACATTTTTAATCTAATGTTGAATAAATACAAGTGTCAACAAGCAATTTTGAACTAATACGTCCTCTCTGTAACAAGATTGTAGCTAAACTTGAACCTTTGTCAAAAATGCGATATTAAATATATCAAGATGTTAATCAAGTCTAATAGAGACATTCATACGACATTTATGATCTCCCAAACATGAGTCGTGTTGTTGAAGCGCTTACAAAGTCTCACAAGCGAATAACTAATTACAGAAGAGATGTCAAAGAATTCCTGACGGGTGAAGTTGAATGATCTCATGACTTTGGCCAAAGAGAAGAGGCATATGCAAAAACACGTGGAACCGACAGGCGGAAACGTCAACACTGAACAGGCTGGATCAGTGTGGGTCACACGTGTACGAGGTTCTGCTGCTGTTTGGGTGAACTCCAGCATCCTGCAGGTCAAGGTGCGCGAGGCTGTCAGAGCACGCGGTGCCGCTGCATCAGCTGGAACCACAGCCACGCAAGAAGAATGTGTCAATAAGTTATAACTTCTGGTTTCCTTTTGGCAGTTCGTTTCCAGACCATCATGAGAGCGAGAGAGACATGGGGGAGGTCATAAAAACTGAAAATAAACCTGGTAACACGAGGGGGAGGCCAAGATGATGCAAGAAAAGGGAAAAGAGGGACAGTCAAAAAGGAACCGATACGGGTCAGTCCTGCTGACCAAAGACATTAGAACTCAGGCGTTTGCAGGCCTGAGATTTTCCAATTAAACTCTATAAAACTAAGCCGCACTTCTACGGAAAACTGAAGAAAAAGTGGCGTGTAAGCACCGCGTAAGCAGATTCAACCCGAACAGCGTTCTGCGCTGCAGGGATGAGACACCAGCGCCATCGGACCGAATGAGGAACCAGCCCTGACAGAAGGGGGCAAAGCCCCGCTCCACTGGGGTTCGACGCGGAGGCAACTGGGCCGTGAAAGCACGTCTAACCCGATAACCGGCACAGTTATGAACGGCGGGACTGTTCAACCCGATCACGGCCCAACTTTTTCAAAGTGGTGACAAGTCGCTATGAGGGAGCGCTGCTCGTCTCGCTGAGGCGAGTCAACAGGCTCGAGATGAAAACAGCAGATTCGACACTGGCAAACAGCTGCGGTTACTGGTTAATTTACCATAAAATACGCCTATTCACCCAAACATTCAGAGACAATTACTACAGATTACATGAGAGGTTTGCTTGTTTTACAGACGTAATAATGCAAGTGTTAGCACTTTGGTGACTGGTTTTAGACTCAGTTTGGGCTCGTTGGCGTGTGGATCTCTGCCTTACCTTCCGTAGAGCTTGCACGAAGAGGCCTCTCCATTTGTGACTGTTCTCTTCACTCGAAAAGTCGTACATCTGCTGGGGCTGCATCGCGGTAGCGGCTCCTGGCGTTGCCGTGCTCCGGGCTGAACTGTCAGCATCGGCCCCGGATAGATAGTCCTTGAGGGTGGGTCAGTCCGGGGCAGGCACGGCGGAACAAAGGGGGTCGAAGTGGCTTGCAAATACGAGCGAATGTAACTAAGCGACGCCGTGGGGTTGGAATGAAGTCGGGTTAAAAGGCGAAAAATTAGCTACGAAGAGAAATAAGCACATGCAGCTGTAAAGTTAACTCGCTAGCTTGTTGACTAGCCGCGCTAGCCCGCTGCAGCTGTAAACACGGGGCAGCGCTAACTTAAAAGCTAATGGCTAACAACAATGTTGCTAAGTGTTACACTGGCTACTTGTGATTTGGTAAAAGGCGTATAACAGGCACAATGCGTTCAGTGTTAAGACACGACACGAGAGTCTGAAGTGCTGCCAGCGAAGTACAGCTACAAGTTACGTTTGGTTATTTGCAGCTTAAACACCTGTAACGTTAGCGGACTACCGCTAGCCGACGAGCTAACCAGTGCTACGGGCTGCCGCTGGCCTTGGTGCGCTGAGTTTTATGTTGTGGCACACGATCCGTTCGTCTCCAAACAAGGCACACTTTCTCTGGCGCAGTTCGCTTCGCGTTCTCTCATCTTCCCCCGCAGCGATCGGACGCTAAATCCGGCGTGAATCCCCCACACGGCGGCCGGTCCGAGGCATGTCTGCGGGCGGAGCAGCCAAAGAGCGGTCGAGGTGTTTTTGGTCGTGAAGTCGAGGATGTTCGTACCAACTCCTCCGCTGTCTGTCTGCCGCTGCTCCGCGCGTCCGCTGTCAGGCGCGCACGCTGTGTAATTCCACATTTTATTGGCCAGGAGGAAAAAAAAAAACCAAGGCTGCTGTCTTCACGACGCGTCTTCATCCTCTTCTCAATAAATTCACAATAAACACGTGTTTACAGTGGAAATATACATTATAGAAATTCTTTATTCAATTAAAAATATTACTTATGACAATACATTATCTTTTATTATAAAAACTCAGATGCGACTTTTACAAACAAGGCCCTTTCTTTTATATGATTAAAAAAACATTAAACATGACACAGATTGTTTAGGAGCTAATTATATATCTATCTCTCTCTATATATACATGTCAGAATCAGAATCAGATTTAATGGCCAAGTTTGCACAGGACAACCAAGGAATTATATGTGGTCTGACTCCGTCTTTGTTCCCTGACAAAACTTTTTTTATAGTTTTAAGTATAGCAATTTACAAAAATGAACAAATAAAGAATAGAAACTGCAGCCCGCTGTGTCACAATCAACAGTGGTTATTGCATATATATATATTATATATAGTGCTTAGTATAAATGTAGTATTCTGCCTCCTTGTGGACGAATAGCTTCTTTCAAGAACTGATGTTAAAACAATTAACTGAAAAAAGTGTAACATACAAACGCTACATGCTACACGCAGAACAACTTCAACCACAGTATGGTTTCCTTTTTAAAAGCATGATCTGTAGGTGACATGTCTAATAAGCGCCTCAGACTAAACCGAAATAAACATTAAAGAAAACACTAAAGGAGTATTTATTCCTAATAATGTCCAAACATTTTTATTTCAATATCATTTAGACAAAAGGAGTTTATCTGTCCAATCTGTGATAACACTTTCTTTGTAAACAGTGCACATTGCATTTCATGTAGTTCACAACCAAATGACATCATGTGAACTAACAGCTTCCAAAAACAGCTTCCTATGAAGGTTCGTAATAAGATTAAGGCTTATTGTAGAAACAAATTGGAGTGAGGGAGTTATTTTGAATGCAAAACTCCTGAAATGTATAAACTGTGTACAGTCACATACAATCACTAGCTGGGAGAAAAAGTACAAAAGTACAGTAAAGGTGTGATTCATGTGTTACAACAGTAGTATTGTACTGTTTGAATCTTTCAAACCGATGTTAATTTTATTGGAGTTAAAAAAAAATTATGCATAATACTTTTTTAACTGTTGGCTTTCATTAAGTAATCATAATTAAGATCTCCCCCTTAAATTTGGGTTTGACCTGTAATTTAAAGTGACACTGAGGTAGTCTTCTTACTCCTAAAGCGATGGAGGCGTTTATTTACAGCGAGAAGCGACTCTCCACCTCGTCTGCTATCATCTCTGCAATTGCGAGGGAGGACGTGGCTGCTGGCGAGGGAGCGTTACGCACGTGGAGCACCCGGCTTCCAATGTCCCCGACCCCGCCGTCGAAAACAAAGTCATCCACGAGGTTTCCGTTACGGTCAAGCGCCTGAGCCCGAACTCCAGCAGGACCCCTGCAGAGGAAAACAACCAGTTACCACAGACATATTGGCTCTTGTAAGATGAAACATGCTTTGATGCATGTTTTAAGTGAGATCAAAATCTTGAACAATCTTCTGGATGTCTTCATTATACAGGTATTTTTAACTGTTGCATCATTGCTGTACCTGCTCACGTCGCTCAGTGAGAGTTCAGGGATGTACTTCTGCAGGATTTTGACCTGCTCGCCAATGAAAATTCCTCTATACAACTCTCCAATCCCATAGGTCATGTTCTTCATCACCAGCTTCTGGAGGCCCCTGGAGCATGACCAAAAGAAATAAAATCAAACATTGGTGTTTAATCGCTCTCTATGCACAAGCACTGTGTGAAAACATTGTGCAGTTTTAATTTATTGAGGTTAATGTGCTGCTGTCTTTAAGACATTCTTCTTCATATTCATCTGAACAATCTGCAAAGAGCTTTTCAAGGAAGAATTTAAAAGATCCCATCTGATGGCATACCTGAATGAGAGCGCATCTGCAAAGTCTCGGGTATCAAAGTCGTACACACTGTATCCCTCCCTTTTAAAAGCAAGAACTGCATTTGGGCCGAGCCAAATGCTTCCATCCATCCGTGGAGTGAAGTGAACCCCAAGGAAAGGGAAACGAGGGTCAGGGACCTATAGAAAATAAAAGGCATGCGCTATTAGAATCCTTTTAAAAACATACACACACTGCTGTAAAGAAGATCCAAAACCAACAGAGACATATTTATTTTTCAATATGAAGGAACGTAGGAACGAACAAAGGAAATCACCCAAAATTATGGTAATATACAGAGAGTAAAGGAAATCTGACCTTTTAAACCTGTAGTAAACAGGTTTTACTTCCAGAGAAAACTGAAGTCAACAGCCTAAACCTGCTTTGAATATTGCCTGAAGCATTTTGAAGCAATGCATTTTCAGGCCTTCATAAAAATTGAAATAACAAGGAAACTCATGTTCACTATGCTCATGTTACAAGATTTTGGGAGAGCACATCCCTTACACTTTAAACAATTCAAAAAGCTCTCTCTTTCTGCCACTTGAAGCTGTTCTCTTACAAATGCTACTGATCTACGTGGATTAGACAACAGAGTTGGAAGTGCAGTTATAGGGTCTTACAGGGTAGATGTTTCCCTTGACCAGGTAGTTTTTCTCTGGCTTCAGGACTAAATAGTCTCCTCTGAAGGGGACAATCCTTGGCTCCCGACTGCATCCAGATATCTGTGAAAGGCGGTCTGAGTACAGGCCCCCACAGGTCAGGACATAACGACACCGCACCTCATTACCCTGAGAAAACAATACAGTGGAATCAATACTGGCAACAGAACAGCGTCTGATGATATTATTTGGATTTTTCTTACCTTTTTGTCTCTAATTCCAATAGGATGTTTCATTCCTGCAAATAGTTTTTTTTGTTTAAACAATACATAGTTTAATAGGCTTAAAATAACAAAATCTTGATTAATTAATTGGAATTTTTACCTTCAGTGCTTCCCACTGGACTCTCCTTGACAGTGAAAATGTCATTGACCTCATATTCAGTTACCACGGTGCCCCCGGCCTCCTCAAAGTCGGTGCCATACCTGAGAGCCACCGTCCTCCAGTCTACGATGCCAGTGTAGGGTGAATCCAAGGCCATTATACCCTGAATGACAGACACTGTTAATCTTTACTGCTATACGTTGTGAAGTGCGAACGAAAACAAGGCCTGACGATCTTTTACCCGGCAGTATGGCTCTCGCTCCCGGATTCCTTTGGCATCAATAATACTGAGGTCACGCACATTGTTTTGCATTCCACGCTCATATAGACTCTTCAGCCTTGGGATCTCCTCCTGCTCCACAGCCACAATGAGCTGCCAAACCAGAAAACCTTCTCATTAATACAGAGACAATGAAAACACACACAACATACAATTACAGCCCTACTTTAAATCTGATTTTTGACTTTATTGTTTAATTAATTATTAAATGTCTCATCCAAACATGCTCCAATGTGTTATGATGTATTCCAAAACACTGAAGACCTTTCCACATCTCTTGTAAGGGAGTCCTTTCTTCTCACAGTACTCGTAGGCTAAAGTGGCTCCTCGCACACACAGACGGGCCTTCAGTGACCCCGGTGTGTAGTAGATCCCACTGTGAATGACTCCACTGTTGTGCCCACTCTGGTGGACAGCTGATGAGAATGAAAAAGACAAGTTGAAGAAGAGGTTTTATTTTCATGCATATAATAACGGATAAGAGCTAAAAATCTAAAGTCTATCTCTTGTAATGAAATTATGAAGCAACAGGCAGGAGACACTGCTGCTTAGCAGAAACCCAGTCAGCATGCCTCTCAAAAATAAAAGAAGAAGCTAATCTGAAACTCAAAAATAACATATTGGAGCTACAGATAAGATAAGACTTTATTTTTCCACAATGGGGAAATTCTTTTGTTTGCAGCAGCAATAAAACACTGAACAAAACAACAGACGGAAACAGGCTAGAAACAAAAACAGTTAACTGTGCAAGAAAAAACAAAACAAAAACACTCAAGTAAATTTGAAAAAAGTGTGACCAGGTCTATTTCTTGGCCAGAAACAGTATAAAATGCTGAACTTTCCTTCCAGGCAAAAATTAAAAATGGTATAGAAAAAAAATACAGACCAATATTCAAGAACAAGTTCCACAACCTCCAACCAATATAGCTGAATTAAAGCTAAAATGCTCAAACCTCCACTGACCAAGCTCTTTCTCTTTCTCCAAAAGAATGAAGCTAAGGCCCGGGTGTCGCAGAATGAGCTCTCTGGCTGTGGCCAAGCCCACAATGCCAGCTCCCACGATGGCCACATCATAGGAGCTGAAAGACAGAAAGCTGGTGACGCTACAGACAATTCAACTTTAAACTGGCCTCGCAGGCCACAAAGGGCAGAGGGCACAACAAAAATATTTAAGTCTGAGGTCCAATGTGCAACCATACACAGCTGTATCTGTATCAACCAACCTTTGAACCTGATAGGTAGGAAAACCCATGACACAAGCGTTGTAGTTAACAGGTACTTACAAAACAAACATGCAGCTCAAATTTCTCCGCTATTTAAATCTATTCATCTAAGAACAAAGTATCTCAAAACCAGGTGAAACGGTGCAAACAGTAGCGCAACAGTGATGAATCAATAAAGGTCAACCTACTATTCTGTGCAAAAATGTATTACATCACCTGGAGGTCCCAGAGCAGCTACATGAAACTAGCAGCTAACGCCCAAACACTAAAAGCGAACTATGTAAAAGTAAGTCAAACTCCAGTGGCTCTGGCAAATAAACGTGTAAAAGTACAGATGTGTGGCTCGAGCAGGAGGAACAAAATGCAAACACGAACGTTAATTGATAGATGAACGTTAAAGTGTCCGGTGTTTGTACCTGTCAGTCTCACCTGTGCAGATGTCTGGTTGTAATGTCCTTTAGCTGTTTGGGCTGCGATGACCTCACAGCTCTAGCAGACGCGCCGCTCAGGATCCGGAACATTGTCGCAGCGTTTCACGAGCACCTCAGATCCACTTCTTCATCGCACCGCTGCCAAACAACGTCCCCTCGAGTTGTGTTCTGTGTTTCCTCTTCCTATTGCCACAGTTTAGCCCCCATCCAGCTGATCTAAGCTGGAAATTGAGGGGCGAACACTTTCCCTGCGCGCCTGTACGTGAGCGCGATTATCCAATAGAACGCTACGTTTTATTGTTGCGTCACCGGGTCAAAGGTTACAAGTATGGCCGCGTACCAAATGTAAACAGTCTGCTCTGTTGGAGGACAGGTGAGCGCTATTTAAGAACGCAAAAAAAGACCAAAGAAGAAGAGTTGATCAGCTTCTTCTTCTACGTATTTAACAGTTTGGGCGTTTTCTCATTCAAATTAAACTTCTGCGCATGAATGTCATTTACTTAGAGCTCCGAGACATGAGACTGTTGACGAAGGCAGCGCGCTGTGCTGTGAGTCACACGGAGCCGGGCCGCAGACACTTCTGGGGTTGGCTCAACGCAGTTTTTAACAAGTGAGACGGCACCAGTTCACGCGCACGTTAGCAAGTTCATAGGTTTAATAAATGTCGCAGTGCATGACGGGATGCTGTTTACTTTGCTGCCGCATTCTGTGCATCATTTGTTTGCCTTTATTTGTCACCTGTCTGTTCCTACAGACAATATTTCTTCTTTGCATCATTTGTTTAATTTTTGCATAAAAAAACAAGCGAGAAAATTCAGTGATTGCCTTGTTATTGTTATTGCTGCATTATTCAGTGTGTACCAGTCCTGTTGTTCTTCACACAGGGTGGACTACGAGAGGATCAAGGCTATTGGTCCAGACCGAGCCGCAGCGGAGTGGCTGCTGAGATGTGGTGCCAAAGTGAGGTTCCAAGGTTTCGATCGCTGGCATCACGACTACAACGGGCTGCCAACTGGGCCTCTGGGCAGATACAAGATCCAGGCGATTGACGCTACCGAATCCTGCATCATGTACAGAGGGTTTGACCACCTGGGTCAGTGTTACAGTGTGGAGAGTAATACGTTCTTGTCCTTGTCTGACTTGTATCAACTCCATTACCTCATAAAGTCACACATACTTATCGCTGGACTGTAAACAGATATGACATAAATGACCCTATGCACACAGTGAGTGCTCACAACGTATAATTAATGACTACAAAGACAAATTTCTAGACACCAGCAGTTTAACTTATATTGATGAACGTAAAAACAATATAATAACCTAGTAAAAAGTCAGAGTTGATATAGGAACTATCCCAGGGGTTGTACATACACTAAATTTCATTCCGAACCCGAGTGTCGGATTAACAAGCTAATGAGACCTAATCATTAAAAGCCTATTTAAAGATTAAAGCCATGTTCAAAAGGTGTAAATTTTGCAACGACTGTGTCAACATGAGCTTGACCTGTAGCGTTGACCTGAAAGTGATTCCACTCTCTGTTTTAACAAGAAAGGCAAGGCGAGGGTGAAAGTGCATCCCTCCCAGGCTGATTATCCAAAAGTGACGCAAGTGATGGGATGTTTTACACTGACCAGGCACAGATCCGCAGTCTCCGACCTTGTTGGCTCACGTTTTGTTGTTACACAGATTTATTTATGCAGAGTTCAATCCCACGTTGTGCCGATGTCGTTTTCGTGTCAATTTGTGCAGATGGTTTGACGTGTGTGGAGGAAATCAAGCTCAACAAGTGTATCTACATTGAAGACACCTGCCTGGAGAGACTGAGCTCAATAGAGAACCTGCAGAAGAGCTTGTACATGATGGAAGTTGTGTCGTGTGGAAATGTGACCGATAAGGGAGTCATCGCTCTGCACAGACTCGGGTGAGTTCTTAACATTTCTATTAGTTTCACTCTGGTTGAAATAAGCCAGTTAGTCTAAATAAAAGTTTGATGACTCAGCAATTCCATAATATTTCAATTCATATTTCAGTAATAAGAATTTTAATTACACAGGAACCTGGAGTACCTGTTTCTCAGTGATCTGCCGGGAATCAAAGACAGACAGACGACAGTTGACAGACTACAGACAGCACTGCCACGTCTGGACATAGCGCTGGACCTTGACTGACCGATAACAAGCTTTCAGTCATTTGTATTTAAATCTAGTGACTATATAAGTGAGGAGAGAAAACAGTCCAGTGAGGAGACGTTCAAGCACTTTACATGGCTGATACCAGTTGCTATATATAGAGTGATGTATATTTTATTCGCAACATTCAACATATTAAAGTTACCCCACATGTGGACACAGAGAGAAACAATGTGTGAAAGCTCTGATTATTTCCACAATTAAAGTTGTTTAAATAATTTCTGTTCGGATTAATTTGGCATTTGTACAATATCTGAGGACAGACAGACAGATGGCTGAAAACATCCTTAGCACCAGAGGCCCAGAGACAATAAGTACAATGTGATCTAGTTACTGCTAAATGTGAGTGACAATGGGTCAAACCTATATGTCAAACTGTATTCACCCCTGATGTCAATAAATATTAATTTCGGAAATGCTTTTGACTTTATACATTAAGGCCTCCTACATTTTAACTCATCTGAGACATAAAACAGTCTAACAACACGTGTCACTCATACAGAGTCCCTCATGGTATCAAAAAATATATTTGGCAAACCAGGCAAGGCATGAGTCATAGTTTACCTTTAGTCTACTGGAATATGAGCAGAGCAGCACGTCGCTCCTTGTCTTTACACAACCATAAGAAATACAACAAAAGGAGCTTGAAATGTAGGCATGTTGGGAAATAGTGCATAGACCGAGACAGTCAGTATCAACAGGCTCAACACGTGGAGCATTTCACAGTGGGAATCCTCCTCATGCTTTGAAAACCGAAACACCACTCCGGGTCCTGAGATGCTTCAGAAAACCTTGACAGCTGTAGGTGTTCAGGCTAAATGTTCGGTAGGTGATAGTTGAACCTGCGCAGGTTGTTGTAGCACTTCTTGTTCTCCAGCGCTGGAAAGATGCTGCTGCCTGTCAGCTGTGGCAAATACTGGTAGGTGGAAAGATAAAATCCGAAATCAGCAAGGTGCTATTAAAATATGACCCTCATTAAACACTGTCCCTCTTGCTGAAAGCGAGGGCTGCCTACCCCTGGAGGGAGGGGCTTGCGAGGTAGCCGCGTCCTCTTGGTGCCGGAGCGATCCTGCTCTCGGGACGTCCTCTCGCTCTTTTCTCGCAGGCTGTCCAGGTACGGATGCTGGAGGAGCTGCTCGCAGCTCAGCCGCTCAGACGGGTCCATCCTCAGACAGCCCTAAAGCATCACAACCAGCGGCGCCTGGGTCAGTTAGTCGCATGACATAAACCACTTCTTCATCACAGAGGTTGCAGACAGATTTGTAAAAGCAGGCAATAAGCACTTTACATGAAGGTCATAGACTAAAGAAGATGTTCAGGTTGAAAAAAGGTTTGTAAATTACAGACAAGTCTTTACCTTCATGAGACTCAGAGCTAGATGTGAACAGTTTGGATATTTCTGCTCCAAAGGTTCCTACAGATAGAAAATATGAAACTATATTTACTACTCTGGTTCACACTAGGATTAGCAGAAAAGCTGTGGTCAGAACTGTGACAGAGTCTGATAAAGGATCATCCATCTGAGATTATTGTAGATGGACAAAAGATGCAGAGTCAGTCACCATCTCTTGCGGCTCCGGGATGGAAACTCCACTGAAGAACTGATTGTTGCTGAAGACGTGCTGATGACGAGGAATCAGATCTCCTGCAGGGAGAGACGCCCAGAGGTCAGTAACTACAAGACAAGCGCCTTCTCTCCACTAGTGTATTTCCAGATACCGGACATCTCACCCAGAGTTTTTCGGATTAGGTACAGCTGGTCCATGTCGGACTTTCCGGGCCACAGAGGAATTCCCGACAGGAGCTCTGCGAACACGCAGCCGATGGCCCACACGTCCACCGGGGGGCCGTACTGAGTGTCGCCCACCAGCAGCTCGGGGGCCCGATACCAGCGAGTGGCTACGTAGTCTGTGTAGTAGTCGCAGGGACCAGCTGGTGGAGGAGATGAAGGCCCTTTATGTTAATACATCATCTTTATTACAGCCTTGTCCACCAGGTGGCAAAGTAAAGCCTTACTGAGGATCCTGGCGAAGCCAAAGTCACAGAGTTTGATGACTTGGTGTTTGGTGATGAGAATGTTCTCCGGCTTGACATCACGGTGAATGCACTGCAGACACAAGGGGTCAAATGTGATTCCCTATAAATGAGGAGTCAATAACGGACCCGTGTATTTGTGCCTGCGTGAGAAACGATGGAACGGTAGAGACGCCTTCTGGACTAGGTGACACATTAACTGCTGCTCAGCCAAGGGGAAGGAATTCTTGTTAAAACGGAGCCATAAAGCAGGCGGCGGGACGGGAGGGGAGGCGGAGGAGGGACGAGGCCACGGGAATTCAAAAACAAGCACACAGACGCAGGCAGCGAACGCGGCCGCTCACTCACGTTTTGTTTGTGGCAGAAGTTGACGGCCTGCAGCGTCTGCCAGGTTATGCTCCTCACAAGGTGCTCCGGGACTCTGGAGGACAAACACACCAGGAGACAGACTAAGGGACGCGTTGATTCATTAGTTCCAATAGAAAGGAGTCTATTACAGCTCTGAGCAGCATCATTGACATTGAAAAGGAGCAGTGTGCAACAAATCCTTATTATATTATGTCTTCATTATTCATTATTTCATACATACTACAAACTATACTAGTATAGTTCCTAGTTCTTTTGCTTTTAGCCTGGGTACAAGTCTTTATCGACACATCTGATGATGTGATGCACTTTGGCCTCTTGTAATAGATTTACGTGAGATCTCTCTACAAATACATACACAATGATTTCCACAGCATCCTGGAGCGGATGCATTCAAAGGACGGCTCTGCTCCTCTCCTGTGGGCTCTGTTGTTCTCTCTTACTCTCAGACAGCCAGCTCTGCTTTTCCCATTGTAAGCCCCGATGCTCAACACTGAGGCTTTGTTGGTTCAGGGACCATCATCTATCAGTGTTGCCGGGGAAATGGCTAAATTGAGCCCTGCGAGTGGTGATTCATAACGATCTCCGCCCCCTTCTCCCCGCTGGGTTTTGTCTTCTTTTGAACCCTCTGTATCCACAAGGCTGCGGGCCAGGAGCAGACAGCAAAAACACTCCCGCGTGTAAAATGTGGCCGAACCTAAAGGGTCCCGACAGCTCCCCGGAGAGCAAAGCATTCTGGGAGAGCATCACTGTAAACATACCACGGAGAGCAGGTCAGCCTCCGTGGAGATGAGCGTTGTGCCCATCAGCGCCGGACAAAGCTCGGTGCGGTACATATGTAGTGCAGAGATAATAGAAAGCACACAGCACCTCGAGGAAGCCAAAGCAGCCAAACTCAGATTTATGCTTCCAGTGTTTCAGGGTGACACAGTTGAATGTTTGGACAGTTGGCTGCGCAGCCAGCTGTGTGCTCATTTCATAGAACTCACAAGAAAACCTAACCCCCTTATTGTCTCCTGTATGTCGACTTATTTCATCTTCATTTATTTCACGTTTTGCTCAGACGTTTCCATTTAGACCTGTGAGTTGACAAATTGTCAGATCACATGTATTTTGACTGGAACTCTGAGCATTTAGCAACAAAGCTCATGTTTCGAGCTTTAGTTGATTTGACTTTAAGCTATTTTGAGTTGAGTTATTTTAAACAGTGAAACCAAACAGGACATAATGTTTGGAAGTGGAGCTTTTCCTGGTTTCACCCATTATTTATGGGATAATATTATATAATATTATTATTATTATATTAAGATTCATATACAATTTGAGCCCATCATTCAGACATGGCGTTCGACCGTAATTAACTGCAGCATGTGCACTAAACCAACATCAAGGAGCATCTCACGCACCCTCTGGGATGACGGTCCAGCTCGTGGAGGACGGTGTGGTCGCAGTACTCGAACACCAGGTGAAGCTTCCGCTTCCGTCGGAACACCTCCATGAGATTCACCAGGTTGGCGTGTTTCAGCTGCTGCACGGACACAAAGCAAAGCCGAGGGTGAGCCGAACGAGGAGTGCAGTAAAACACAGTTGAAAGTTTATGGGACAATCTGCGGTTTGCTCTCATCAAACAAACTTAACAGATGGTAATAAACATGCTGTTGCCCCTGACAACCAGTCTCCATCCTGTCCTATTTATGAGCTCCGGTGTCCAGCAGGCTGCGAACACTCCCACCTACTGCATGACTAATTAAACCACGGTCAACTGCATCACAACATCTGAGGATTATTGTGCAGCATAAAGGATAACGAGCTTGAACCGATACTGTACTTTAGAAAAAGACGACAGCATTAAAACTGGTCTAAGAAGTGACAATTCAGCACAAAGAACTGCTTGGTTGCTTGGTTTCTTTGACAGTTGCTCTGTGCACCTGAGGCTAAAAGCAGAACTAAATGGATGCTGATATTCCTTCAGGTGATAATTATTTCACTGTGTTCTATTGAAGCAAAAACAAATGAAGACAGAGCATCACAGGTTTTGGGTTATTTTCAAGGCCTAGCTTTTATTCCTGTGTTCTACATTCTATTGACTAAACACAGACAGAAAGCAGAGGGTTTAATGTTAGTATGAGATAGATTTGAGTCTGCTTCAGTCAGAATAGGTCACTTTCGTTACCTTGAGCATCCTGATCTCCCTCAGTGCGATCTTCTTGATGATGGGATCGTCCTCCGACTCCACAAACTTCTTGATGGCCACAATCTGCCCCGTGTCTCTGTTCCTGCACTTGAAGACGACGCCGTAGGAGCCCTCCCCGATTTTTCCGATCTTCTCGTACTTCTCCATCCTCAGACTGGACCAGTGGTCCGCTGGAGGTGAAAGCTGCTCTGCTGCAGGCTCCGGGGAGCGCGGGACCGTCTCTGTAGCAGAAGAGAGAGACAAGAGGCGCTCAAAGCAGGACCACAGGGAAGGATGACGCAAATAGCAGGGGTAGAAACAGTTCATCTACTCAAAGGCAAAAACTGGGTCATACGATTGATAGTCTGCTTTAGTAAAGCAATGAATCCTGATATAGAGCTGCCTATAACACCAGAATCACTGAAAAGCCGTCTAATATCTATCACACAGTACTTTTGTCCACATGCAGATTGATTGGCCTTCTTAGATGTGAGGATCTAAATATTACAACAAACCTTCAACTGCCTCCAAATTTTGACTTAAATGCAACTTTACACCAGTGAGACTGCGCCATGAAAACATTTGCAATGCAAAGTATATTAGGTAATTTCCCTGAGGGGATGGAGAGAAAAACAAATACCAGAGAGCTTAAATAGCCGCGGGAATGAAATCACAGTGCCGCAACAAAGACATTTGACATAAATGCCAGAAATACAAACTTCCATGTGATATATTTATATAGCTGCTGCTTCTATAGGATTAAAAAATAGTTTGTGTAACAGTAAGTCTCAGTAAAGTTTCTCCATGAAACCAGTTGATCATTAAAGTGGATACGTTTACATAATATTATAAATACAAAAGCATTTATATTAACTATAATATTTAAACCTACTTGCAGAGAAAATCTCTTCAGGTGTTCGGTCTCTTCTTGCCGACAGCGACCTTTAAAGGAGGACGGCCACAGCTCCACTGTCCCTGCAGAGACGAGCCTCAGCTGCTTTATAGTCTCCTGCACCACGTCTGTTCCTGCCCTTCACAATAAAGGCCTGAAATTCCAAAATTGAAAGACTTATAGACTCACAAGGTTGTGCTTGAGGGGTTACTGGAAGTCATAGAAAAACTAGATATTACTCATTACATGGTTTACTGTTACTGAAAGTATATGCAAAGACCAGGATTGAAGGAAATAAAGTAACTGACAATTTATTTTGAAGGTATAATTCTTTAACTTCCTGTACCAGGTACTGAACAACTTGACATATTTCTCCCATTTCCACTAGTCCCCATAGGAACAGCGGTCTCCACCTTCGCCTTCTGTTTGTGTAGCTCACCTGACTGACTGACTGACTGCTGCATTTCTTTAACAGCCCAGCTTCTCCGTCAGATGAGGACCTCCATCAGCGCACGCGCTCCTGCGTCACATCAACATGAGTGAGAATGAGTTTGTGCATCACTGTCACTCGTCACTTGAGAAACTAGGGCATGAAAACCTGATGAAGCATCCTGGTGCCCAGAGACCAATTAGTGCAGCTGGTGAAGTCACAGAAATGACAGACTAAATAGGGGAATAATGGAAACGCACCTTCTTCCCATCAGACACTCATCATGTGGAAAGACTGGCTCAGCGAAACGCTCCCACGTCAGGACGAAAATAACCTAGGAGCCGCGTCTTGTTAACAGGTTGTTTTTATTACAAAACAGCAGACATTAAACACTTTGCGAAGGGAATGGGATGTTAAAACCTAGCCGCTTCCCTCATTTTGTCATTTCATTTTAAATTAAAAAAAAATGTACAAAAGTGCTTACATGGTGCAAATAATGAGAAAAGGTGTAAAAGGTCTAGAAAAGATGAGGGTAAAGGAAAAAAAAGTACATTACATCCAACTTGTAAAAATGCAGCCAAGCGGCAGAGATGTAGCTATAATACAAAAGGGGAACCCAAAGCTGCTTCATCGTCTCGATGCAAGACGGCTCCATCACCATCTGTGAATCCAACACGTCTCACTACTAGACAGGAGGTTAATAAATATTGCTTAAATAACCCACATGGCTCACCGGGTTGGGTTTAAACCGATCTATTAGTCTGACTACGGAGCTGGAAAGTCTTTCAAGCCTATGAACCTTTGCCACTTGCAGCGATTATAAGTGATATGTTACAGACAATAACACATTAAATCTCCCATTGTTTACCAGTACAGTCACAATCTCTTCTGAGTTTAATGGCACTTTTATGGATAACACCTCTAGATAATCGTTTGTAACTCCGTCCACAGTACAGGGAAGTGAGACAAATGCTAAACAGCAATGCCTCGGGTTGTATTGTCTCTTGTAACGGTCTCCACATTCAGAGCTACAGGTAACGTGTTGCTGGTGTAAGGCGTCTCATGAATCCCGGCTAAAGGAGGCTCTGGCTGTTCTCTGTACATCCTGTGATCGGTAACAAAACCTCCCAGTAACGCTTCCCAAACCAGACGTTTCCTTTGACGAAGAGCTTCAGGCGCACATTTGGAGCCCTCTCCCAAATCCCGAGGCATCTTTCAGACTTCCCCCAGAATCCGTCCCAGTTCAGTAACTGTTCTCGTGACCTGCTAAGATGTAGAGGTTGCTCTGGGCTGTGGGGTTGTCTGTGGGTCGGCTCTCCAGAACCACCACCCTGTAAGAGACACACGGAACAACCATCAGCAAACAGTCACTCTCTTAATCACGTCTGACAGCGACGAGGTGTCTTTGTAGTAACGTTACAGATTCACGGATTGATGAGCCGAGCATTAAGTCTAGAGACAGTCTGCCTCAGTCAGCTACTAGCTATTAATCTAATCCACAACTGTACTGTTGGGATTAAATAATATGACATTATGTTATGAGTTGGTGATTTGGTGCTGAGCACACAGCCAGCGTAATGGTTTCTCCCCCTGATGTAAATTCCAGCTCCACACTTATTGTGCAGCCAGGAGTTACCCATTAACTAAGAAAATAAATAAACTACAGTCCTTGAAATTATTATCCAGTTGGATGTTTTAAACCTTGGCTGGTGTCGGTGTAAATAGAAAATTCTACCTGGTGATTATGATTCTTGAAAAGGTGATCAATACATCACAAGTAGCTTATAAATGTTGCTCCATGACTGACTGACAGATAGGACAGCTGCTAATAACTTAATTGCGCTGACAACTCCTGACACCACTTGTAGCATCAAGTTAACAGTATCAGTGATCTGGGACAACAGTCGTGCATCATAAATGGAGAGTTAGGCGACACGCAGATGACGGCTCGATTAAAGGCGGCGGCGGCGGGTGCATCTTCGGATGCCACCCGTCTCAGGGTGGTGACAGGTGAGCAGTGAAGCTACAGTCCATACTGTCCCTACATCAGATGAAATTTCAGAGGCACAGAGAGACACTCAAACCAGCCTGGCAGTGCCTGGGCAGCGATGAATAAATCATAGGGGGGCTGGGCACAGAGGCAGAGGTGCCACAGGCAGGACGGCTCAGTCAGGAGTCACTGACTGAGCCTCACAGTGTCCAGTCTGTCCTCCGTGTCCATGTGTACGTCTACTTCACCAAGCCGACTGTCATGACATCAGACTGCTGCCGCAACAATAAATAAACAATCAAGTGAATTGTGTGACATTGTGACGGGCTTCAACGTCCGTGTAACCAGAGGCAACAAGCGTGAAACACAAGAGACGAGAGACCGACAGAGTTTTTCAGAATAAAGACGTGAGCGAGGAGAGACGACGTCTGCAGATCAGGAGCAGTAGTGAGCAGAGAAGCGGCACAGTGAGGAATCAATCAGAGGCAGCGGGGGATGAGGGCTGATCACAGGTGAGGGCAGGTAACGAGGCAACAGAGATCCCACAAATTTCACATAACGAGCAGAAGACAAATGAATGACACACAACAGCGTTGATCGAAATGTGATGATGTTCTTGCAAATCTATTTGCAATGAACTTGAGTGGTTGAGTCATGTCTTTTTTTTTGTGGGTTATGCTCCTGTGCGCCTGCATATGATCGCGCACAGATGCAGCTGATGGTGCAAAACTCTCTGTACCAACCTGTCGGATCCGAGGAGGCGGAAAACTCTGCTCGGATCAGAAATCTCTTGGGTCACCTGTGAGTGGAAAAACACACTGTAAAAGTCCTGACACCTGAAAAACTTTATATATTGCCCTTAAAATTAAACATTTCTTTTCCTCACTCTACCCTCAAACACTGTAGGTAAACTGAACACTCTCTCTGGAGTGTGTACAATCAAACACTCATTAATACAAGAATCCTGATACTGAGGAGACAAGATCTGTTAAAAACATACGAGACAGGTCCCTGGTGTTGCCGTCACATAAAAAAACCTGTCGACAGATGGGGAATAGCCGGTGGGTGACACCTGCTAGGTGTAAGCCCTTGGCCCCGGGAGAGATCTGATCTGTTTAAGTCTATACGAGAACAAGGTCTCGGGTGTTCAGAGGAGCACCCGCTGAGGCGAGCACGGATCAATAGGCCTGATCCCTTCAAGGGGAATCATAACAAGACATGGGCTGAATTATTTAGCGCAGCTCCCTGTTGTGTGACAGCTTTCGTTTATGATTGAGCATGAATTTTACATGGCAGCTGACATTTCAAAAATCTTGCTATGGAAGAACAGTCAAGTTGGCCTGGGCACACACTCCGCAGACAGACCTCCTGTTGTAGTTGCCCCTTAGGCTGGATCAGCTTTCATAAAACACAGAATGCTTCACCTCCCTGTGATCTCTTGAACTTTCATTGTGCTGCTGAGCTCAACTTGTGATCGGGTTAACGCGGGATCCCTCAGTCAATGCTGGACAAATTCATTACCTCAGCCCGACACAAAGACACTTTGTTTGGCTAATCTGCCGGGATCACCTGCCACACACTAACACATTTAAACGGTCAGCGCTCAGTCATTGCTGAGGAGAGACCGGGGTCGCCCTCTGATTCCTTGTTTAAACATTCACAACTGGTGCAGCTGTACAGATTTCACATGGCTGTCGGGTTAAGTTTAGTTTGGTACCTCGTTGGATTTGAAGCTCTTTCCCTGCATGCCATGCTTCCAGAAGGCCAGGACGCTGTCCTGAAGGCACACTGTTAAGCAGGGAGGTTTGTTAGTGAACACAAAAAAACCCTGCTCAGTCAACATAAGAACTTCATTAATGTCAAAAGCAACACATCTGTGTGAATAACTGAATAAATAATGCACATTGTATGAATGCTTACCAACAGAGCCAATGCAGAAGTCAAAGCTGAGCTCAGATGCCAGCTTCTTGTTGGACTTCAGTCTGCCCTGAAGATTTACTATTTTCAGATTTTCTAGGGATAATAAAAAACGATGATTAAAGATGTGGCAGAACATGCTGCAGAAAAACCTCTGACAAGAAGTTTGCTGCGAATCCTGCAATAACGTCGTACTTACGATCCAAACACACCAACACGGTGTCTCTCTCCAGCTGTGTGACATGGATTGCATCCACCTGCTGATTAGCTGTGGAGAAGTTAAAATCCTTTTCAACTTTTCTAGTTTTCGGGGTGCTTGTGTCATTTCTGTTATATTTTTATTGGTCCTTCTGATTTTCATCTACACGACAGTGTGTTGCATTCTCGACCTACTTGTTCCCATCTCTGTGAACCAGGAAGAGCAGGAGTTGAGGTTGATGGTCTCGAAGCGGACCACCTGGCCTGGCTCTGTGCCCTGGCTGATGGCCACACACACCAGAGGATACTCCTGCTCTGGGACCACCAGCATCTCAAACACCTTCAGCGGGCTGGGCAGAGGGAAGTCAAAGTGCTGTCACAGGGAAAAAAAAAAAAAAAAAAAAAAGGAGCAACAAGCGCGTTAATAGTGGTGAAACAGAAGCACATAGGCCCAAGGACCTGCATCAGAAAGAGTGAGGGGCAGTTTCAGTTTGTTTGAGTTTATATCCATGCTCAGTTAGATTTTACAAAATATAAACGACAGAACTTCTACAGGTGACAGTTTGAGGGAATGAACGTAGCGAACAGACCTTGATGAGCATAAACCTCTGCATGGGCTCATACCACTGGAGCAGGACAATCCCAGACTGCAGCGCTCCACACAGATACTTGTGGCCTGTGTACGGGTTTCTCACTGTGACACAAACAATAAAGAGTACCAGTAAGTAAACACCTAACAAGTTACACCTCTGTTTCTCAGTGGCAGCTTTAACCATCACTACACATACAAAGGAAAAGCTTGAAATGTCATACTGGGGGAAAAATGCATCTGCACAGACTTTCCATGATTGGAAAAGAGTTGACATGGACTTGTATTGAAGTCCAAGCACAAACATTGTGCTGGAATTCCAGCACAGGAACTCAAATCTCGTACTCTAATTGAATGAGAATGGATGCCACAAAAATATTTTTTATATTTATTGAAGGAGTCAAAAAAATAAAACAGCATGACTTCAGCCAATGTGGAGAAGGGAGCAACTACAAGGACGGTAATTCACTTGAATGGCAAGGAGGTAAAGGTCACTCACCAATGCAGCACTTGTGGCAGCCCTTTGTGTCGGGGATCTTAGTTGTCAAGGCAAACCTCCTGAGGGTAGAAAACAGTCAAACTGTCGTGACCAGAGTCTTAAAAGAACTGATGACGTTCAAAATCAAGGAAGCTGGCAAGTAGTTCTCCTTTTCTCTATAAATGCAATCATTTGAAGAACAAAGACTTGCACAGCACAAGAGTTGTGAAGTGCCGAAGAAATACAGGCCTGTGATCACAAACCTTTTGGTGTGGTTAAAGATCATTGAAGCATGTATGAGACATGTTGGCCTCACCTGGGTAAGATTTTGTCTGGGAAGCGATGAGTCTGGAACTGAGCAGCCAGGCCAGGCTTCTTCAGCTGCTCAAACAGCCCGATGAGATTGTGGGAATACAGCTGGAAGGTCTTCCCTGGAGCAGGATAAAATACATTCAAGGTCATTCACTCTAGTCAGAAAAAGCTGCGACTGCAGTGATCTCAATCACGTCGGGACGTGAAGCATAGTTAGCGGTGAACAGAGGTAAAAACAGACGTGTGATGATGACGTGAAGCATGATTACCTTCTGATGAGGAGCCAGTTAGTAGAATATCAAATCAAGCCAGGCAAGAGGAGGATGGACAGTGTCCAAGGGAAGAGGGAAAGAGAAGACAGGTTACGTATACCAAGGGGCAATCTACTAAGCTAAGGCCGCCAGTAAATCCCACTCATTCTGTTAAACTGAGGAAAGGTTTTGTCGACTGAAGACTAAAATATAAACTGTCTAAAATACAGTATAATAAATAGAAGTGGTTCTGTACAGTCCAATGTGTGACTCGAGTCGCAGCTCTTAAGTTTTTCCCCCATGGCAAACTAAAGAAACTGTTTGAGGGCTGTAGATATGAAATGATTGTGTTGCCTTCAGAGGCAGTCAGATAAACACAGGACAACGAAGCAGCAGGTTATGACAGTGCCAGTGAAGCAGGAGGTCATCATAACGCCCTCACTTACCAGATAAAGACATTAAGTTGTTGTTGATGATGTACAGCCACGTGCACTTCCTTGGAAAGAGCTAAACAAAGAGGTATACAAAGATGCTACGTTCACAAAATAGCAACAAACAGGACCAACAAAATAGTTGTAAGCTGCATAGTCATAATGAACTTTTTCACACGTCAACCGGTGTCAGTCACTGTTACCTGCTCCATCGTGGCTTCATGCAGCTCATTAAGATTCAGCGTATAAATACCATCCTCTGTCCCAAAGATGAGATACTGGTCTACAAACACAGAAAAAAAACAGAATCAGTTACCGACTTTGACATTTTAGCTACTTCAATGTGTCTTCGTATGACATGTATCGTAACTAGCTGTACCTTTGGTGTCTGGATGAATCCATGATGTGGCACAGTTGATCTTCAAAGGACAGCCATCAAACACTTTAGAGAAACAGGCTCCCATCTGAAACGAGACCGACAGCCTTAAGCTCAGTGAAGCGATAAAGTCAGAGCACATGGAGCTGGAGCCGGGCAGGAGAGAGGCAACCACCCGCCAAAAGCTCTGCGGACAGCAAATATCTGCAGAATATACAGCTGCGTTTCAGACAAAGCTTTAATGACAGTGTCTATGAACGCAGGCCAGCAGGGAAGAGTGAAGACAATGTCTGAGGGACAATGCAGATGATTCACTCACCAGCACTTTGGGAGTGGGTGGCAAGCCGTTGATGGCTGGTTTCTGAGGGGGAGCGAGAGAAACACAGAGGCATAAGATAATGAGATTCAAAATGCAAACAAAGCAAAAGTTATTGTTTTCAACTTGGATGCCTAATTTAGGTCAAGCCTCAACAATGATCTGAAAGGTAAGAAAAAACACTATCGGGACAAGTTCTTTGTCTGCGATATCAAAGACAAGTGAATTTTCTATTAAAGGAGACAACATACACAAAACATGGGTTCTAACAAGCAGCCACGGAATATTGGCAAGGAACTTGTTGCAACTGGGGAAGATTTATATTCATTAAGCACGCTTGAAGTGTGAAATGCAGGTTGTGCTGTGACATGTAGTGAAACATCTTAACCCACAGGGAATTCCTTTTTCTCTTTGCGGTGCTGCTGGTTGGATGACGCCTGGGAAGTGCCTCCATTCACGCTGCCGTCAGAATCGTTATCTGTCAGAAAAGCAAGCACACGTGAGGCTTTAGCGATAGCTGAGTTTTAAACATGCAGAATTTAAACCAAAGCATCACTCATGTTCACATCTGGCTCTCTTACCTTTACATTCAGATTTACTGAGAGCTTGTAAAAATTCAAAGTTTTCATTTAGAGACCCATGCATTTCAAAAACATGTCAGTGCACACAAACATTAAACAGGACTCACCAGGGTCAGAGGCATGCGACAGAAGGCCAGGACTGCTGACACTAGAGGACATGTAATCTGAAGTGGACTGCTCCACTCTGTTGCCCTGCTCTGGTGTGCTCTGTCTGCGAGACGCCTGGCTCGGCCCGTTCTCGGAGTTAGGAAACCTCCGCACCGTCGCCAATTTCTCATCACTGAGGCCAATCTCCTCTGGTGAGCTGTTGATTCGAGGCTGAAAAACGGGGGACATGGGTAAAAACGGTCATATTCATCCAACTCCTGCTCTACGCTTCAACAAATGTATAATTACATGAAATCTCACCTTTGGGGGCAGAGGAGGAGGAACCCCAGGCTTGAGAGTAGATCTGAAATCAAGGTGTAGTTGTTAATAATAAGAAGGGTGGAAACAACTACAGTCATTTCTCAGTTCCTATTGACCTCACTTACATCTCCACATCTCCAAAGACATCACCAAGAGGAGCTACATGTCCTCTGTAGAGAACAAACATTAAATCAGTAAGTGCTGAAATATAATTTTACGGCAGTGGTAAGATGACGCTTGGCCTCAATGCTTTAAACATGTTCTATTATTATACACATGGGACTAAAACAAGATTACAAAGTCGCACTGTCGATAAGTGTCGGCTCTACATTTCTACTTTCATGCACACAGCAGCACGTAGTCTGCATCTACTGACACACCACACGCAGTGAATAAAGGATGGGGGGGGGGGCTGTGTGGACATGCTAGGCACTGAGCATCGCTGACCAGGTAAAAAGTGGAATGGATCTACAGCACGCGTGGTGTTAGTGTTACCGTTGGAACAACTCGTCCTCAACGCTTTTGAGAAGGCTCCTTCAAGGGAAAGGTGAGAGAGACCCACAGCCATAAGAGGAAAGACAGGGGAAAAAAAAAACAGTCAAAGCACACGGAGAAGTGAGAAAGACATTAGAGGCGGCAAACTGCAGACAGAGGAGTGAGTTAATGCGCACACAGGTTGGCTGCAGCGAGTCAGTAGGTTAACATGACGCGGTTCTATAGCAGTCATAAACAGTGGAAGTCAGACCAATGAACACAACATTAACATGCAGGAGCGCTGTCATCAATAACAAAAAAGGCTGCGTCTTAAATCATGAAACCTCTTTGACTGCGACCTCTTTCTACTGGTGATTCACCCGATGTATTTGTTTAATAAGCCAGGTAAAGAAAAAGAGCAACAGAAAAGAGTGAGGAGTAAATAGGAACTGTTCCCATGGCAACAGTTTCCATGGATTACCTGGTTGTTATTCCTCCTTCTGCAAAGGGACTCCAGGGAGAAGGGAAGTCATTATCTTTAGTCACATCCTGCGGAAAGTAACACATGCACAAAAACAGAATTTTCAATGCTCATATAGGTTTTTTTACCATGTGCACTTCACAGGACTTGATTGGAAATATTACTAGAGCTGTACTTTAACATTAGGATATAGGATATGATTATCACCATTTCAGAATGAGCCTCTGTTTCCTTCCGGAGAGGTGGTTCAAACTGTAGTTTGTCGACTGTGAATGACAAAAACGGCGTCATTTGATTTTTCTGGTGCATACAATCGGGCACTAGAGGGCATTGACGACTAGCGCTTAAACACACACAAAGCCCTGGCAGCAGCGGTAGCCTTCAGCATTAGTACGACGGGCCTTGGAAAACACTCCTAGCATAAATCACGTGTACGAATGGACCAAAGAGCAGATCAACTGCTCCTATTGCAACACACCTGCCAAAACAACAAAAAGAGCCTTCACTGATTTATTGGGCAACTTCCTGAATGTTTGGTCTGGAGCCTAAAAGCAAGATCCATTCAACAAAGACAAACACACGTTGCAGCTGACGCTAACCAGGTCTGGTGACTTTAGGAAAACACTGGTAAAAGAAAACGGTTAAGAATAAATGGTGGAGCAGACTCCTCATTCAGGCAACGGGGAGACTGGCTTAGTATGTGATGCTGCTGTTCCAACCAAGCGGCCAAATGAATACTCGCACATAATGACCTTTATCAGTAACAAGGAAACAGAAATATTCTGTGTTCTTATGCTTGAAAAATGTCGATAACGCAGAGGTGAGTCACAAACAAACTTAGGTAACAAACTTAAGAAACATCTGAGCCGCGAGGCTAAGGAATGAGGTTTGAGACGTGTGAGTCACTAGTGTCCCAGTTAAGATTTCCTGATCACCTGTGTAGGAAGATCTAAGTTAATCAGGCCACACAGGTCAAATTATTCCTCCTAATTCAAGCTAAAGCAGCAGTAAGTTGGTAGCAACATGCGGGGGAACTCACCTTATTAGTGCCAGACTCAGGGAAATTATACAAACACAAACCCTCTCACTACACTATCACTAACCTGCATCCCCCCTGTGTCCCTCAGTGAAGCTAGGACTTGTGCATGGACCTCCTTGGTCTGTTCCATTGTTCGCTTCATGGAGGAGGAAAAGTCAGATTTGAGATAAAATGAGACAGGAAGTGCTTCTCGCACAGAAGATCACAGCACAAACAAGCACAAAACACACAGACGCGTCGTCACGAACACATCTCACAGGACAGGACACCTCTGGCCACGGCCAGCGTACTACATCCGCCTACACAATGACATGACAAACAGCCACGGACTTGTGGCCTGAGCCTCTACATGACAACGCAGGGTTCAAAACACCCTCTTTCTAAAAGGTTGCTGATTATCAGGCGCAAAATATTTCACATTGCCTAAATTCACATTAAACTTGTGAGTGGCCACTTTTCCACCCTTCAGACGAGCAACACAAACATCTACTTTCTCTTCTGAGGAAATTCGGTCGAGCCGTGTTTATGCTGTGGTTGACTTGCGTTTTTTGTTCACTTACAGTCTATCTCCGAGCGAGTCCTCTCTGCTCTGGCTTGTTTGTTGGAGGAGCGGATGGTGTGTCTGACTGCAGAAAGAGGCTTTAGGAGAGAGAGGGAAGTTCAAGATAGGGAAATAAGCTTAAACAGTGTAAACAGCATTTAGTTAAACAAGTTCAGGTAAAGCTTTTTAAATTACGAAAACACTGACGCTGCATTGACCTCGAGTCATTTGGCCCAATTTGGTATTTATAGTCTAAGAGTCGTTTTTGTATCATCACATTATTATGCACCCCAGAGGCAGTTTGCTTGCAGTCAATAGCCTTTAGGGTTTTTTTTTTTCCATTCATCGTGGCCAAGACAGTGCTACTGCTGTCACAGGGGGAGACTAGCACAATGGTCTTTCAACAGCAGTGGTACCACCTCTTTGGCTGTCACATCGATGCGATACAGATTCCAGTTGGAATAATATTGTTGACGAAGAGAATCAAGGCGAGGGGGGATGGGAGGTTCAGGGGAACGCAGACTTTAGCTTAGCTGAGTTTTCATGCCCCAGAGCTAATTCGTCCAGTATCATCGTAAATATGTTCAGGGAACAGACGGTACCTCGAGGTCGTCATCGTCCACCTCGCTGTAATGCTGAGGGTTGTCTGGGTTATTCATCTTGTCCAGGAGGTCGACAGCGAGCCTCCTCGTCAGGCCCACCTGGGCCACGAACGCATGCTGAAAGAAACATTACTGGTGGGTGATAATGTTTAACTGCATAGGAGTTCAGACTGAACCTAACATTGAAAAACAGATGCAACTATAAACCAAATAATGCATTTGTGCTAAGAGGCAAAGGTTTTAATGAAGAATAATTTAGTATGTAATTAATGAAGTTCAAGGCCAAAGTCTGACTTGAAGCCAAGAGGTTTGACATTCAGCCAAACCAAACAGAAGCTGGGCCAACCGAGGTCTGGATTCAGTGAGGATGACCACTTCTACTTGTTTGTTGGCAAATGCTCAAAGTTCAACAAAGAAGTCATGAAAGGAAAAAGAAGCAATAAATGACAGAGACTATGACTATAAAATGTACCATATTAAATGAGTCAAGAACCGATAATGTGGCCAATTACCAAAAGAAGTTTATCTGCTGTGGGTCTCCTTCTTGGGTTTTTTGTCAGCGACACTTTGACAAAGTTGTGGAAGGGAGTAGACCTGAAGGAAAGGAGAACTTAGGGATCACGTAAAAACAACAGAGGAGCACAGCACCGTGAATGTGGTGGAACACTCACCATTTGGTTTTATCTTTTAGCTTGGGTGGCTGGAAGTTGCTCTTTGACATCAGAAACAAAGCCCTGGAGGAAACAGCAACACCAACATAAATAGGACGACTAAAAGTAATTCATTCAGTTATTTAAAATACAATAAGAAGACTAAGAATTAGCTGGGAAATAATCTGAGCGATCATTTTTGAGGAAGGACACGCACCGCATTGGGTGCAGGTCAAACATCGGAGGCTGCAGCTCAGCCAGCTCGATGGCCGTGATGCCAACAGCCCAGATATCGCACAGCTGGTTGTAGCCACCGTTCTTCTCTACCGCTGCCACTTCTGGAGCCATCCTGGAGACACACAGGACAAGAGTCCACTAATAACTACACACAAAACAGACAAAAGCAAACCTGATACGAGTAAAAAAGAAATGCTGGTGGTCTTTATAGGGAAATTTACCCCATAGTCCTTAAAATAAAAGCCTGGCTCTTTAAATTAAGGGAGGAGGGTGACGCACTCACCAATAAGGCGTTCCAATGAAAGACTTTCTTTTAGCAATCGTGGCTGTTATTTTGGCCGCAACTCCAAAGTCAGCTGCAACAAGGATTGACAGGGATTTAATATACACGACCTAAAGACCAAGCACTGGAAAATTAAGACACCAAAGAGCAACTTACCCAATTTCACATCTCCGTTGTCTGTCAGAAGTATGTTGGCACCCTGTTAAAAAGTGCCATAATGTTTAATGCCAACGATCTCGATCCAATCAGATCTGGCTGAAGCTCTGACTACTCTGGTTTGCCACTGGTACGACTTTTAGTATTTCTGTCTGTGACTGACAGTGTCTCTTGTGGTATCCTACTGTGAAAGTAGAGGAAACAGGAAGTGCTGGCTGTGGAGAGCTGAGCAAAGATAACCGGTCCAGCCCTGACCTTAGGTGATAACACCACAGTGTGGCTCCAGACAGTGTGCGTGCAACAGGCATGATCAAGTTCAGCTAAACCTCAAAAGTGGACAACTGGTCACATGCTCGTAGTGAGCAGTTCACACCTCTGCAGCCAGAGAAGCCACGTGTCTGGGTAGATCAAGGGTCAACAGATGTTTAAAATGCCCTTACTTGTATTAGGGCTGTAGCATTAATGCAGCTTTTAAGGTTTTTTATCTGCTGCTGTTCTTCTCTTTACTGCCCCTTTAACTCTTGTTTTGAGACACGTCATTGTGAAATTATCATATGGTTTACACGGCTTTGAACCACTGACACAACAATACTGAGGGTAACCAAAACCAAAGGAGCAATAAAGAAACAATGGGATACCTTGATGTCGCGGTGCATCTTGCCCTTGCTGTGTAGATATCCTAAACCCTGAAAAAGAAAACGACAGATTAAGCCACTTCAAATATTCACTCCAATTATACTGTTAGAGTGAAGTTACCTGTAAGGTCTCTCTGGAGACATATGCTATCTGATGCTCTGACAACGGCCCCGTCACTAACCACAAAAAGGTAGAGATTGAGTTCAAGAACTTTTATTTTAGTAGTGTTTTAATACTGAACAGATAAAAAAGCTCACCATGATAGATGTCCTGCAGAGACCCTCCGCCACAGTACTCCATACAAATCCACAGCTTCTCCCGACTGGTGAAACAAGACAGGAACATTAGGTGGGAAGTTCTGTCAGTTTCACTTTCCTGGGGGCGACAACTGAAAGTGTTCCTGACACAACTTCACCAACAGAAGCTCACTAGACCAGTGGGGAAGGTGAAACAGGCGGCTGATGAGATGGACGTGTACGACACGGATGCCAACAATTTCACACAATGTTAAAAATAGTAACTGTGAGAAAAGGGGAACTGTGGTCACAACAGAAGCTCAGTAGACCAGTGGGGAAGGTAAAGCGGGCGGCTGATGACGGCCAGGTGTGTACGACAGCAATTTCATACAATATTAATAATAGCTGTAGCAACGACTGCCCCTTGAGCTATACATGGAAGCGATGAGAAAAGTTGAATTTTCAAAGTAAAAACTGTAATTAATACATTAACTGTGATAATGAAGCCCTGGCAGGAGGCTCGTTAATGGTTTACAGCAACCGTTTGTTCTCCCAGTGGTGAGGCTGCATCGGACCTACCTGCTGTGATAAGACATTCATCTCTTTGGACTAACAGGCATGTAAAACGGATCATAGATTTATACTTCAATTAAACCTGCTGGAAGTCTGAGGCGACTGTGGGTGGACCGGCACGACTTCCTTTCAGATACCAGCCACAAAGCACAGGCTCTATTAACACACGAGGGCCGCATCCTGGCACTGAAGAGCGTAGTCAGCACCAGTTGTCGCAGCCCAAGAGCTCGACTCGCACTCTCGCACACCGGCGTGACTAAGCTATTCAGTATTTCTGAGTTAATGTTAGCACGTGATTCACAAATGCTGTACTTTGGATTCTTTGGATCGGAGTATTAAGAAGCAAGGCAGCAGCATTTGGAGCTAGCGCTTACCAGAGGTAGCTCCCAAAGTAGGCCACAATATTGTGGTGCATGCATTCCTTCACCATGAAGATTTCTTGCTGTATTATGGAAAAGTCATCCCCTGGAAACAGAGGGAAAATTCAGATACATGAACAACAACCCCAAAAAAGAAGAGTTAAGAAACAGTTAAAACAACAATGAAATAAGCAGAGTTTTTGATACTTGGACTTGGTTTGGCCTAACAATAATAATAAGGTCCAATACTTCATCTGTGTGTAAATACAGCGTGTTACAGGCCAGACGATGACAAGAGAAGGAACACTATGCACTCCACAGGTTTATCAGATACAGGCCAACATCCAGGTGACTTTACAGTGCTGCAAAGCAAACACACCTGACAAGTAGGAAGTAGGGAGCCAAAAATATGAGGCCAGCTGCTCCCAATAGTGCAAATAGATGGTCCTGGAATACATTACCAGGAGGTTAAGACCTAACACAGCCTGCCAGCCTCAGCGCTCCATCAACACACTGTCAAAGGCAGCAACAGCGCCGATTTTTAACGTTTAAACAAAACGGTATTAATCTTACTGCAGCACGTAGATCCAGACACTGAAGGAGCAAACCAAAACAGTAACGGGGGCAGTCTGGAAGAACGTGTGATCGGGGAGGGTGCCTGCTGGGCCACAGATGCTCTCTGGCTTCTAACTGTTGATGTGTTTGAATAGTGAATAGTGAGTCAACTTCTTATTATCCAGTCGCCCTGTTTCAGTCTGGGTGGAGTGAGTGAGTGAGTTCTACTTGGAATTCATGACTAAGGATCTGACCAACGAATGAATGAATGAATGAATGAATATATATATATATATATAAATATAAAGGAATATATATAAATATTATATATAATACATAATATTAAAGGAATGTGCAAGTCATTGGAGGCTGAACATTCTAAAGAGGTGCAATGTTCTGTGCATTCTAGTGAAGTTAGTGTACACACAGGTCTAACATGTTCCCACAGACTTCACTGCCGTCACATTACAAAGTACTACAGTGTGAGAAAGACACTTTGAACGCATCTGTAATTTAAAATGTTTATTTAGAGACATGTCTCATTACGAAGCACTGTCGCTGTTTACGGACGCGCTCAAGCAAAATGCCGAGAGGAGCCACAAAAATTCAACAGACACTAAGCTAACTTCGGCCGGAGGGGAGAAAAGGAAACCCCAACGTGCCCCCCTGCATGCTGTCTTCTTGGCGAGGCGAGGACTAAGCGTCTTGCCACTTCCTTAGTGCCCGACCACATCTCTGCTCTCAGAAAACAGCGCTCTGCACTGGAAGTTTTATTTAAGCGTGTAGGAGGTAAGCCTTGACCGAGATGATGTCAGTCTACCTGAACTGGATCTGAAAGCATACTGCATGCATGGCTCCACGCCCATACGGCTGTCTGACAAACTCAGGCACAGGAGGAAGGTGCAGGTGCAGTAATGAGAGGATTTAGGAGGTGAAGAAGCCTCCTGCTGTATGCGCCCTCGGTTGTTTACTCTCCAGGGTATCAGCTAAACCTGCTCTGTGTCCTCCGGCCTCTGCAGCTGCAGGGCTTCGCCACTCTTAGCCCGCTTCTCCCCACCACACTTCATACCAGTTATTATAACTGTCACTCCAGCTGGTAGAACCTGTTTCATCCCATGGTCCACCCAAAGCCGTTTGCCTTGAGCACAGAACGTGAGCGACTCTGAACTTGAATGCGGAAGGCAGAGAAAAGAGAGCCCTTCTTTCACAGAGGGGCCTGGGCTGGGTTCATCCTGCTTTCATCACAAAACCAAAATATTATTGTGGTAAAATGTTTGTAGGTGTCATCTTGCAATGAGTGTAATAAAATTAGACGTGATCAACTCGAGTAGGTAACAAAGCTCAAGATGACACAGTGTTTTGCCTGCGTGAGGTGGATTCTGATGTTTGTAATTTCACTTCCTGATTTCTTCTAAGACTGAACAACCTTAAAATGCTGCAGATTCTAAATCTTTTACAAATCCAATTTTTTAAAAAGCTGATTTAAAAACAGAATCTATTACTTTTTTATTCCAACATGTTCAGCCAGGTATAAGTTAATGTTTCCAAAAAAAGTGTAATTAAGCCAAAATATGATGTAACTCTATGGTAAACAACAAACCTCTAATTTGTGTACTACAACAACAACCCCCACGGATCCTAATTAGATCAGCACATAGTTTATCAGGGGTCATGTTTACACGTCTTCCTGTACTCCAGGTCTTGTATTGAAGACCAGGACAGGCTGATCAGGGGCAGACTTTATTTCAGACAGATCATTTTAAGGTTACAGACTAAATCCTAGATGAGACAAACCTAAACAACAAAACAAACACCTGTCAATGTTCGGACATCGTCTCACTCCCGGCTTTAATCCAACAGTGACATGAATGAAAGAGAAAACAGACTCAAGTGAATCTCCTCCTGTGCTGACTGCTAATCAGCTGAGCGCCGTCTGGTTGCCAGTGGTGCAAAGCCCTTTCCATAATCCCACTAATCTGGACCGATCTGACTCTGTCACTAGGTCAACACCGACACAGACCCCAGAGCCTGGCCCACTCAGACACACGGTGTCACAGCACACGAGGAGCTAGAGTTGAAGACATTTCACACTTTTCCAAAAGGAAGTGAATAGAAATGGTGCAGTGCATAAACATATTGACCTAATGGGTTAGAAAGACGGACACACTTACCTGGTTCTAACTTGATGATCTTTACAGCAGCAAGCTCCCCAGTTTTTATGTTTCGAGCCTGAAAGAGACAACACAATGCTGAGCAGAGCAACCAGGACTAGAAGTCAGAAATCAGTTCACCAGCATTACTGTGAGGTCTAACATTGATTGGTTTTATTTCAGGGACAAAGGTCACAATGAATGTAATCCTAAACCTCTACACTGGACCAACTAGAATTGTAAACCATATCCAGACTCATCAGGCTGACCTATATGAAGGTTCTCTGCTCTAATTATCGTGCTTCTAATTTCCTTCTTGTTTATTTTAATGATAATTTGCCAGCTTTACATTTCATTGTAACAATAACAACGTGCTTTTTACAAGTAGCCACCATCCCTTCGTGGCATCTTAAAAGTAGCTTGCACTGATTTCCAAATCCAGGTCAAGACGGGATGCTCCCTAATCCATGGGGGAAGCAGCTAAATCAACCATAAACCATAACGGTCACTTTCAAACTGGGAATGCCCTGATGATTCACACACATGAATAGTAACCCACACACAGCTTAAACTCGTTCTGCAAGTAATACCACATACACAAACAGAAAACAAGGTTAAAAATACTTTTTAAGACGAGCCAGGCCACTGTACTGCTGCACATTACTTTAGCAAATACTTTCTAAGGAGCTGTGTCTGTCTTAACCTTTCCTGTAAAACCAACCTGACTGCCAGACTTCAGAAGGTGGAAGTTCGAAAATGACTTTTGTAATAATATATACAGTATATAAACACACTGACTGAAGAAAGGGGAACATTAGCATTTGACAGACCTCTGCAGAAGCAAGACCTGTCACACGATTAATCACCAGAGACAAAACTGATGTCTCTTGTGTCTGTGTAGTTGTAGGGTAATTGTAATGAGGATGTGGTCACCGTCTCAGAACATGAGAAGCAAGAACATTTCCTCATCTTCGTGTACACTAGAAAGGTTCACTTTCCCGTAGATAATAAAGAAAGCAATACAGAATTCTTCAGTTCCTTACTGATTCTCGACTTTCACACCATCATTAACAGAAAGGCGGATATAACTCACTCACCTACACCAGAGACCTTTCAACCACTAGGTCAATCTCAAAACATAAGTCTAAAATAGTTTCTGATTTCGACAATGTCAAGTAAAACTCCCACTACCTTCTGTTCAAAATCTATACTGGGAGACAAAGATACACCATTATAATGGAAGGTGACTGAATTATTAACGCTGGCTTATTAAAACGTGATGCCGACATGAACGTGATCAGATCCACTGGCTCATTCAAAGCCAGGAATGCTGCGCTCATTAGAAATCAACTCTCGGCAGCTGGCTGAAGGAGGAGTTTTCCCAACTGGAGGTGTTTCCGCTGTCAGCGCAGTGCAGAACACACCCATAGTCCAACACATGTTTAGACAGAGCCCGATCATATTTCAGCCCGCTGCGAGCTCTGGGAGAATACCAGGCGCAGCATTCCACCGGTGGCCTGTCTGGGGGTGGGGGCTGGCCAGAGAGCCTTTGTATAGAGATGGGCCATGACAGGCTGCCTGTACAATCACATGCTGGATCAACTGGGTCTAAATGCCTGTGGCAGATGGATAAACATGACAGAGGAACACAACTCAATGCAGCCAACGAGGAGTGGGAAAATATGGATGAATCTGACTTTTTCATTTTGAGTGCAGAGCAGGGGGCCCGCTGCGATCTCTCCAGCCCAAGCCATTAAAACATGTACAATTATTCCAGCAATAACTCTTCTTCCTATATGGCTTTCGAGTAATATTACACCAGCTGTAACACAACAGCGGTACAAGTTTAGCTTACACACAATCTTTTTCCGTTCCCTATTTCATTTTCATTTAAGCTATAATTTGCCAAATTGGGTTTTCTCTGCACAGCTTAACATGTGAAAGGTGCAGAAGACACCGTTGGATGTGGAACACTTCTGTTGTGTTCAGAGGTTCCGTGTGCTGCACAGCTGAAAACATGCACCCGTTGTGATTTGTGACTGATCTCCACCAGCGAAGACTAGTTTCACATCAGATATATAATGTCTAAAAAACCCTAAACCCTGCTAAACCCTTAACGCTGCTGCTTTGGATAAAAGTGCGGCTGCAGCACAAAGAAGTGATCTGGGTAAAACGGACAAGCAGCTACAAGCTCATTTGAGCTACACACTAAGTAAAACGAGAAGATGCTCGTGGTCCCGGCACTAAGAGGAGACACTGAACCTCCTTGTTAAGTCGAACACACTCCGAAACCAACAGAACCAGAATCCACCTGGAAAAGTAGCAAAGCATTCGCCCTCCAGGTCTTTGCGTGAAAAACTGGTTTACACATTAAGTGGCGTAGCAGATTACGGAACTCGTTCACACCCGTCTCCTTTAGATTTCACCTCTGGGTTGAGAAGAGATATCAGTGATGTGCATCAACCGCATTGCTGCAAATGACTTTTTAATGACGCATCATTTGGCTGTGATTAAACAGCTGCTGTCAAATGTGTTCTGCAGATGTGATCGTGGCTTATAGAGCGAAAGAAGCCTCAGTAGTTCACTGGGATCGTGGGTTCAGTGCCGCTGCATCTCCTGCTCTAAGCCGCCCGTACCTTGTACACGTCCCCATATGTTCCGCTTCCCACCCTCTGGATGAGCTCGAAGTCGTTCTGAGGGTTCTTCCTCTGGATTTCGCCGCTTGGCCGTGGAAAGATGTCCATGATGCCTCGATCCAAACGGCTCTTTACATTTACTCGGCCTGGCCCGATGTGAAGCTTGGCTGCCAAAGCGGAGGTCCCGGATAGAAGCTAAGCGCTGTCACCCAGACGGCTCATCTCCACGCATCATACCCTGATTGAGACGTTTGGGAGGGTGTAAATACAGAAAGAGGGACAACTTCAGCACGATACGTGCAATCTGTGCAGGTCAACAGCAACAGAGCACATGCTAATAAACTTATTGTGTCACACGGCGTGGCTCTGTCCAACAACTTCAACGCTCTTAAACATAACCTAAACTCAAAATAAAGTTGCTTTAATCGTGTAAAGAAGTTTGTACACACGCATGAGCCACTGCGTTGGTGTCCAATTGGCCCAGACACTGGTCCCTCCAGCAAATAGCCAGAGCCAGGTTGCCCTAACCCTACTCTGGCGGCTTAGTCAGCTAATGCTAACTAGCAAGTTAGCTTCGATGCTGCTTTTAACTTCAACGACGCCTACCGTTTATCACACAAACGCCAGCGACGAGTCCGTCTTGCATTTTAAATGTCCCCGAGGTTTTCAGCTGTGCGATGGCGTCGAATAATGACACAAACAGGAAAACAGCCCCCTCTGTTATGGAGGAAACTAGTAAAGTTAAGTTGGCTGCTGCGGTTCACTCCGTCTCCTTCAGTGTAACGGCCGCTGACATGTCATTTCCCTCTGCTGACAGCTTTAGAGAAACGCCGGGTTCGTGTGCACAGTATCAGCGATGACTTCACACATAGCGTCAAGAGTCACTCTTCCATTTACTCCCAAAAAAACGCAAAGATCACCCGCAAAGAACAGCGGTCGGACGCTAATCTTCACTCGTCGCAGCGGAGACTCGACTCGATGCTGTGTTCAGGGACAACTTGTAAAATATTACATTTAGGAAAGTCAGGACCACTTGAAATGTCTGGTCCCACAAGCGCCAAACAAAAAATCTATTCCAAAAACGAGGAAATAACAAAATAACATTTAGAAATGCATTGCATTTTATCAAAGATGTAATATAAATATGTATTCACAATTACTGCGAGTATTTTGAACCCGTTGCTGGAATTAATCTTGTGTATGTAATGTGCACTTTACTTAATAATAGTATATTTATTTTGTGCTAAACCACGTTAACTAAGCAACATTTTAAGTGGAAATACGGTATTTGACTATTATAATTAAGCTTTAAGTTGTTTTACAGTTTTGTTACAAAGTAAAATATCTCCCCCTACAGTACAAGAATATAATTAGCAACATGCTGCTAAAATATTAATACACCAGTTACATATGACAAATCACAACTGGTACTATTTTTACCCACGTTCAAATTACAATGTAATAATGACAAATGCTGGAATTAAATATGGTTCCAGGCCGTAATAGTACAATATATTGTTAACATGCTCTCTCAGCTTCTATATCTGTGAAAGTAACTACACACTAGTCAACGCATGCATTAGTAACACAAGTCCCAGTTCTGTTTCAGGTGGAGCCCTACAGCTTTAAATTAATCTCCTCTGCATATGACTCAAAAACAATCATCATTTATCACCTTTTCAATTATCAGTAATAGGGTTACAGGTAGTTCCACCTTGAACTAAACCAGTTTAGAATATTTCTACAAACTAGTAGTAGTAACAGTATATGACTTTTCAGTGACGACTCTCAGAAATTAGTTATTTAATGTGTTTTTATTTTATCAATTATAGAAAATATGTCATTTATAATCTTTTGAATGTTTGCTACACGTACAGCTACGTGTGAAGATATTACCAGGGTCCATGAACACAGCATGGGTCCTGACCGCTATGCGAGCAGCGCCACCTCTCGGCGGCAGCTAATATCGCATCTCGTTATAGAACCGTGATGGGATTGTGGTTGACTGTTGTTTATTAAAACAACTTAAAACAGCTCAGCCAACGAATCGGATTATCTAAATGATCACCAAGTCATTTTTATTTGGACTCGTGTGTTTTTACGTCACAAAGAAACTGCAGGCAGCAGCGCCCCCTGGCGGCACGTACGACCCTCTGCATCAGGGTTGGAAATAAAAGCTCCATCCTCCTTTTCTGCGTTGCGAGCATCGTTCTGGCGGAGACAGGGCGTCCTCCCAACCCTACACACATGACTACCGACTAGGATCGCTCGTTAGCGGACAAACAGAGGGACACAAGGACAGCAGCATGGCGAAGCACCGCAAGGAAAGAGACAGCTGGGGTGAGTGTACGTACAGCGTTTGATAATTCATCCTCCCCTTGACGCGCATCCTTTCTTTTATCCCTTTGAGGCCAGGCTCTGAGCAGTGCAGCCAATTAGACGGCTGTTTTCGCCTCCGTGCTGTTTTTCTAGCAACAAATCTGTGTTATTTGGAACAGATATGCTGATGAAATCCAATCTTCCTGATTGGAAAAAGAACAAAATGCTTGCGCTTGTCTCTGCAGAAGCGTCGTCTAATCACGCATTAGCAAACAGGCATTCATTATAAATGTGTTTTACCATGACATAACCAAAATATTCAGCCAGCGCACAGGAAATGCCTTTATGGGCCGGTCCAGATCACAGAAGGCCTGAAAATAAGCTGTCATGTGCCACCGTGACCCTGTTTTGGTGATATTTGGTGCATCTGGCATGAAATTATGTAATGTTGCATCAGTAAGTAGCTTGGCATCTTCCACCTCACCTCCTCACTACAGCGTTAATCCCCCTACCACCATCACTATCATATTAATAGGCATCATTGTCAGTGACATCACTCTGTGGCCTGTTTAACTTTAAATACAGGCCTGTAATGGAGGAAAAGGCCCGAGTGGCTCATACAGGAGCAAGCAGGGGGTAAAATATTGCTATTTGTTATTAGACGCTTCATCGGCTCTGACCCACTTTAAGCGGTCTTTGTCTTAAGGGCAGCAGCAAGATGATCACGTTAAGCAGGTAGGCCAGCGCGGGTCAGGGTGAGGCCGCAGGAGACGTAAAGTGAAACTGACAGTCCTCCTCAGGCCCGAGAGAAAACCTTGAAGGATTCCTCCTTAAATTATTCACTCTGCTTCCTCGGCATCTTTTAGCTCAATTTTTATTCTTTGCTATGTCATCATGCAATGAGTTCATGTGTAAATTCATTTGTCAAATGCTGCTATTGCATTTATAGTGCGAGGGATTTCCTTGTTTTTGAAAGAGATGCTGTTCTGTTCTTTGCAGATCCCAGTTTTGGGGGGATTTAGCTGCAGGAAGGTGATGCACGCGAGACAGCAGCTCTGAACGCACATGTTCTCACTATGGGTGGAAAGCGTGGCCTGATTCATTCTGATTATTAACAAGCTTAGCTATTGATCTGCTGCAAACCGGAAGATGTAATGGACTCAACTTTCCTGTTGTTTCCGGGCCTAATGGACCACAAGGTTCCTCATCGTTCGCCTAAAAACCTCTGGTTGTCCATTGACTTACATTAGTTGACCTCCTATGAGCGTTCATGTTTCTCCAGGCTGAACTATCCGCCTTCTTCCAGGGTCCCTCAGTGATAAGCACGTCTACGACTGGAGCTCGGAGGAGGAGGAGCCCGATGGACGGGCCCGACCCGTCCAGGTGCTGCTGGTCAAAGACGACCACACCTTCGAGCTGGACGAGGCGGCGCTGAGCCGCATCCTGCTGGCGGAGGAGGTCAGGGACCGAGAGGTGGTGGCCATCTCCGTGGCCGGGGCGTTCCGCAAGGGCAAGTCCTTCCTCATGGACTTCATGCTGCGCTACATGTACAACCACGTGAGTACGGCGGCGCCGGGCGGCAGCACGTGTGCGGCGCTGGCCCAGAGTTGACCTAACCCGTCTGATGCCGTGGTGCCCAGGCGTCCGACGGATGGCTGGGCGACGCCGACGAGCCGCTGACGGGCTTCTCCTGGAGGGGCGGCTCGGAGAGGGAGACCACCGGGATCCAGATCTGGAGCGAGGTGTTCCTGGTGGACAAGCCCGACGGGAGGAAGGTGACGCCCACGCACGCACGCACACACACACACACACACACACACACACACACACACACACTGAATCACACCACAGAGCCCAGAACCCTGGCCAGCGTCCTCACCTGCCTCGTTGTGCAGGTGGCCGTATTGCTCATGGACACCCAGGGCACGTTCGACAGCCAGTCCACGCTGAGGGACTCGGCCACCGTGTTCGCTCTGAGCACCATGATCAGCTCCATGCAGGTACACGACCTCCACCCGGCCTCCTGCACCAGCCGCGTCTGCTGAGCCGAGCTTACACACCCCGTGTCTTTGCTTTCAGGTCTACAACATCTCACAGAACGTCCAGGAGGACGACCTTCAGCACCTACAGGTGCGGATGTGGCCGCTCCCACGTGCTTTTATTTTGTAGATTATCGTTTGCTTCCTGTTGACACGCGCCTCCACCCAGTGACTCTGTCCTGTCCTGTTTTGCAGCTCTTCACTGAGTACGGCAGGCTGGCGATGGAGGAGACCTTCCTCAAACCCTTCCAGGTGCTGCACCTTTATTTCAGTCACTGCGTTTATTCAGAGTTGAGTTGATTAAAGCCAAATGTCAGTCAATGACATTTGGGAATTCTCTGTGGTATTTCCATTGAGCAGTTCAATATTCAATTGATGAGCAATGAAATGTTAGGATATTGACTACAAGCAGCTGATGTTGCTAACACGGAACGCTGTTTATCCCAGTCTATGATTTTCCTCGTTCGAGACTGGAGTTTCCCGTACGAGTTCCCCTACGGGCAGGAGGGAGGCATGAAGTTCCTGGAGAAGCGGCTGAAGGTCAGTGGAACGCCACAGCAATGTCCGTGCAGTGTGGCGGTGACGCGGCGCTGACGCTCGGGCCGTGCTTGTGCCGCAGATCTCCGAGAACCAGCACGAGGAGCTGCAGAACGTGCGGAAGCACATCCACTCCTGCTTCACCAACATCTCCTGCTTCCTGATGCCTCACCCCGGCCTCAAGGTGGCCACCAACCCCCACTTCGATGGCAGGATCAAAGGTGAGCTAGCCCGCCGTCTGCCGGCGGCCAATCAGAGCGCAGGCTACGTCCTCAGCCGCCATTTTGATTTCTTCTTCGTCCAGAAATCGACGGCGAGTTCATAAACAACCTGAAGGTTCTGGTCCCGTGGCTCCTCAGCCCTCGTAGCATCGACGTGAAGGAAATAAACGGCAGCAAAATCACCTGCAGAGGCCTGTTGGAGTACTTCAAGGTCAGACCTCGAGTCTGTTCTATTGTATTCGATTCTCTTCCAGATGTTGACGCTCCCCGTTTATTTTAGGCTTACATCAAAATCTACCAAGGGGAAGAGTTGCCGCATCCAAAGTCCATGCTCCAGGTATGGTGTGAAATCTGTTTATTTTCACACGCTCCCTCGTTGCGTCTCCACGCTCAGTGCTTGTGCTTGTTCTCAGGCCACAGCAGAAGCCAATAACCTGGCAGCGGTGGCAGCCGCAAAGGACCTGTACAACAAGAAGATGGAGGAGGTGGGTAGAGAAGCCGAACGGCCGAAGCGGAGCCCGCGTGCGGCCGCCGGCCTCACTCCTCTGCTCCTGCTCCTCCTTCCCAAGGTCTGCGGCGGCGACCGGCCCTTCCTGGCGCCCAGCGAGCTGCAGGCGCGGCACGGCGCCATCCGAGAGGAGGCGCTGCAGGTGTTCCGGGGCGTGAAGAAGATGGGCGGCGAGGAGTTCAGCCGGCGCTACCTGCAGCAGCTGGAGGGGGAGATCGACGAGGTCTTCGTCCAGTACATCAAGCACAATGACTCCAAGAACATTTTCCACGCCGCGCGCACGCCGGCCACGCTGTTCGTGGTCATCTTCGTCATGTACGTGGCCGCGGGCATCACGGGCTTCGTGGGCGTGGACATCATCGCCAGCTTGTGCAACATGATCCTGGGCCTGGCGCTGATCACGCTGTGCACCTGGGCCTACATCCGCTACTCGGGGGAGTACAGAGAACTGGGGGCCGTCATCGACCAGGTGGCCGGAGCCCTGTGGGACCAGGTAGCTGCACAAAGACACGCTTGAAAAGTTCTTTCTTTCTGCCACTAGGGGGCGCCAGTCGTCCTCAAATCACATGTGCTGACTGGCTTTGTGCGTTTTCATCCTTTAATGCTTCCGCAGGGGAGCACGAATGAGGTGAGATGGGCGGTAACCGTGACAATATTCACCAAAAGCACCGACAGAAAGCTGAAACTGCGCCTCTGCTTCACAGGCGTTCTACAAGCTGTACAATGTAGCGGCCAACCACCGGCACCTCTACCACCACGCCTTCCCCGGGCCGCAGGTGGAGGAGGCGGCCGACGAGCGGGACAAGAAGAGAGACTGATCGGGAGGCGGCGGGGGACAGAGGGGGGGGGGGGGGGAGACGGGGGCTCCCCCCCTGCTGTGGTGCATTTCACTACTTTAAAGCTAATAACGAGAAAGAATGCGGTCGCGCTCGTCTCCAGAGGACGACGGATGTGAGAAAACTAACACCTGTACAGATGCTATAGACACAGACCTCCTCCTCTTAGCGCTCGGGTTCATATCGGACGGCTTTCTCCTCACCCCCCACTGTTTTAAGTATAACCCCACCCCCATTTGTGACGCTTCTGTTCTGTTCTGTTCTTAGAAGTCTAGTGCTGTTTATAAAGGAACATTATCTACGATCAAGCGCTGTCTGAAAGCCAGATCACGCATCGGAACGTCATCAGCATGGTAAATGGTTAATGTTTGTCATCTTCGAGCTCCAACACATGGTATAAGTTGTGTAATAATGGTTGTGACAAAGTAGTATTGTGCCATAACGTGTGAAAGCGGCCTGGCTGCGTCCGTTCCTCGTCCGCTGCGGTCGGGAGGCTGGCGACGCTTGGATCAGCAGGAAGACAACAGTCACAAGTTTACACAGCATCCCGACTTCTCCTTTTTCCAGCCGGCTCGGCTTTGTACTCGCCGCATCCCAGCGACCCTCCGTTTGTGCGCGCGTGTTCGGTTCCCATTGTGACGTAGCCGTGCCGGGTCCGACCCATTGTTGTGTGTTTCTCGCTGAATGTTCGAGCGAATCCGAGGAATGTAGCCATTCTGCGAAGCTGGATGCGATGGAGGGGGGGAGGGGGGGGGTCCTCATTCCACATCGCTTCCATCACCCTCACACACTTGAGTCAAGTCGCCTGTGATGACCTGTTGCATGGTGAGAGTCCAGGCCCTGTGCTTTTGTGTTTCCGAAGCAGCTTGCGTCCGTAAACAAGAGGCTCGTACCGACGACGGCACTTTTTTTGGTGTTTGAATACTTTGGCTTCGTAGACTGTTACTGTATATTCGTATACGTGTTCTTCGCTCATTGAATATTTGCATCATCGCTCAGCTGTAGCATCAGAACTGTACTCCCTGCCCCCAGTGAGCTGGTCACCAGCACTTCAGGAACACTGTCACGCACATTTAGCGAGTTTATACTGAGGTTTGACCTCGAGGCTTGAAAATTGAAAGGCAGTGCAGCAGAGTGGCTTCTCGAGTCTTCCACAATGTGTAATCAGCGGCAGTGAGGCCTTCAGGCAGAGAACCAGGTTTAAAATCCCATCACTACGTTGGTGTGTTCATTTTTAAGTGTTTTTACGCTCCGAGTTATTCAGTTCAATTAGTGAATTAAAGATTCTGTCTGTTCAGAAGCTCACAAAAACCCGCTCTGGACGCTTCGACTCCAAATGTCGGGCGCCTCAGCGGCTGAAAGGTCAAACGACTCGACCTCTCGCTGAGCTCTTCCACATCGTCACTGCTTAGTTTTAGCCACATGCTGCAAGATTTCCATTACAAAGAAATAAACAATAAAGTTGGACCAAATTCATTCACTAGACTGGAGTTTCGTTTGTTTTTTTACAGACTTTTGCCAAATAAAGGACACGTAGTATAAAACCAATTAACTTTATATAATTTCTTTAAATCTCCAGTATTATATTATTATTAAAAGTTTGAAGACTTATTCTACCTATGCTTGTTTAAACAGATTCCAACAGGAGAACAGACGACAATGCCCAGAGTTCTACAAGTGACCACTTTAATGTTACACAGTTATAGCTGCTTTAATAATGCTTTGAGGCTCCGTAGAAGGTAAAGAGGCGTCAAGAGGCAACGGCTGCAAGGTCACAAGTGTATTTGTCTTCACTGCTGACTTTACTGCTTGTGTCTGTACTGTGACAGATGTGGGATCTTTTTGCATAGTGAAGAAGTGGCTGAAGGCCAACACCCTTTAAAACAAACAAACAAACAAAAAAACTCTTATTGTTTATACGCCTTCATAAGAAACACAGAAATGCATAGATGTGTATTTAGTTAACGTGTTACTTTTTTCTTTAGAGTCATGTATGATTTGTCTTTCTTCAGAGCATTTCTGAGTATCTTAAAAAGGCTCATTTATTGGTAATCGCAGGATGGTTTTAGGAACCTGTCCTCCCATGAAGATGTGCGTCTGAGAAGTGTCAGTCCATAAAAACAAAGCATTACCAACGAGAAAGGACATAACAAAGACGTGCTGAATTGCACTTGTTGGGCAAACTTAATGTAAGTGTTTTAAAAAGTTCCAGTAGCTTATTTATGTTTTATTATACACACACACGCACCAAACAAACAAGAATATTTCTGGCTTACGCTAATGCCAAGAGCCGAGAGATGCTCAAACCACCGCACCAAATGTGATGCTTCATCCATCAAAGGCCCTTTAAATAAAGACACGTTTCATATCAAAACTTAAATATCTGTTTGGTATACAGTACGTCATAAAAAAGAACAATGCACACTTTTGTTGTTTAATATAAAATAGTGTGGTTTCAGTTTATGTGGGTAACAAAGCAAAAGAGAGATAGTGTTTCATATGCAAACAAATTAGAAGCTGCTGTTTGTCCTTTAGTCCCACAGGATAAAACGACAGAGAAGCTGGTCTATACAAAATACATGAGTGGTGAAAGGGACAGTCGCAGACTCTGTCCTACTAGGTCTTAAAAACAAAAATCCATACAGCAACTCAGTTCTTTGGGCAGTGGCTGTGCATGGCACCACAGGCGGTCTCTCCAGATGTAGCACATTACACGTTCTCTTTCTTCATTGGAGTGTTTTTCAGTCACAAGGTCACTCAACGTCTGAGTCATGACCCTCCGCGTGTTTCGACTTCCTGGCCGATATATTTGGATCCAGCAAAGGCACAGATGTGTTTGGTAGAAAGGCAATTAAGAGTCAATCGTGATTTCAAAGGAAACCCAGACCGCTCTCAAGCTGCGGTGACTTCAGAGAGGTGTGGCCGTGCACATACACATCACATGTTCCCCATGAAGTTCTTGTTGGGCTGCTGGGCGTACCACTGCTGCCGCTGTTTGCGAGCCTCCACCTCGGACAGTAGAGCCTGCCGGTACGCCTCGTAGGACTTGACAATGTGTTCCAGCTCCTTCATGAAAAGCAGCTTGAGCATCCCCTGATACGTGTCCAAGTCTGCCAGCTGAAACAACTCCCACTTCAAGATGTGGTCATACCTGATGTAAAAATCAAGATATCAGCTGTAAATTATCAGCGGCCCGAGTGTCTGCCCACTACTGACGCCAACAACTAGGACTTAAGGCACTGCTAGAAAGATGGGAAGCATTGTTCACATAATGCCAGGTGTCAGCCTGTATATGTTTTTGCCTAAAATCAGTGTTATTAAGAGAAGAGTAAACTAGAGATCGCGCAGTTAATTATCAGGGTTTCAGAAGGTAATGTGAAAATGGGACCGGGCAAATTATTCATGTTTCATTTCTGTGCTTGATTCAAGCTACTCACTTTAAGGGTGCACGGGCATACACCTGAAGCCAATCTGGGATCTCAGCCGTGTGGTACGGGTTTGCTGGTACCAGCACTGGTTGGTTCCTCTCTGTGGGACGTGGCTGATAGGTCACAGGAGGCGGTAATGGTGGAGGCTGATCATAACGTGGAACACTGGAATAGATATACACAACACACCATTCATGACTTGTGTACCAGCAAGGAAGGAAAACTAGAGCAGCTAAAATACAAAGGAATGCAACAGTCTAAATTAGAACAAACACCTCGGGGCGCAGGGATGATGATACTGTGCCCTCTTGTTGATGTGATCCACGTAGTAGACCCCAAACTCTGCTGACTCAACCTTCTCCCAGCCTGGAGGGAGCCCTTCCCTCTCCAAAGGGTGGCTCCAGTGTGTAGTGTTGGTGTGGTGATCGATGTAGTACTTCCTGCCACGGATGGTCCAGTCAACTGTCCAGCCTGCTGGGAGAGGGAGGTCCTCAGCTGTTAGGCTGGACAGGTTCCCAAGGGACTTGGCCTGTATTCGACCTATGCCTGAAGAAAACAAACGTTTTTCTTTAGAACCCTGAATGAAGAGAAAGAGAAGTCTGACCAATAACAGCTTCAGCAGCATCCAGCTAACCGGGAAAGAAAAATATTTTGGGAAGTTTCTAAAAAAAATCACATGTGGGAAAGTGTAATTTAAAGGAACGGAATGCACAGCATGTACAAGGTCATTCCAATGTGGCAGCGGGATGTGGAGCAGGACAAAACAGGAATGCAATAGATCACTACTTCAAGTATGTCTGATGCTGTGTTTAGTAACGCAGAGATAAGGACAAGGTTGTTTGATCCCTATGAACCTGTGACTCATGTGTCAGAGCATTTATTCTGAACAAAACTGTATGAGCAATGGTAGGAAATGAGAGGGTTGTTACTTTTGCACAGAAAGGCCTGCAGATATACGCAAAGAACATTTCACTGGGTGAAACTATTTTAAATACACTGTAAGAGTAGACGGTTTAATAAACAGGTCCTGGACTTTTCCTGTGAGTAATGTAGTTTAGGAATGTCCAGCCAACAGCTGTGCGGATGACTTAGGCTGAGTGATAATAATCAAGACGTTGTATGAGCCTGCAGGGACGCAGAAAGAATGGAAAACAGAAGAATGTGCAGGGAATGAAGTATTGCAGAAAATGGCGGCTACAATCTGATAAATTCTGCACAAGAGTGACAGCAGCAGAGCTGAAGCTCTTTGCCAGCTGTGGAGTGAAGAGACGGAATGTGCTCTTCAGAACTCCTCCCCTGCTCCTCTTCACCCCATCATCATCATCATCATCATCATCATCATCGTCATCATCACTGCAGCACAAACACTTTAGACATCACAGGACCTTCACTGGAAACACTGAAGAGTAGCTAGTCCATACTATCAAAGGGCAACAAGTTAGTTCAACTACAGAAGCTAGATATAAAACTTTTAAAATCAGTGATCCCCAAAAGTATAAATCAGCAACAAATCATCCAGACGTCAGTTTCCATCAGGCATCTAAGGCACAATAACAGCTTAATTTTGTAGGAATGCTGTAATGAAAATACTGGTAACATCTGTTCTGCCTTTCTTTCAACGTGGCCTATTAGTTGTTCACGCCATTCACGATAGTACTTCAAATTCACATAAACAAACCATTCTGTTATGCCTGGTCATATGAGGTTAAATGAGAAAAAGAGTCACAAAACAGTTAAATATACTACGTATACATCCAAACATTCCTTAGAGTTATTTTCACTTTTGATTTCTTGACCGCCAATGAACACAACAAACAAACAAATACCTGAAGGGGATCTGCTCGGAGCAGGGGGAGTGTGTTGCCGGGGAAATCGCTGGAAGTTGTGCTCACTGTGCTCATAGTATCGGTAATCCTCGGGAAAGCGCTCCGGGACCCTCCTATGCTGCCGCTGCTGGCTTTCGTAGTATGGCTCTGAGGGGTAATAGAAGCGGGCAGCGTCGCCATTCTCAGACATGGGGCTGACGTCGGTGAGGAAGGACTGTGAAGAGCCACCGTACTCGTGGGGCAGGTCTCCCAGACTGCGAGGCAGGTACGGAGGCGCCGACATGCGGTGGCTCTCTCTGCGCTCCACCTCGTGTGGAGGCCTCTGCACGGCGGTACGGAGGAAACTCTTGTTGCGGGACACCACAGGGTCCCGGTTGGGGGCCACTGGATACGCGGACGGTCCCATCTCTGGCAGAGTGACCTCTGTGCGTCTGGGGATAGTCGGTCCATGACGGATGAATGAGGGCATAAGATCTGCAATCACAGTTGAAAAAGCCGACAGTCAATATGAGTCAACACAGTAATACATTAGTACAGAGAGCCCAGCGGCAGAGCGGTGCGATGCTGTGACATCCCTAAAGTTTGATGGCTCGCAGTGAATTAAAATGCAGTGATGTTAAAATGATTATGCATCATAAATCAGATGGGCTACATGATTAGTCTGAATATAAATAGGAACTGACATTAAGGCGTGAGCACTAAGGGAATTGTTAAACAGCTGCCACATATTGTAAAAAATATGTTGACCTCTGAACTAAACCATATGCATTTATGTAGTTTTCTTAGTCCTCCAAATGTATAGAAGGTCGCTACATGGAGCTATTTCTGTGCTGCCGACGTCACTGTGCGCAAAAACAGCCTGAAAGCTGGACAGAGGTGATGGTGAGACGCGCAAAGCCGTTCTGAACGTCAGCTCTCAGTCATACGCCTCCAAAAGCACGGACAGGCTTCTTGTTCATGACAAACTGTAGAACATCGGGTTTTGCGATACATTAGCCGGTTCATATCAGACTGAGACAAACGAATCAAATTGGTTAACCCAGTAATTCGTGCGTCACTTTTTTATCTCCTCTGTCACCTCCCGGGTAAAAATAAAGACACCAGATTACCTAAAACTAGTAAAAAAACACTCGAGTCTGTCAACAAGTAAAGATTATACACAACTGTACGAGTCCAGAAGCCCTTTGAGGGAGAGGTTCGGTACTTTCCAACAGAAACCGTTCATTTAACGCCTCAGCTGATGTAGCGTTAGCATGGCTAGCATGGAGCTAGCTAGTTACGAAGTTAGCGCTTTCCAAAAAAACACCCACTGAGCTGTCGTTCACACGCTTCTAAGACAACGACTCGGTAAAGTGCCTCCACACGTTCATTCCAGCCTGCTTTGTGTTGCTGCGCTGCTACTTTTAATCACAGTTTTAAGTGTCGTTAGCTGCTAGCGGGGCTAGCTGGCTAGCAACTTGTTGCGCTTACTTGTCAGCAGCGGCGACGTTTCCTTCTTCACATATTTCCCGTGGACCTCGGCTGGTTTCGACGGTTCGTTCTTGCTTTTCTTTCGCGAGAGCATAACTCAAGGCTCGCAAACATCAACGACGCGACGCTGCAATGTCATGGCACGATCCCCGGACTCTGCGACCATCATGCGGAGCTCGCCCAGCCCGGAGCGTAAACATTGTAGGCGTTCAGTTGGCTAGCACACAGTTCGCCAGCTAGCCTGAGCGCAGCGGTCCGGGTCCGGTCCGGTCCACGGCGGGCTGCTCCTATCACAGTCCGGCCCACCTGACCAGAACCGTCTGCCATGAACACAGATGTACAACTTCGACATGACCACTATAAACAGTAAAATGTAGTAAAATACAAGTTCGGTCGTTTGTTGACAGTACAATAAAACTACACTTTGTGTACTTTTCATAAATGTATTGAGTTATTTTAATTTAAAACACTAACGTCAAAATGCAACCAGTGAATTTGAGGAAACTTCCTTTTATTACACATTTTATTAGTGAAATAAAAGTAATCCGATTGCAGACGTATACTAGCACCAACAGACGCAAATAAAATCGCAACTAACTCGTGTTTATTTAGTTGTAACACAAAGCATGAACCCGGTTTTCTTCATTGCAATCAAATACATTCATAATGGTGCAAAAGGTTCGAAAGCGCAAAAGCTTTACACATCACAGGATTTTATCCCAATACATTTAAATAGTACATATTGCTGCTTGACATTTAATACAAATGTAACTTCAGGTAGCAAATACCTTCCAAAAGGTCAGCACATTATTTGACCTCTGTTTACATGATTTTACTCATGACAGGCAGATTCATGTTTCTCCTTCAGAGGAGAGACCTAATAAACACAAAAGGACACGTACAGTATATAAAAAGTGCAATTCAATATTGCTTTAGTCTTTCAAAGTAGAAATGTAGTGTCATAATAAAATATTTACTCATTTTATTTGTTATGCATTCAAAAATTGTATAAATGAAAGGATTCCTTCACAGTCTAACCTTCAGATTTGGTTCTTCATAGGTCCAACTTCATAAAAAAAAAAAAATAAAAAATTATGCTTAATATAAAAGCTACTGCAAAAGGCTTCACGCCAAAAGGAAACGTTGGCTTGCAACGAATAAATGCCACCACTTTGGAGCAGAGTCAGTGTCAGGAGTGCATTACGGGCGTTTAAAATGGTAGGAGAGTGCGGAGAGGGGAGAAGGGTTTAGGTCTCGCACGATCTTGTTAAGGCTGGAGATCTTTTCTTCCAGTAGGTAGTTTTTCTTCTCTGCAATTGTATGACGCTGTTGTGTTCGCTCCAGAGCTTTCAGCAGCTGGGCGTTCTCCACGTACAGATCACCGATCAACACGTCTGCCTTGCCGTTCTTATGCAGCTTTAAAACAGACAAATGAGACGATTATAGACGTTTTGTCCCCACAATAAATCTATTGTGTGGTAAAAATCATAAACTTTTGGCCTTTGAGGTTTTTTGAGAAACAATGGCTTTACATTTTCGCCTGCATTCTCTTGGTTTGATCTTTTATGCATCTCATTTGTTGACCTTAATGAAGACGGGAATTTTAAACTGACCTGGTCTTTGAGCTGAGCGACTTTTTCTTTCAGCAGGAGCTTGACGTTACGCAGCGATAGTTCAATTTCCCTCATGCGCTCCTCCATATTCTTCATCTTCCTCTCTCGGTCATCCTGCTGAAAAACAATGAAGGATACAATAAAGCAAACTGCTTCAAATCCACGAAACTGTAAGTGTCTGTCTGAGTTTTAGGAAATAAGAGTCATAAAACACAGATCACAATCAGGAGAACTTAATGCTTTATTTGATATCTGCATTAAATTATGTCAGGTAAATTTAAAAAGTAGAGAACAATGTGCTACATAATAAATAAAAATAAATAAGTATAAAATTATGCTCCCAGTACTGCTACAAAAATAATTTAATGCATAAATAAAATAAACAATCCTAACAAAATAAATAAAACAAAAATACATTACGATCTATACATGGTGCAAAAAAAGATTTAAGAGAAACACAATAATAATATTAAGTACTAGACATTGAACTACACTACTGGAGACATTCAAGTAGAAGAACAGTCTTGTGCGACAGGTTTAGAGAGTCATTATTTAGGAAAAGTACAGCCCAGAAAGTCAAAAAACACTTTGGTAGTGCAGCAGCAACACATGAATACACAAACAGGTAGATTGAAGATACAATCAGGGGAAAATAGAGTGAAATGTAACAGACTTTAAGAAAACAGATCCGTAAAACCCGAGTGCACATGGACCACAACGCCACCAGACTTGCACAGGTAGAAACTGCTTGATTGTTGGAAAACTGAATCGTGTTAGGCACGAAGCTCATCCTAATGTTACCGCTCCTCTGTGATCGTAAGGCAAACGGTCACATGATGAAGCCTCTGAGGTCATACAGGATGTACCACGTCTCACACTGTGATCAACTGTACCCCAGAAACAACACCCTGTGTCAAAATAGTCCCTGTAGTCAAGACATTACAGTAAAAAAAAAAAAAAAAAAAAAAAAAAAAACATCTGTCGACCGACCATTTTGTAGACGAAACCTTAAACCTCTAAGTAACAATCAAAATCCCATTGGGAGAAAACATCAGAAGCTGTGTCTGTTTTCCTGCCATCTAGCAGCAGCTACATGTAATTACACAACAGCGCTTTTTGACTCCGGCGCCACCATGTACTTCAAATCTCCTATAAGGACGACATTTTGTGCTCAAGTAAGATTTTTGCTCCAAATCTAGCAGAGTATGATGGTAGACTGAAGAGAAGGGAAAAAACGCTGGCGTTACAGTCCACCGATCCGTCGGTAGCTGTCTGCGTGAGCTGCCCGCTGCTCCGGCATCGCCCCCTGCAGAGAAAAGGCAGGTTCACTTCACCAGGGCTCTATCCTCTAAAGACCTACAGTACACAGGCCTGGGAATATGCATCACAACTAAACCATTAGAAAATGAATCAACGAACAAAATGTGTGACGTTACCATGAAAATGTTAATAAATCCAGCAAAAAGGCCTATTTCATTCAGAAATTTGTTTATATAGCAAAACAAAAACTTACATATAAAAATAATCACATCACAAACACTCCCTAATTTATGGCTCAGATGCTATAGGAACAGTGGGATGAGGAGATAATCCTGAAAGAACTACATCTGATTAGAGATGAAGGTTTGTGCAGCGTGGTGACTAACAAAAAGGAGCGCAGCCACCACACCTACAGTCACACCCCTGAAACTACTTTAGTCCCGAGACTGAAATTAAATAAAGGTCTCACACACAGAGTCGTGGTTCACATCTACGCGGGGACTCACCATTGACATAATGTCTTCCCTAGCCATCACAAACAAAGGCAGACGTCTAATCTTTGCTCTAATTCAAACCAAAAATTAATTCTAACCTCAGCCCTAAAACATCTTGACCCTCAAAAAAGCTTTCGGACTGGTGGGGACCCGCCAAGTGTCCCCACGTTGTCGCATCGTCCTCACCTTGATAGCAAAAACATGGCAATGGTCCCCACGTCAAAAGAAAAACACACACACACACACACACACACACACACACACACACACACACACACACACACACACACACACACACACACACACACACACACACACACACACACACACACACACACACACACACACACACACACACACACACAAAGTAAACACTATAAACATGACATGGATGACAGAGTGTAAATGTTAAGATGGATGACAACACCGAACGAGCACAGCAAACCCACCAGTCAAGCCAATTGTCATCAATTGTTATCATCACAACTAATCAACTAAACACTCAGCTCAGGTGTTTGGAAAAAACAAAACACGACTTTAATGCTTTGGCATTCACTAAGATTGTATTAAAAAAATCTCCTGAGGTGAGTGTTTTCAGTGGACATACATTCATCACCAAAAGGAAAAGAAATGCAGTGAGTTTACTTATAACAAACTCCTTCACACACACACACACACACACACACACACACACACACACACACACACACACACACACACACACACACACACACACACACACACACACACACACACACACACACACACACACACACACACACACACGATAAAATGTACGATAGCCAAGGACAAACAATGATTAAAATGAGACCAAACCATTAATGCACATTAAAAAAAATACTAACACAGTAGTAAAACTCTAATGCGCAGAGGCAAAACACAGTTTGATAAATCATTTGAACTCATTGCTCATTAACGATTAGCAGCATAAATACTACAAATTAAACATTCCTTCAGGTAAGAGAGAGAATTGAGTGCATTTGCCTAAGTTTGCTTTGAGCGTGTGGTTGGACTGTACCTGCACATTGTCCGGATCTTCAGCTCGATGGGGTCCTCTGGGCATTCTGTGAGGTGACGGGGGCAGAAGACCCACCAGCTGAGCTGGGAAAGTCTGGAAAAAGAGAAAAAAAAACCCACATCAGTAATTAATAAATTAAATAAATAATAGATATTTTATGGGAAGAAAAATTGGCATAACCTTTACCAACCACATCTAATGAAAACATCTGTCAAATCAAGTATAAAGACAAGTAAAGGTCCCATCAGCACCTCTAGCAGTTGCATAGACAGTCGAGCCATCTGAGCTTTGAGCGCTTCGTTTTCCTGCTGAAGGTTTTCCAGCTCCAAATGTCTTTGTCCAGCTTCGTCCCCCTGAAGCCAAAGCATCAACAATGAGAATTTAGGCAGATGCCAAAGTTATCACAGCTAATGTTATTTCATTAGTTCAGACCTTATTCAGGTCCTTTTGAGCCTCAAGCTCCTGCTTCAGAAAGGCGTTCTCCTGTTCCAAGGCCTTCACCAGCGATGACTGGCTCCTGTGTCTGTGCTGCTTCAGGGACAGGATGGTTGCATCCAGCTGATGCACCTGTGCACACGAAGGATTGGTGTCAGAGTTGAGGATGCTACAACACGCAGGGCTTTTCTTGAGCGGGTGGAGGGGGGCTCACCTTCTCCCTGGACTGCAGGAGGTCTCCTTTAATGCTGTGCACTTCAGACTGAAGCCTCTCGTTCTCTTGCCTCAGCAGCTGCTGCTCCTGCTCCATCAGCCGAGACATCTCATCTCTGTACAGCCTTTTGCTCTGACTCTGGAGACCGCTGGAGTGCAGGGCCATCTCCAAAAGACGGTTCTGAGATGAACCCAAGAGAAGTGTCTGTAAGTGAACGTCTGCTGAACTGACTGAGAAGAATCAGTCAATAAGAACGACAAAATGATTCTTCCCATAGAACTTCAGGAGGGTGTGAGGGCTGAATACCTTGGAGGCATTATTCCAAAATCAAAATGGCCTCACCTTATCATCGGCGTTCTGCAGCTGTTTGTGCAGCACTGCAAGCTCGTGTTTGAGGGAATCCTTCTCCTGCTCCAAAACACAGACGTCTGCTTTCAGACGGGAGCTCTGATGGGTCACAGCTTGAAGGGTTTCATCTGCCGCCTTGATCTAGCACGAAGAATAAAACTAATTTGGTCCTTTATTATTAACCGCATTATATTGAGTGTTGAATTACGGCTAGAAAGCAGATCTACACCTACTGCAACGACTGTGAATTAGGTGTTTGTGCAGCTTTCAGCGCTCTTACCTTCTCCTGAGCTCTGGCTAGCTGGTTGCGAAGGCCTTGAGTCTCTTTATCCGTCTTCCTCCGCTCCTCTACTAGATGGCTGAGCTGTGCCTCCTGAGAAGCACAAGACCACTGCAGTTAAAATGCATCAACACCAAGTTTAACAACACATCACACTAATCGCTTATTTCCACGTAATCACTGCAGGTGAATTAGGGAATCAGCAGCTTGTGCCACTTTGATGGTGGCGAGATCCACCGCGGCCATGACTCCATGCTCACCTTCTCTCTGAGGTCAGACAGCTGCTGCGACAGCTGGATATTCCTCCCTTCCAGCTGTGCAGTGTCCTTCAGAGCTTTGGTGAGCTCTGCCTCCAAAGACGACACACAAGCTGCCAGCTAACACAAAACAGCCACCGATTAACTACCCGCTACGTGCAGCGCACCGTGACGCCGTCAGCTCCGCCCCGTTTACCTGGTTCTCGTCTTCGCCGGGCAGCGCCGCCCTCCTCTTGTGTCCCTTTACCGGCTCTACCAGCTGCGGCCCAACGTCCTCCACTTCCTCAGGATGCTCCACGCTTACCCCACTTTCCCTCTCGAGTTGCTGGTTCTGCAAACGCAGCTCTGAAATCTGAGGGAGAAGAAACTGAAGAGCTGATACGGAAGTTCTGACTGCATGAAATCAAAACGGGTCGGAAGAGATCTGTACCTGTTGTTTGAAGTGCTCTGCCGCCTTTTGTGCTGCAAGTTTTTCCTTCTGTAGGACTTCCAATGTTTGCCTAAAATCAAACATGACTGTAAATAACAAGACATCCACCCATTCTCTGTAAATGTTATTTATTCCCATCTTACATAAGCTGTCCTTCTTTGAAGTCCTCTTCCTCCAAGGCAGCGATTCTTTCTCTGAGGACGAGATTTTCCTCAGCAAGACGGCCGACTTCAGCCCTACGAACAGACAGAACTGCATTAGAAGGTTAAAAAACAGCTACAGTTGTGGACGCATTGAACCTGCTGCTGCGTCACTGAGCTACAGGGAATCAGAGAAGCTCGACTGCTCGAGCTCCGTTTGGCTGCACTGACGCTGGGAAGCACTGGGAAACTAAGCACAGGAAGGAGAACGGCTCTACGGGCTGGAGAACGAACGGAGAAGCGCTCTGAGGAACCAAACCAGGGGGAGAACAAGCCACGGGACACATGGGACGCTGGGAGCCTGCTGCTGCTCCACGTTACCTATGGGCCTCCGTCGTCTCATTTATCGCCTGCGACCTGTCCTGTAGCTCAGCGATGGCTCTGCGCAGCCTGCCGTTGCGCTTCTCAAACTCCACGCAGCAGTCGTCCAGGTCGGCCTCCAGCTGAGCGGGTGGCGCCGGCCGCCCGCTCGCGTCCAGCACCTCGTCCTCCCCCGGCTCGTTTCCTGGGGACACGTCGTCCCGCCCCTCGAGCTCGCAGATCAGCTCCAGCAGCTTCGCGTTCCTGTCCCTCAGACTGATCTCGTCCACACAGGAGACCCGCAGGTCGTGGAAATCAGGGAAAATATTCATTGCACTCTCCAGGCTCCAAACCCTCCTCTCCAGTTCATCGTTCTGGTCCCTCAGCTTTGCGTTTTCACACAAGCAGTCTTCGTATCTAATGTGAAGCTCCGCCATTTTCAAGGCCTTCGTCTCCAGCTCGCGCACGTGCTCCATTAACAGCAGCATTTTAACTTTGAGGGTGTAATTCTCCTCCAGCACCTGGTGGCTGGTTTTGATCTTCTCACCGTTATGAGCCAACAGATCCTCTAGGATTTCTGACTTCTGCTGGAGAAGAGCAATTTTCTCATGTAGGAGGAGGTTTTCCTCCGTCGCAGTGTTGTACAAAGCCTGCAGTTTAAAGAGGGGACAATCGTCATCGGCCTCCAGATGTTCCAGACAATCCTGAGGCATTAAATGTTCACAGTCGGACTCTGAAACGCGTTCTGCCTCGTTGTCGTGAGAGTTCTCTGGTGAACTGGGAACCTCAGCATCGGCCAGAGGCAGTTGACCGAGGTCCGCCGCCTCCTCCGGCCCTGCTGGATCAGCCGCAGCCTCATGACGCCGCTCGTCAGAAGGACTCGCACTGTGAACGGTTACATCTTGAGGGTTAGTCTCCTCACATGACTCAAGAGTCGTGCTCTTCTCACGGGTAACTACACCTTCAGTCGCGCCCAGGAACGAGGGGACAGATTCGTTTTTGTCTCCAGCAGCCTCCGGGTTTGATGCAGGGTCAAGTGCAGGGTTATGTTCAGTCATCTTCATTTGTGGCCCATCAGATCTTAGCGGATCTCTCTCGGTCATCAGCTCTTCTCTCTGGGAGTTAGAGGTGAATCCATGGTTCTCAAGCTCAGGCTCCAGTGTTGCCCGTTCAAGCAGCATTTCCAGCTCCTCGATCTTGATCTTCAAGTCATCTCGCTCCGTTAACAGCTCAATCCTCTCCATTACCTGCCTCTCCGAGATCCGAAGCATCTCATTGTATTTCGCTTCCAGTTCTTCCTTCTCCTGCTGGAAATCTTCCACTGCTTGACTTAACAGGAGCTCAGTCTGAAGCACTTTGTCCTCCGCCTGAGCCACGAGCTCATCTTTGGTTTCCAGGCTTTCCTGAAGTCTGCTGTAGAGGTCATTCAGCTGCCTGCTGAGCTCGATTTCTTTGTTCTGCGCCGCACTCGTGAAATCGTCCAGCTCATTCCGCAGTTGCTTGTTCTTCAGAATCAGTTCCTCTACTTTCCCCTCGTGAATCTTCTCCAGCTGATCCCGTTCTTTGGTCCACTCCTCTTTCTGGCTCTCTCTTTCCCGCTCCACCTTTCGCCTTTGCTCCTCGCCGTTTTCTAGAGCCATCCGTATCTGTGCTTCCCACTGGTGCTTCTGCTCAACATGCTTTTCAGAAAGCGCCTTCACCTCGCGTCGGTAGTGCTGCTCGAGTTTCAAGATGTCGCTCTGGAAACGCTCTACAACCGATTCTTGATCGCCTGAAAAACGATCTTCTACCTCTTTGATTCTCTGGGTGAAGCTCGTCTCGAGTTCCCTCCTGTATGTGGTTATTCAATGATGGTTACACCAACAGTGATAAACTACTTAAGCTTTTATGAGAAATAACTGATGGACATCCTGGAAAGTATACAACTTTTGAAAAGTTAACCTTCACATTATTAAGAAGATCTTTCCTTACCTCTCCTGAGTGATGTCATCTCGGAGTTTCTCTAACATGGCGCTCAGTGCATCCCTCTCCTCCGAGTGCTTGGCAGCCAGCTCCTTCGTGACCTCTCGGTGACGCTCCTCCAGCCGTTCCCTCTCCTCTGTCCTTACGCTTTCTATCCTCTTTTCTACTTCTTCCCTCTCAGACTCGAGCTTCTCTCGCTCCTCGTTCAGCCGATCTTGGATCATCCCTTCGTAATCCTCCTCCAGCTGCAGTTTCTCCCTCTCCCACTCCTCTCTTAGCTTCCTCTCCCTCTGCTCCCACTGCTGTTGCACCTGCAACCTTTCCTCCACTTTTCTACTGAGCAGAGCCTCTTCGTGAAGCTGCTGAAGCTCGGCACGCTCCGTCTCCCAGTGCTCTTTGAGTTTCCGCTCTCGGTCGTCGTGTTCCCTGACGAGCTGCAACATTTCGTCCTCCAAAAGCGCCTGGAGAGACTCCTGACTCTGCTCGTCCATCCGAGCCCTCTCTTTCTCCCACTGCTCTGTCAGTGTCTTTATAGTTTTACTATGCTCCTCTTCTAACCTGACCTTTGCCTCCTCCAGTTCCACCAACAACGTTTCCTGATGGTGTTTCAGCAGCAGTTCTTTCTCTGTTTTAAAACCTTCTAAAAACCTCTTCTCTAATTCTCGCTTTTCTTCGTGGTGTTTGCTTTTCTCCCCATCAAGTCTGGCTTCAAAAATCTCTAAATGCTTCTCCTCTAGTCTCTTAATATTATTGGCGTGTTGCTTTTTCAGTTCCTCCATCTCTGTGAGAAGGTTTTCATTCACTGTAGCCTGCTGGGCCTCGAGGGCCTTCAGCTGCTCCTCCAGGTCTGCACTGTGGGTCTGGGCCTCCTGGAGCAGTCGTCTCAAAGTCGCACCTTCCTCGTCTTGCGGGTTTTGAAGCCCGTCCCTCTGCTCAGCCTGCTTCTGGTCCAGCTCTGCCTGCTCTATTTGGCTCTCGAGCTGCTGTGCGCGGCTCTGAACAGTGGCCATCTCTTCCCTCAGAGCCTGGACCTCCTGCTGGTAGTGGAGGATTAGGGCAGCCTTCTGGTCCTCGTGAGTCGACCTCTGCTTTTCTATCATCTTGTCAAATTCATTAATCTAAAGAAAAACAAAATATTAGAAATAATCATTTTGAAGTTTGGGTAAATGATCTAATGAGCTTCAAAGCAGAAAGCAGATCAACCTTGCTTTCTAGCTGGTTTCGCAAGTCCTCTATTTCCTGAAGGTGCTGCTCCTTCAGCTGCTCCAGCATCATCTCTGCCTCCAGGCTCAGGCTGAACGGCTGAACGTCCTCTGAACCGATACCTGCAAAGTGTCAAATGACATCAATCGCTGGTAACATGTAAAATGTTTGCAGTAACACAGTACTGTTAGTTCTCCAGGCATTGTACTGTGTAAGTATTTATTAGGTTTACCTGGATCTGACTCCATGCCAGGACTTTTACTCTCCAGCTCTTCAGAGAGCGGTTTGTTGCAGGACTGATTACCTCGACCAAGACTGTGGAACTCCTGTAACTCCGACTGCAGCTCATCAATGCGATCCTGCAGGTCCTAACAAACAATGACAACAGGAGTTTAACCGGTTTTTAATTAACAAGCAAACAATACAAAACGGATTAGGCGTTTCTGTGCTTTATCTGCAGTTACCCTGCACTGAGCTTCATAGCTGCTACGCAGCTGTTTAATACGTTCCTCCTGGTGGAAGAAGTCTGCACTGCCAGGGTCCAAGTCCCCAAACTAAGAAAATAAGACCACAATACAAGTTCATTTGCTCAGAAATCATAACATTTAGAAAAGGATGAAGATGATGATGATAACAACAGGAGCATCGCCACAAAACTACTACTCTACTCACCTTTTCTTTCATAATGTTGTCCAAACTTATCTGAAGCTTGGTGATCTGGCTTTCTGCCTCCACTAGTTGTTCTGTGCTGTCCAGTAGCTCCATTTCAAGGCGTCTGTTTTCCTGAAAGGTTTGCATAAAACGATGACATGCACATTCAAGCAGGCCGACACCATTCAAACGACAACATTCTATTGTGACAGCCGTTTGATACCTTGACAGAAATTGAGAGGTGGTCCCTGAGAAAAGATTCGTCCTCTCTGATCTTCTCCATCTCCGCCTCCAGTTCCTCACGCTGCAGACCCGCCTGCTGCTGGATGTGGTTGATCTCCTTCATCAGCTCTGATCGTACGGCTGCCAACTTCTCCTTGTGGTCCTGCTCAAGCTTCCTGTAAAGCGGGATTTTACAATGTTTTTGTCAGGGTTGCATTTTCTTTCATCTTAAATTACAATATAAAATGCTTCCAATGTGTATAATATTACCTATATATAAATGCATGTATATAAAGTGACCATAGACAAAAGTAAACCAGCACAAATATAGTGTTTGAGTAGACTTGAGTCCTTAAAATCTGATGAGGCGACAGACAAATGATGGCACAGATAAATAAATAAAATATTGTATGGGCTTCTCTGAGGGAAAACACACCTGATGTTGAGACTGTTCATTTGCTCAATGGCAGAGTGGTGCTCGTCCACCTCAGTGGCGAGCTGGGTTTTCAGTTTCTCTGCTTTTTCCAGGTCAGTTCTGATTTTCTCCTTCTCCCTGAGTTCTTTGTCTACGCGCTCGCTGCCAAGGGAAAATACCATCAGGGCCAATAAATACATTAAGAGATAAAAGAGGCGACAACTGCCTCTAAACCAACAAATCATCCTTTAGGTTTTACTTAGTTAGAGATTATTCCACAGAGGAGGAAATACACCCAGGTGTGTTAATCTGAATGAGAGACTCCTACTCACAGCAGATATCTGATCTCAGCCTTGAAGCTCGCCAGTGCTGCTTGGTGAATCCCATTCTTAGTAACGAGCAGCTCATTTTCAAGCGCCATGGTGAGATCACTAAGACTCACTTTGCCATCGAGGCTGAAACTCAGAGCCTGTAAACACAATTCATAAACATTACATATGTTATAATATTACTAAAAATAAACACATTTATATTACTAAAATTGAAAAACATTTGTTTACAAATATACAGATAAGTACACCAATTTAAATTAGTGGTGATAATTGGTACCAGTCACGATTAAAAGATGAACAGACTGCTGTACCTGCAGGATCTCAGTGCTGTTTTCTATTCCTTCTTCTATCCAGGCATCCAGGATGCATTCCGCTGGGGTGAAACCAGTGCCGTCATCGAGAGTAGAGAAGAGGCGCATCCCAATAGTGCCGCTCAGAGCCGCGGGGGTGGTTATTCTTCTTCCTCCCTCATCGAAGGGCTGCAACAAGAGGATTCAAAGTGTCAATTGTGATTTTTTTTAAATATTTAACATAATCATAAAGCTTGTATCAATAATATCTCTATATATTCAAGATCAAGGACATTTGTTTGTGTTCATCATGGAGGAATTACCCTAAGGACACGTTTACCTGAGTGGAGTGATGTCGTTTCAGCTGTCTGTAGGGCGTGGAAGCGGAGGGAGTGGGAGGTTTGTTGTGGCTCACAACCCTGGAAACAAACTCCTGAACATTCATCGCTCCATCACCGTTTAGGCTTAGGAGTAAGTCTCCATTTACCTGAGAGATAGTTCATAAAAAAAGCAACAGGTTTGTAAGACTGTCAGAAATGTGTGTTATTCTATTACTTAATTACACCTGTAAAGAGTTTTGGTGCATCATCTTCCAGTCCGTTACTCACCTCCAGTTGTAGGTGTTCACAGAGAGTGAGTAGCTCAGGGTGGCCCACACTTCCCTCCCACGATATCCCCAACTCTTCACAGGCCTCACGCAGCTTCTCCTCCAGATGGGTCGACGGGGGAACGATGGATCCCCGGGGTGTGCTGGGTTCGTCTGGGTTCCAGAGATGCAACTGGCCTACAAACAGATTAGGAGGTTGAGATCGCTCCGTCGCAAGCATCCACAGTATGAAGGGAATCTCCTGAAAGGCCGACATACCCTCTGCCTCATATTCCTCCGTGCTTGTTTCGTGAGCATTCCAGCGCTATCAGGAGACAAAGACAGTTGTAGCTTTAGTGATTGCATCAGTCAAAATCAGTGCAGAAAATGTTACTTCTGACTGTTTTTAAATCATAAAAATACAGGCTAAAGATGAACTTAAATCATGTTTCCACACAGAAAATGGGTATGTTGGTCGTGACCCACTGTTCTGAAACTCAAACCAGCGTGGCCATCTATTGTTACAAGAAGCAAACACTGAGGGAATGAAGGCCAGATGGGATCCTGATACATGTTGTATAGGCATTCAGTCAGGATGGGGGTAGTGGGGGGTTCATTGTTCCTCTGCCACAGCCAAACTCTCTCCTCCTCCTCCCACAGCACCAGGTCTGCCGTCTCTGTGGCAGCGCACCCTGACCCGGCCCCATCTGCTCGTCCCCAGTGTGGACATGGAAGCATTGTTGTAGTCTAGATTAGTCCATACCAAGACACGCTTCCCTTCAAGGTCTGGAATAATGTTTGCATTAGTGCGGGAAGGCATCTGGTGAAGAGTCAGACAATGAACACAATGGAACATCCATCTAGCACAAGTTGAACTGGTCGCCATTAAGGGTGACCATTAGCAGACGTTGCTTTGTCAGGTTTTTATAATTTAATCTACCTGAAGTGAGAGAACGGTTTAAGTTTAGGCCTTCCTGAATATGTTAAATAACTGAATGTCAGTAAGAAAAAAACTAAAAAGGTTCAGCTGTGCATGACCATGACTGAACACATGCTCTAACCCAGATCCACTTGAGTGAGCTTCTTCCAGTCTGTCTGTTTGGACAAGATGTTAATTCCTCAAACATTGTGCTGTTGTCCTGACAACCACATCACAACCAACAAATACAATGAGAGCAAAGTTCAAGATGATAAATGCAAACACATCATGAAACATTAAACTGGCAACACAGTGATGCACAAACACCATTGCTTCTCAGTTACCCAGCATCTATGCTCAGTGTTATTTACAGACTGTGTTACACTATCACAGCCTTGTCGAGCCGGCGTTAGAGCGTATACATTACATTTCAGGATCTGCGTGTGGCTAAGCTGATTAGCCAAGAATAACGCCTCGGCGGCAGAGACACACAGCTCAAGCAAGGACAGGAGGCGATAAGGGCGGCATTCCAGCGTCTGAAGGTTCAGAGCGGTGCTAGAAACAGCCAGAGGACACGGGCCTTTTACCTCACGCTTCCTGGGAACAGCCGAGTCATTGTCCTCCAGATCCTCATCAACCAGCGGGCCCGAGCTGGCAGCTTCTGACAGGTCTGGGATGGGCTCCGTGAACTCGGGCGTGGAGCGGCGGCCGTAGCGTTTACTGCCCTTCACAAACTTTGGTTGGATCTCAGGAGACGCTGGGGAAACTAATGTCAAATCATGAACAGTGTCAGTGCCGTAATTTTGACCTTCAATAAATGATTAAACTTTGTCAAACCTTTACCATAAACAAAGTGTCTGTTATTAAAAAGCTGTACCGTGATATTTGATGGCAGTCATGTGATGGTGTCAGCACTTTATCAGTCAGCTAACTGTCTTTGAGCCGGTGCTTCTGGCTCCGTTTGTAGATTTAGAGAGTTACACCTTTACACCTTTTCTGCTTGGTTGACTGGGTAAATACAGACCATCTTCTAAAGATCAACAACACTATAACTTACTGGCTTTTTGCTCTTCTGCCTCTGATGTCTCAATGGCTGATGTGAAAACCAGAATGAGTGCATTCTTGAATCGGTCAAAGTCAACCTGAAACATGAAAAATATTTCACTTACTGCCAAAAATAAAACCTTGTATACAGCAAAAACAACATAATAGGGCAAAGCAGGGAAATTTTTCAGACTGGGTGTCGTTCTGTGTGCTGGGTGGAGGATAAGAGCCCCTGAGTGTCTGGATGGAGGCTGGTTTAAAAGGAAGGTCACACTTCAACAATCACCAGCTGCTAACCCTGAGTATGGTGATTTTCTTTGCGCTTTGGAGGTGGGGGTTCATTTTTGACTTTATTGTTGGGAGCCTTGGGTAGACTATGAGTTCACAGCCCCTTCGGTAACAATTACCGCACCCTCCCACCCACTTCCACGACAGCAGCTAGCCGTCTGTCCACATGACTAAAGACAAAACAAAAAAAAAAAAAGAGAAGGGGGGGGGTGCAAAAAGTGTGGCGCGATCATTTTAGATGAAACACCTGTGAGCGGAAATCTTCACAGTCAACTAGTGATTAGCTGGCTTGGCTGCCATGACAACAGATGCCTGATGCCATGAAAGCTGATGAAGGCATCACCTCAATTCTAAAAGGAACCGGAGGAATCCATATTCACGAAAGTTTAAAGGCCACAGGGAACAATATGCTTTTAAATGCAGCTTTTCTACTGCACACCAGAAATAAAGAAAAGATTCCTCACACTCTTTGAAATGTACCAAAGCAGCTTCTTGCAGATGCAAAGGAATAAACTCACTCTGGCGGTAAGGGGATCCTGGTTCTGCAGCAGCGTTTGGAAGACGGCCGGCGTGGCATCACCCAGCTGCAGGGACTGGCAGAGATCGGAGAGCTCCTCCGAGGACAGAGAGCCGCAGCCATCGGCATCGAAGCTGTTGAACACCTCTCGCAGACGCTCCTCGTAGTGGTCCTGCTCCTGGGTGTCGTCCATCCCACAGGACAGCACCCTGCCCTGAAGGAAAAGAAACCCCAGCTCTGTTAGACCTTTCATCACACTTAAGCTACAGCCAGAGCACACTGCGAGAAATACGAAATCTTTGAACACTGCTACAATGGGGAAATACAAAAAATAAAAAAACTAAACAAAGACAAGAGGCAACGGTCTTCATTTAAATTCAGACCAATATAACAGCAGAGCTCTCACAAACAGAGTGGAGACGTCTACGTCGGCAGCATGTTTTCCTAACGACGCCGTCATCTGAGAGACGGAGCTACTGCACCAACACTAACCTGCTCCAGCGTCATTTGTAGCTGAGGCTTTACTTAATCCAATTACAATGATTAGACAATCGGGCAAACTGATACACATGGTTAAGTCTGATACTGACTATATGTCTGTTTATTAAAAATTTTATCAAAAACATTGACCCAACTTTGACTGCCTGGTGGCACCAGTTACAAAAGCGTGGGGAGTGCTTTTAACTGGGACGGGTCATTCCTGAAAGTGAAAACCAAAAAAAAAAAAAAAAAAGGAGCAACTGTATGAAGAGCCAGGCTTTTCCGGCACCAACGTTCTCATCAAGTCCTGGTTTGTTCAGTTGTAAAACAGTTGTGGGTTTGTTCTGGTCTTGAGCAAAACATAGGTCACATTTATCTCTGGAATGAAAGCAAGCCATTAGGCTTCCGTTAAGGAAAAGACAGACAGTCTATCTTGAGCTATGACATAACTCATACACCCAACAGCTCAGGTCATCCACATGAAGCTTAATGAAGGTAAATGTTAGTTAAGTGACTGGAAATAGCAATGGAGTCCAGAATAGAACACATAAGTCTACTTTACTTTGTTTTATACACACACACAGTTGCATATACATTATTATTATGTCTTGATTTCTCATTTGCTTGAAAATAATACACACACACTTCATATTTATGGAAGAGCAAATTGGTCCCTCATCAGGCCTGTGTGTGTGCACACAAAGCCTCCTCCTGACCCTGCAGCTTCCCCAGCTGCTCTCAGGGAAACCATCAAGTGCCCAGCCAGGTGTCCCCCACACCCCAGACTGGGGGTGCCCATTCAGCCCAGACAATAGGCCGTCCACACAACCGGATCAGCATCCTGCATCTGCACATGCGAGTGGCCTATGAGAAGCCAGAGGCTCACGGCAGCCTGCAATCACTACATGAAGGAGAGGAGTCTCCCTACGCACTTGTTGCCCCTGTTGCACTAATTGAGGCTGCTTTTTACAAACAGCCTCTGAGCCTATTACGCCGCTAGAGCTTCTGCTCGGCCACGGAGGCCGGCGGCTGTGGGTCGGACAGCTGCCGCGGTCAAAGAATCACGGCAGGTCACAAAAAAGGGGTTAATCCATGCGTCACCGCGAGATTCACCACTCAGATCCAGAAGTTGTCTACACAGTCATTCTACAATCACGTTTCCACACATTTCAGCTGAGAGGAAACATTTCAATTTGTTTTGATCAGACTGAGCATCAATCTCAAAAGTTATGTTCAAACGAGCAGATCAAGGCTGCAAGTAATATTTGAAATACCGGTCAGATCAGCTGTGCCCTTCGCACAAACCCTCCTGCTTTTCTGCATATGCATGATGTGAGTGGGAAACAGCACACAATGACACACAATGATCGACAATGACAAACTTCCCAAAGCACAACTTGAGACTTTGCTTTGCCTGAAAAACACACTCAACAAATGTTTGATACAGATTAACACAAAAAAAGCAGTTGATAGAAAAACACAAACAGCTAAAACACTATTCAAAGTATTGAATGATTAAACAACCAACAAACAGCATCAGATCAAATTAATCTGTCAACGCGTTATATCTGATTATTAAAGTTTGCACGACTGGACAGAAGCTTTTACAGATGCGCTCTAAATTCTGTCAATAAGAAAAACTGCAGTAAATCAGCAGAAGCGAAGTGAAACCGTGTCAAAGGTGCTTTGTCTCATATGACCAGTCACTCACAAAACCTCCAGCATCATTAACATCAACCGTTGACTCGGTCGCGCCTGCAAAACTGATTTATTAATACTGATTTATTAACTCGTCAAAAAGAAAAAAAAAGTTGTTAAGAAGCAGTTTTGAGGACAGTGATGGTTTTAAGTAACTTTTAGCCGCTGGGCAGCTGAGCTAAGCTAGCTGGCTAACAGCTAACGGTTCCGCAGGCATCCGGTCCGGACGGACTGCCGCTAAATGTTCCGGGCTCGAAGAAAGCGGAGGAAACGGCGGCGCAGCTCACTCACCGAGTTTCCGGGACTTGGACGACAGCTGGCTCCTTTTCCAGCTGGATCTCGGTGATTAACGGCGGGAGAGAGGCGCACTTTTACAACATTTCCCGTCCCGCCAGTCGCGTCGCAGGTGAACGGTCCTCTCCGCTACAACGGGAACTTGCGGGTAGTTTGGCTGCTTGGGGCTCGCTGGACACCGGGGACGTGGTTGCGAGCAGCGGGCCGGCGGTTGTCTCGCGTCCCGGGCTCTTCTATCATCCTCTGGCTGGTAGCGGATTTTGAAAAGCGGCTGATGGAGGAAGGGGCGGTGACCGGGAGCCCGCGGCGGCCTGACTGGTTACCGCCCGCCTCCCTCCCCCTCCGGACCGAACCCACCGCTGTTAGCTTAGCTCAAACATCCCCTCCTAGCGTTAGGCACGCGGGCAAACAGGGCGATCGCCTGTGTTATGTTGTAAACATTGTGTTGCGTATTCGATAAGATGAGGCCTTTTGCTGAGAAGATGTATCATACATTGTAACATTTTCCATTAATGAGTTATATTCCCCACTCTGTTGTATACGTTGAAGTACTGTTTAGTTTACAGTGTGTACTGTCCACAGTTGAAACCGCTGCAGGCTGTTTACTCAACACACAGTTCCTGTTAGAGAGGCGCGTCTAACTTTGTCAGTGTGTCATTGTCCCTCACTTTGGAAATGGGCCATTCACACAACAACCTTTTTCTAAACAGACTTAAACTGGTGGCCCTGCCCCAAAAACAGAGAGTGAAGGCTATTCCGTGCACATCAGTGAGGTATTTTCTGGGTACTTTACTTTTCTGTTTAATATAATATAATATAATATAATATAATATAATATAATATAATATAATATAATATAATATAATATAATATAATATATAATATTATATAATATTATATAATATAAAAAATAAAATTAAAACAAAACAGAAAACAGTAGAACATCTAAAAACTACATTACCCAGAATGCCCTGCGCTATAATGCCACACTATGGCGACCAGTCGGCGGGGTGCGATTAGTATTTCTGTTTGGAGTGGCCTTACACAGGTGGTAGAGGCATTTTATTATCAAATACTTGTTGCCATGTGTAATTTTGCTGCATGCGATGCTTCTCTGTGCTTTTTGTTTGGATAAATCTGAAAAGCAAGGGTTTTGGCTGACAGAGACGGTGACTATGTTCCTCATTTACTTCACGTTTCAATCTCTGTGTCAAACTAGATCCAATAGTTGAACCTTGACCTCCTCCTCTCTATGTTTCCCAACACGTGCTATTAGGAGGAGAGTTCAGCTCCGTCAGCTCACAGCTGAGACAGAGAGACGGAACACACTGGTTTGGACAGAGAAGAACGTGCAGCAGAAATGCAGAGAGCTGTGTGGTTTCTCATCACCGTCTACGCCTCGGTGCCAGTTCTTCTCTATTTGTTTCCCTGGATTCTGGGCTATGCTATATTTTCTCACTTGTGTAAGTAATGTTTATTCAGTCAACAAAGTCATTGCTTAATGTGCAGTCGCTCCCACTGCTATATTGCTCATACGGTTGTTTACAGTATATAATATATTGCATGTAATGCGTTAGGAAACAGTCCCACTGACCTTGTGTGCGCTGGTGTGTTGCAGTGAGGTTTCCATTCTTTGTGGATCTCAGCCGACCTGAAGCTGTGCTGAACCACACATGCAACTTCTACCTCAGCACCGAGGCCGGCGTCTCAGTGGGCGTGTGGTAGGTCATGTGTGGCGTCCCTTTGTCTCCGTTTTAAGTGCACCGGTACTTGAAAGCACCACGAGCACGGGCATATTTGGTCCAGGTGGCCCCCGACTGAATAGAGCCTCGATCCACTCATTTAGCAGCACCAGACCCGCTTTCACAGCCTACGTTCTCCTGCCACACAGGCGTGTTTGTTTGCGCCGCTCACTCGTCCTTCTCTCGCCCTCTTCCTCTTTGTGTCCCATAGGCATACGCTCCCTGCCAGCCAATGGGAGGAGGCCGTGGGGAGAAGCCCTGAGTGGTACCGGGAGACGCTGGGTGACGGCCGCCCTGTTATTATCTATCTCCATGGAAACCTTGGGACCAGGTGGGACGAGTGGCAGGATTGAGACCCTTGAATTGATCATAATGGCGTCTAGTGGGGATTACACGGCTGCTCAGTTCCAGGGGTTTTTCCCCAGGCGCCGTGCACACAGGGGTTTGTGGGTCAGACTAAATGGCTGTGAGAGCAACATGTTTAAGTGTAGTCACTGCTCTTGTGTTGCTTCTGCAGGGCCATAAACCACAGAGTGGAGCTGGTGAAGGTACGGATTTTAATCTAAAGCACGGCAAGGTTTCAGTCTCTGGTTCAGTTGTGAATTTCAGATTTGATCCATTTCAGATTCTGAGCACTGCAGGCTATCACGTCTTATCTTTAGACTATAGAGGTAAGATGTTTATTGTTGTGCAAGTTATTATTATCATGATGATAATTCTGTGGTTTTAGTGCTTGCGTCTGTTATTAGGATTTGGAGACTCCACCGGGGAGCCGAGTGAGGATGGACTAACCAGGGACGCCCTCTACCTGTACCACTGGGTGAAGAAGCGAAGCAGAGGGAGTCTCGTGTGCTTGTGGGGACACTCGCTCGGTTCTGGGTCAGCACCGTGCACTGATCATCACACGAATAGAGACAGCTGGGGAAAAACACCGTATAAGAGAATGAGATGATGCTAAATGTGTCATATGCTTCACAGTGTGGCAACCAATACAGCCATGAGGATCCAAGAGCAAGGCAAGTAAACAGTCTCCTTAAAAGTAAATGTGATACTCCACCTTTCCCTTTTGGCTAATTTGATGTATTATTCATATTAGAGTCTGCGGCTGATGCTATAATCCTTGAAGCTCCGTACACAAGAATCGGAGAGCTTGTAATCATACACCCACTCCTCAAGGTCTGCAGCCTCTCGTGGGGTTTGACTGAATAAAAGTTAACAGAACACTTACAGTACGGAAGATGAAGAGGAAACTAAAAGTATACCCGTCTCTTCCAGATTTACAAGTTCCTTCCAGGGTTTGAGAGTCTGATTTGGAACATACTGGAAAGGAACAACATAGTCTTTGCTAATAATGAAAAGTAAGTGTGATAAACACACCTACAGTAGTTTTTCTTATAGAATCCAGTGTGATTCATTCAACTAAAGATTATATCCTACTGTCTCTGTACAGTTTAAAGGCCTTGACCAGTCCAGTCCTTATTCTGCATTCAGAGGATGACAGTATTGTTCCTTATCACATGGGTCTAAAGGTAAAGCACCTTATTCGTTTTCCACGGCCTCCGTTTCCTGAACCTTTTAGATAATTTCCTGCCGAATCGCTCTGCCTTTTGTCTCCAGCTGCACCAGATTTCACGCGAGGCTCAGACGCAACGCAACGCAGACATTCGGGTTGAAATGGTCTCCTACCCGGCAAAGCTTGGCTTCGGCCACAACAACATATACTTGGATCCCAATCTGCCAAATGTGGTTAGGTAAGGTCAAAGGTTAAGTGCACTTTTATGATGCGCGTTAATCTAAAGTTTATATAACACATTGCTCTCTTATGTAATATTCCATCTGCTTCTTGTTGCAGGGACTTTCTACAAGCCTGAGGCCGTGAAGTGGCTCAGAAGAAGTGCATCATTGTCCGCATTCCTCAAAATACTTCTGTCCTGTACTTTATCATAAGTGTTTGAAGCTTTACACACTGAAGGAAACTCTTAATATAGTACATGTTTTATTTAAACACTACAAAATTCTTTAGAGCAGAAATTAGGTAGGTTTACATTTTTCCCTAATCCTCGTTAAACTGTGAAACAGATGCAAATAAAATCTGCCTAGAGTCTTGAATATCACCATCAGCATCACTCCCATCGTTCCTTAGGGAATGTGAAATATGATCAAAATATTTGACCTCACTGCTCAGTGACTCCACATTTACAGCGTGAAGGACTGTAACAGACGCGTTTGAGGCTTTGTGCAGGAAATGACGACGTGCTAACGCGACTGAAGGCACAGAAGCACAGCTAATGTGTCGTAAACACGAAGACAGCCCTGGTTGTCAGACACAACCTTACATTTTCTTCAGAGCTCTGGCTGTTTCTTCGATGGCCTCTCTGGGCTCGTTGGGCGCGGGGATCTTCAGGTCTGTGGGCTCGACCCCCCACACCTCAGTCGCGTACTCTTTGATGGTTCTGTCGCTGGAGAACTTTCCCGTGGCTGCGATGTTCCTGATCACCATCTTTGTCCATTCCTTTGGATTCTTAAAGAGAAAACACTTCTTGGTTTTATTTCTGCACGCTTGATGTCAAGCGATGATGACCTGATCCAAGTCTGTCTGAATCCTCTCACCTCGTACAGCTTGCTGACCTTCTCCTGGCATTTTATATAGTCTTCAAAGTCTGCAAAGACTTTAAAACTGGAATGAGACAAAGGGCTTTAACCACAAAACGTCTGACAGCCTGAAGGAAAATACGTCTTATGATTTTATGGTAAGCAGAAATGAACACTTTGACTTTAAGTTGCGCACCGGTCATATTTGAAGAGCATGTTTGTGAGGTCTTTGAAAAGATCTGGATTTTTAGGGCTGAAATATCCACTTGTGATCTGGTCCATCACTTGTTTCAGCTCAGGAAGCTTATTGTAGTACACCATGGCGTCATATCTAAGAAAACACAAGGTGATTTTAACAGCCAGGATGGAGAATTAATAACCCATAAGGGAGTCAGATGTACCCTTTCCGGTCCAGTTCAGCCACGTCCTCCACCCTCATGCCAAAGATGAAGAGGTTCTCCTCGCCGGCCTCCTCGGCCATCTCCACGTTGGCGCCGTCCATGGTGCCGATGGTCAGAGCTCCGTTCAGCATGAACTTCATGTTCCCTGTTCCTGAGGCCTCAGTCCCGGCAGTGGAGATCTGCTCCGACAGGTCGGTGGCAGGGATCACTGTGGGAACGGGTCAATTTTGAATTTGAGGTGTTTTTTTCTGGCGTAAGAGCTCAGTGGGGGACGGTTCTGGTACCTTTCTCCGCTAGAGACACCCTGTAGTTCTCCAGGAAAATGACCTTCAGCTTGTTTCCCACCACGGGGTCGTTATTCACCACGTCGGCCACTGAGGTGATGAGCTTTATGATCATTTTGGCCATGTGGTACCCGGGCGCAGCCTGCAGGGGGCGACAGAGAATCAGTCAATGGGTTATTGTAACACCCCCCCTTTGACCTGCTGTTAGACATGGATGAGCTAGTACCTTCCCTCCAATGATCACTGTCCGTGGAACAAACGGTGCTGTGGGGTTCTTCCTGATGCCTTGGAAACAAAAGCACAGGACACAAAGTCATTCTAATCAATGCCGCTACTGACTCTGAGCTGATCACGAACGCAGCAGTAACGGAAAATCCCCACGGCCGGTGCGCGGTGTGTGTTTGTACACGCTGGGGGACACGTCACGCTGCGTCAGCTCGCCCGTCACTCAGAGGCGCACACACACACACACGTACGGTTGTACATGACCACGACGTGCAGGCAGTTGAGGAGCTGCCGCTTGTACTCGTGGATCCTCTTCACGTGCACGTCGAACATGGACGCGGCGTTGATCTTGACCCGGTACTCTCTCTCCAGGTAGTGGGCGAACTTCACCTTGTTGTCCTGCGGGGAAACCAGACGGCTGAGCTACGTGACTTGGCAGCGAGGGCGATCCCAGCCGCGGCCTGTCTCGACACGCGTGCAGGAATCCGTCCTCCCAGTGATCACAACTAGGCACAAAGACTGTGCCAGTTTGTCTGAATTCTGAGCGAAACTGAGCCCGAGCCATTCGCACATCCGCAGCCACATTCACTGTACCTGTTTGACTTTAGAGACGTCACGGACGAAGGCGACGTCGTCCACATAGTCGTTCAGCTTCTGCAGCTGGCCGAGATCCTTCACGTAGTCCTCCCCGATGGCCTGAGGCAGAAAACGAAAGGGGGCAATGAACCGCGCGCCCATTCAGAGTCAGGAGCCGAAGCTCAGCTGAGGAGCCGCGGCTCCGCGTCTCGGACCTCGGCGATGAGCTCGGCCAGGCCCGGGTTGCAGAGCAGCAGCCAGCGTCTGGGAGTGATGCCGTTGGTTTTGTTCTGAAACTTCTCCGGCTCCAGCTCGCTGAAATCCCGGAATCTGGTGAGGAAAGATGAAAAGCGAACACCAAACGGCCACTTTATAAACCACCGCTGTTTCCAGATGCTGCGTGGAGGATTCAAACCTTACACTTCAGTCTTGACGATCTTGGAGTGTATCTCAGCGACTCCATTGACGGCGTGAGATCCCACGATGCACAGATGCGCCATGTTAACCCGCTTGCACCCGTCTTCTTCGATCAAAGACATTTTCCTCAGTTTGTCCATGTCTTTCGGGAACAGAGCCGCGATTCTCTGCAGAAACAAAACACAGGCACGCGTTGAGAGCGGAAGCAGACGAGACGGGGAATGAAGACGACCTTTTACTCATCGGGTTGTGATTATGTGCAGTTCTAGTTGGACAATGGACCGGATGGAGCTTTTCCACAGAAGTCACTTTAGTACGTACGTCGAGGTGAACCTGGTTGATCTGGTAGATGATCTGCAGGTGTCGGGGCAGGAGCTTCTCCATCAGCTCCACGGGCCAACGCTCCAGAGCTTCAGGCAGCACCGTGTGGTTGGTGTAGGCGAAGGTCCGCCTGGTCAGGTCCCAGGCCTGCACAGGAGCAGAGCCCATTCAACACGGTTTCTAATTCAGAGTGCGAGACCCTTTTTCCGACTGGCACCCACCACGTCCCAGTCCAGTTTCTCAATGTCCACAAAGATTCTCATCAGCTCGGGGATGGCCATGGCCGGATGCGTGTCATTCAGCTGGATGGCAACCTGTTGTAAAAGGGTGATTGGAGCAGAGAGTATTTAAAATACCTTTAAAACAAAATAGAAATTTCTAAACCTCAGGTCTTGGGCGCTTACTTTGTCCGGGAAGCTCTGGAAGGACGTGCGGCTCGGGTTGCCCTTCTTGGTGGTCTTGAAGCGGCGGATGATGTCTTGGAGTGTGGCTGCCACCACGAAGTACTCCTGCTTCAAACGGAGCTCTTTCCCCTCGAAGAACTGCAGCACGGTGGAGTTTAGCGCTTTGGACACGTTGTGGACGGGAGACTTCATCGGTGCACGCGATCAAACGGCCACACTCACGTTGTCGTTGGGGTAAAGCACGCGGGAGATGTTCTCGGCCAGGTTTCTGTCCAGAACCGCCTGGATGTAATCGCCCACATTGACTGCAGAGAGTTTCACGCAATGCAATTACACGGATGCCTCATGTTTAAAAAATTATAATGCATTTGAGTCTTTTTGCAACACACACACACACAGTGAAAGCTTCCTGCATGTTGCTACCGTTGCAGCACTTTCAGTCTTCCTTGCGTGGCCTTTCTGTCGAAAGCCTGCAGGAAGTTGACATAAGCTACAGGACGCGATGGACTTCTGAACTCACAGTCTCTCAGGTTGAAGTCGTTGGGGGCGCGGGCCGACCAGAGCCTCATGGTGTTCACAGTGTTGTTCATGTATCCGGGGATGGGCGTGTCGTACGGCATGGCCAGGACCACCTGCGGACGCGCGGAGCTGTGAAAGCCGACGTGACCCGGGGGCGACTGCGTGGGCTCGGTTCGGATGAAAACGCTTCATTTGTACTAAACTAGGCGGCGTTACCTGAGTGTCCACCCATTTGGAGCCTTCTCTCGTCTGCTCCACTCGTCCGTAGAAATGAACGGGCAGCATGTACTCGGGACGCGCCTTCTCCCACGGGTTCCCGTGCCTCAGCCAGTCGTCTGCCTCCTCCACCTACAGCAGGTAGAAATACAGGGGAAGAAACCCCACTGAGCCGTGACCTCTGACCTCACAGTGGCTTCTAAACCAGGGTGTGAAGAAGACTTCCAATATGAAGAATCTATGCAATGTTTGTTAACTACATCCTCAACTGCAGTCACATTTTGCTGCATTTGCTGCCCACTAGCTGCAGAAGCGTTTCAGCACAGGTTGAAAAAAACCCCAATCACAGGTCGCTCCTTCCAGGTCAGTGCTCATGCGAGCGTGTTTACACCGAGGGGCAGAAGTGCAAAGAGGCAGCAGAAGACAAAAGGGCAACAGCCGTGGGTTCTGGAGGGGCTTATCAGCAGCAGCTCCTGCCGGGAGCTTGCGTCACCTCAGTTGCTCCTAACGAGCCGCAGACCTCAAGTTGCACGTTAATCATTAGCTGCCGATGCATTCTGACCTCATTCACTTTGCTCCTCGTGCCCCATTTTGCTGGATCCCGAATTTCAAAATAAACAGGGACCTATGGGGCGGACGGCGTGGTGTGATGCTGCAGTGGTCCTGAGCGTTACCTGCCAGCCGTCTCTTATCTTCTGGTTGAAGATCCCGTATTCGTAGCGAATGCCGTAGCCATAAGCTGCCAGACCCAGCGTGGCCATAGAATCCAAGAAACAAGCTGCGAGCAGGAGAAACGCTGAATTACACATGACAGCAGAAACTTAGAAACTGAGGTAATACACCGTAAAGTCAGAGGCCTGCTGGGGAAGTTAGTTGCTCATCTTCTCGTTTAAACAACCTCTTACGACACTTCTGCGGCTTGAAGTTGCCTCATACTGTACGTTGGTTCACATTCTCTCTGCAGCTCTTACTGTACCTGCCAGTCTGCCCAGGCCTCCGTTGCCCAGCCCCGCATCCTCCTCCATGTCCTCCAGCTCCTCCATGTCGAGGCCCAGCTACAGCAGAGAGCGACATAATGACGTGAGCACCCCGGCGGCCGCCCCAGTGACTCCTGTGAACCCGCGTCTGACCTGGTAAATGGCTTCATCGCAGGCGTTCTGCAGCCCCAGGTTGATCATGGTGTTTTGCAGCGTCCTGCCCATGTAGAACTCCAGAGACAGATAGTACACCCTCTGGAAAGGTGGAAGTATTAACTAGTATGCATGCGGATTATGTTGCAGAAAATGCGGAGCAAAAAAAAAAAAAAAGGTAGAATGTCGACGTGATGCAATAATCTGAATGTTTACTTCAAAACAACTTGAGGTCAAATGTCAAAGCCATGAGGAGTAGGTCAACAAGCTTTAGCCTTTAGCAGCATTTATGTTAAGTCTTTACCTTCGGGTCTGCCTCATAGTAAAACTGCTGGGTTCTGATCCACCTCCCAACCAGGTGATCTCTCACAGTGTGAGCCAGGGCAAAGTAATAGTCCCTGGGAGTGGCGATGTTCCTGTCTTTGACCAGGGTGAAGTGCAGGTGCCGGTTGAAGCCCTTCTTCAGCTCCGCGACGTTCTCCACTCCCACGATGCCCCTGATGCTGATCTGCTTGCGCTTCTCCTGGTCGGTGAGAGGTGTCGCCATGCTGGAAGGTGCGGATTGGGCCCCGGGGTTGTTCGACTCGACTCTGTCCGACTGGAAGTGAAGCTGGGAAGTAACATGGTGGCGGCTTTTCATGCAGCAGCCTCCGCCTTTTCCTGCTTCCCATTGGTGAGTGCAGGGGGAGGGTGTTCCCTCGGCCGGCCTCTGCTGAGCTGCAGGAACAGGAACAGGAAGACCACGGTTATTCAGAGGTTTGGGACTTCATACCTAGTCCTCATAGACTATCACAGGCTGAACTGAATTAATAAGAAGAAAGTGTTATTTCAATCTTAGTCACACACCAACGTAGGTGCATTTAAACCACAGGTGCAGATCATTGGTTTGTCACAGGCTCTGTAGTATTTTGGTGGAGTCACTGCTGCGAACACCTCACACAGCAGCTCAGCGACTGCACAAAAGCAAGCAACAGACTATGAAGTCAGCAGGAGAGAGCGTCTGTGCTGAGTAGATGTTCTTCTCCGTTAGTCCAGACTAAGAGGACTGCAGCAAAAAAAGAGAGAAGATGTAACGAGGACCTCAAGGCCGTTAGTCCGTTTTTCCCAGAAGAGCAAACATTTGCACGGCTGCGATGTCTGCGTGTGGAGTTCTGCTTAAAAGACTGATGATGATTATTTTATGAAAATCATATTTCCTTTTTTTACTTTTTGCATCCATCATATAACTGAAGTCCACAGTCAGATTCAAACGTGCAGCTATTGTATGTGGAGTGTATTCTAATCACCTGGACCTTAAGAAGCCATAAAAAATAGTGTACACATGTTAAAACATCATCAAAGCGAACAGATGACTCAGTATCGTATCGTCTTGTTGACACATATTTATTGAATATTCACATACAGAAAACACAGAGGCTGTTATTACATTTCAAATCATCATAATAAAAGCAGTAGTTTGGAAATGATACATATAGAATGTAACAACCACACTGTGTTAAAATCAATGCTCGTTTCATATCGATAGACACGCTTCAGTATCAGTATTTCTGGAAATAATAATATCGAGTGACGACATTCCACCTCCGATCAAACAGGCAACAACAATCACTTTGGAGTCAAAATGAGGTCATACCGCCGCTCACACACTCACACACGCACACTTTGTGTATTTACTGTACATCTGGAGAAATAACATCCATTGTCGCCCAGCGACTGTGTTCACCCTTTCAATAATTCATAAAAGTTTGACGAGGCTCTACGACTCAGTGGAACAACCCCCTGGATTTGTCAGGAACACGCATTTGGCTAAAAAATGATACAATCACGCGCCTTGTAAAATGTGAGCACCCTCCATCAGCTCAGCACAACGATCTGACATGACATCAGCAACGACGAGATATGTTAAAACGACCAAAGTGAGACGTGAGGCCGAGCGAGAGCCACTCCGGCGTGTTTGTCTCCAGCTCTGAGGTTTACGTAACGCCGCGATAATGGCTGCACCGCCGGACAAAAGGCTCACCTTGGACATCGTCCAATTGAATTTAGCCCGAATCAGCGCTCGGATTCATCCGGCGTCCGGATTGGGCTTCACGCTGAGGCCGACACACGTTCACGTGCGCCGACGTCCCCGGGGGAGGGTTCCGAACAAACACACAGGGTCTAAAAAGTTAGAAAACACACCTGACTGGGACATTCTCTTCAATACTGTGGTTATTAGATCCATAGCAAACATAATTCTATTGGAGTTTTGCCCTTTTTGCAATAGAAAAATACGTAGCAGCAGGTGAAGTCAGGCATCACAGATGTTACAGTCGACTCTGCTGAAGCAATGAATCGGGTTTGTAGCAAAGTCCTGGTAAATCCTCTGGGTTTTGGAGAGGGGGGGGGGCGAAGGCACACCCATGGGAATCAGAGGATAGCACCTCACTGAGTGGAAATGTGCCGCCAGGGCCCAACTTCGCAGGCGTCGTCATGGGCAACAGGTCCCTCTCTTGGTGCTGGAGGAAACTGCTGCCTTTGCATCGTCGCCCCTTCTGTTGCTGTTGCAGGACATAAACCGGTTCACACGTCCCCCTCATCGGCCCGAGGACAGACTCTGAACGACCAAAGGTTCTGTTGATTCCTCTCTGTAATAACTATACTGTACATCAAGAAACCACGACGAAGCCTCGTTAAAAAACTCTCAACATTTATAACTTACTCAGCTATACACGTCTTATATAGATCATCTCAATAACAATATTACAAAACTACCGGGATTCAGTCACCTACAGTAAAAAAAGAACTAAGCAAGCTGCTGTAGCACCTTATTCAAACAGCTTCACAGTCGTCACCTGTACAGTAAATCTTCATCACACGCAGAATCGCCTCGTTTCCACCACTCCGTTAGTTTTGTTTGATTTGCGGACGAGACAGACGATTCACACGAGCTAAGCCACTAAGAAAAGCATCTCATTAACACGGACGGGGGTGCGACAGTCTGAGAGTCGGGCTATTGCTCTCGTCCAGGGACCAGTGTGACGTCCGCACGGGGGAGCTGAGCCCACGCGCTCCCTCTGGCGAAATCATGTGCTTTTGAAAGAAAGAAGATGATGAATCGGATTAAAAAAACTACCTTGCTCTTTAAAAGAAACAGTTCCATCAACTGGGAAGTATTGACCTGTGTGAACTGGGAACGAGGGGAAGTAGTAACTAAATCTGGTCTCCTGGAAAATCTATCTGGGAATTCCTGCTTTAAAAGCACAGCCATAAATGTTTTCAGCTTTGGTTTTGTTGTATTGGTGGATTTATATTGTCAAACTGCTCCTTCAAGGACCTGCGTTACATCACATCTTTTTTTCAGGGTAAGGTACAGATGCCAAAGCACCGTCTGTATTGACATGTCCACGCGTCCGAGTATTAAGCTTGACAAAGGCATGGCTCATCTGTGGGTCAGGGGTCAGGGGGTCCGGGGCGAGCGTGGAACTTTAGTCATTGACCGGCAGGAGGAACCCTGGGTGAGGTATCAACACACAGAGCTGGTGGGATCCGCCTCCCCCGGGGTGTAGAAGTCCGGGATGGGCAGCCCAGTGTGCAGTGTGACCTGCAGAAAGAAATCAAAACCTTTAAATGAGTGACGGCTGGTTCATGTTTCCGCCTGCAGGGGGCGCTGTTGGATCAATCTCCGTGACTTGTGGCTCTAGTAGCTCAGAGGCAGCATTAAAGAGCATTAAATCCAGCCAGGAGCAATAATGAATACAAAGTTAAAAGCTTTGAAGTCTCTTCTTTTAAAGTTTGAGCCTTTGAGCCTCTGTTTGCGAGAGTTAGAGAAGCAATCTTAACGAATAACAACTCCGCTTTGTTGATCCTATAGTGAACGCGTCTGTGTCTCCCTGCAGCGTCGCTCGTAGACATGCAAATACAGAGTAGATAATGAAACAGACGCTTTTACATTTGCTGGTTTAATAAACAGTAAAGTGTGTCACTGGGAAGTAAATAGGCCTTAATAATTCCTGCCTGTTTAGTTGAAGGCAGGTTGCGTGAGGCAGAATGGGCGCTCTTCTGTACCTGGACGTTTCGGTTGAGGCTGATGGCCGGGTAGTACACGCCCTCCAGCCCTTCAAACGCCACCGGGCCCTGCTGCTCGTCGTTGATGAGGAAGATGAGGATCCTGCGCGTGAAGTCGAGCAGCACCCCGATGGTGGTTCCCTTGGCGATGCCACCGTCCGTCCTGCGCGGCCGCGCGGGGGGGGAGACGTTACTGGGCGGGAGTGATGCCGCGTGCAGAACCCAGAACCCAGAACCAGAACCGTCCCCTCTTACCTGTTGGTGTGCGAGTTGTTGTGCATGAACCAGGAGCGGTTGTTGTCCACGTACATGGCCCAGGCTTTGTCGTCCTTCCCCAGCATCACGTCCTTCAGCACGTCGCCCCGGGCGACCCCGAAGGCCGGGTCCGGGTGGTTGTCGTAGCGGTCCACGGTCATCTCCCAGTAGTGCACGCCGCGGGAGAAGGCGGAGTTGCCCATGACCACCCTGTCGTCGTAGCTGCTGCACGACACCGTCAGGTTGTCGTTGGAGAAGACGATGTCGGGGTGAGCGGAGGCCGGGTCGAAGGTGAACCAGGCAACTGTGCGGCGAGAAGCGCACGGGCTGTAGTTTAGCGCGGACAACACGACTGACAACAACACAGACTTCATGAAGATGGCGTGAATCTAGAGGCTGGAGGTCGGATGAGGTGGAGGTACACTGTAATGCTCGATTAATAATTGTTAGCACCAGGCTAAATGCTGTACAACTTAACTTATCTTAATAATCGTAATATTATGGAACAATCAGCAAACAATGCAAACTGCTGGACTCAGAATCAAAATATCCACATTAGCATCTATTCTCTACAACAAACAGTAGCTCTATAGTGGGAAATGTGACGCTGAACAGGCGGGCGCTTTATGGTGTCACTGTGCACAGTAAAGTTTTATTACAAAGCCTTATTTCCCGTGGGAAATAAGACAAAGGCATTTATTAAAGGTCTGTGTTGAACATTTATTAAGTGCAGCCAACAAAGCAGCAAAGCGCCCGCCTGCTGGTTTGTGGGTGAGGAATGCGTTGACAGAACAGGCGATGGCCGGTAGGGGATTAGAGAGGAAACGGTCAGCAATGAGCCGCCCATACCTGTGCCTATAGACTGAATATCACATGGAGGGAGTCCAGCTGAAAATGTGGAATGACAGGGGGAGGAAACAGAGGGGGAGGAAGGAGGAAGGAAGAGAGGGGAGGAGGAGAGCGGAGCGGAGCGTCGAAGCAGACAGCGTATAGAGGGGTGGAGGGGAGGGTGGTGAGAGGGGGGGGGGGGGGGTAAAAAAAGGCAGGTTGGATCAGGGAAGCTGGTTCAAATCAGTGGCCAGAACGGCCCCAAAGCAAAAGCCGAGGGCTCCTACGGGGCGCGCGAGAAGAAAGAGACCCCCTGCTGTGAAACAAAAGCAGCAGAATCAAACCACAGTTCGACGGCACCGCCGGCGCCAGTCGGGTCCAGCGGTAAACTAAAAGGGAAGCATGGGTCCCGGGTTCTGAGGCCCACGGGCAGAACCCATCCAGCCGCTGCATACGTGTGACCTGCAGCCTCCTACTGTTGTGACTGCTGAGGATGTTTCATGGTGATCATTCATTGTAAATGTCAGATAAGCTTAATTGGCCGTAAAATGAACACGCGTGACACGGCGGCGCCAAGACTCCAGCCTGCGATCTTATCAAGCGCCTTAGCGATACCAGCTTAGAACTTTGCTCAATTTAGACCAATTGCAAGAACAGTCAGCGCGTCTGTTTGATCAGGACCACAGGTTGAAGTCTTGGCTCCTTTTCCACATGTTCTGGCTGTAAAACGCGGTGGTGACCTACTCTCAGAGGTCTGCATGACCAGCGTCTTGCTGTACTGGCCCACTCCGCTGCCGTTGAAGGCCTTCACTCTGGACTTGTACGTGCTGTTGAAGTGGAGCCCGTCCACGGTGCAGATGGTCTCGGTCCCCACGTACACCTCCTGCGGAGACACGGCGCTTCCCGTTAAACTGGCGGATACATTGGGTTTACTGTGCATCAACCGGGAGCAGCAGCCTTCTCGCGTGTCTTTGTACTGAGGGAACTGTTCAGCAGGTGTAGGTTGCGGCTCTAACAAAGCGGGGGCCTCATCGCGTGGTGGCCTGGGGGGGGGGGGGGGGGGGGGGGCTGGTGAAGATGGATTACACACTGAGCGCACCGCTGCTGCTCGGACGGTGGATCAAACCCAGGAACAAGCCACCAGCTGCGTAACATGACCACGGGTCATTCTAGCCACAGCTAAAGGGCCTCACGCCACCGTGGGGCCTTCACATTCCTCCGGCTGCGCCGGTTTCCCCACTGGCACCACATGAAGGAGTCTTTGTTAAGCCAGAGGGGCAACGGTGACTTAGGACTCTAAGGGTCTTGTTTTCCCACTTGTTCTCTAGTGACCGGGCATTAGTACCACGATCGTTCCCGTTTCGAGGGCTTTAAGGAGCACAAGGGATGCGGTCGCCCGTCGGACCAGCACGTACCCTGAAGGGGCCGCCGTTCCCATCGTCCAGCTCCAGGATGTACCCGTCCACGGTGATGGTGGAGAGCGGCGGCTGCTTCCAGGACAACGTGGCGCTGTTGTTCTGAGTGCAGCATTCTTCCAGCTGGAGCATCGGAGCAGCTGGGACTGAAAGGGGGGGAGGGATTACAGCATGCTGAGATAAGAGGCTGTCCTGCAGTCCAGGACCCCCTTAATATTTATCGTTTCACAATGAATTTATGAATTTATAATGCATCAATCAAAGACTCATGACTAACGTATTCGTGCCTTTTACCTTTCATCTGCACAAAGTCCAGCTGGTGGATGGTCTGCAGCAGAGGCCCGCTGTCCAGCGTGAGGTCGAAGTCGCTGGTCATCCTCGGGGTGAGCGTCCCCTTCCCCCACTGGCCCTCCGTCATGTGGACCCTCCGGATCAGAGCGTCAGAGATCTGAGAGGAGGCACAGCACAAAAAATCCGGTCCCGGACATGAAACCTGCAGCGTGAAGTCGGCTTGAAAAGTTGAACTGCTGAGTAATGACTCTCACCTGAAGGAAACCGCTGGGGTCGTTCTCCTTGATGACCTCCAGGCAGTACTCCATCAGCCCCGTGGTCTGACGCAGCTTCACCGTGCAGTGGGAGATCTGGTCCCGAACGACCTGGGACACAAGGAAGCAACAGACACGTTAGCATGCAGACGGAAAAGAAGCACCGGACCTGCAGATGAATGATTAAGGAGGAGGAGCAAATAATGATGGATGAAAAGGTTAAGAAAGAAAGAATGAAGGCGGCTTAAATAAGGATGGTAACAGATGGAGAGTGTCAATAATAAGATCGGCACAGTCACTTTTCTTCCTGAGACTCGGGCGCAGGTTGAGGGAGGTGAAGAACAGCCGCCACCGATCCGGCGACTGACGTTAACGGGAAGGAGGTGACATTTTGTCGGATGACGACTGTTCACGCGGAGGCTGTGCACAGTCATCGGCCCCGCGGACGAGCTCCCCCTCCGGCTTCCTGAGGCTTTACGTGGATTTCTTACTGCGACGGCAGTCAAACGCGCGTAGAAACGCACGTACTGCGCATATGAGGAGTCTGACCGGAGCGCTTGATGGGAGATTCCCCCCGTCTTTTCCCGACACCGCTCGCGTCCACAGAGCCTCCCTGTGGCTGTGAAATTAATGGAGGTGCTGGACCGGCGGTTGCTAGGCAACAGAAACTCGACTGTTGCCGTTCGAGAGGCTCCGAGGCCGAACGGAGAGGAGCAGACAGAGCGATTTACTGATCGCTGCTCCTCGCGCAAGACATGAGGGACTTCCAAAACACGTCCCTGTCGGCTCCGTCCGCACTTCCTGGGCTCTGGGCTCAAACTCCGCAGCAGCGGACGCCAACAAAGCTCCGGCCTCCGTCCCAAACGAACGAGGCCACTGCAGCAGGACGCCGCCGTATTTCTACCAAAGCCATTCAGGTCACGTTGTCCCTGAGGGGCCGTGGAGATGCTTTTAGTCAGGTTCAACCCCCCCCCGTCCTGTCGTCAGTGTTGCCTTGAAAGTTTCAAAGACACCACAAATGCAGCGGTGGGTATTATTCAGATACGTCTAGTAGTTTAAATATTTCATGCTCGTCCCACAACAACCCCCCCCCCACTGATTCCCATGATTAATTCTCCATTTTCCTCCAATTTTCTTTATATTGCTCGAGTTCATCCGCGAGCCGCTGCGTCCAGAGACTTCGGGGGAGCAGGGAGCCCCTGGAGCACCACAGCGGAAAAGGAAGCAGCCCCTGTGTAGCTGCGCTCATTAATCGTCCAGGGGATGAGGTATCCACTCGCAAACTTCGCCGGCCGGCGATCTTCCCCATTCACTTTGTGTCGCTTTAATCAGCCCTGGGAAGAATCTGCTCATGGGTTCACAGCAGAGTCTGTGAGCTCAGATGTGAGAGGGACTGACAGCGGAGGCAGCGCGTCGGCATTTGATCATATTTAATACATCCTTCGTGTTATATTAAGATACGATGCAGATTTTCCTTATGCTTGAATCCAAACTTAAATCAAAGAGAATGAGTTCTCACACTACACTGCTGTTTAATGAGATTAATGTGAATCACAGCTCAGTTGCTGCTCCTCGCTTTGACAAACGCAGAGGCAAAAAAAATGTGACGGATCAAATCAGACAAATTTGTCTTCATGAAGTTTTGTAGAAGTTGCCGTCTCTCCATACAAACACATGGGACGTGTGCAGACAACTCATCCTGACTGAACCTATGACTTCTTCCCCCAGAGCTTCAGACAAAGTCAACACATCCCCGTCACCACGGTGACAGGGCGCCAGCAGGTCCAGAGGAGAACAGTGGGAAACTCCATGGGAGACGCCAAGTCGGCTGCTGCAGCCTCTGTTTAACAGCCTTTATATGGTCTCAATCAGAACGGTTAATCACAGAAGTCCAATCGTTCATCAAAATACCTAAAAGGCCACATTAACATCAGGACTTTAGTTCAGTTATGGGTGCAGGACGACCTCAGCCACCGGCTCACATGCTAATGAGGGAGAAACCATCACATTGGCCCCGTCAGATGAGCACCAGGCACTCGCTCTTTACTCTAAACTACTGCGAACAGAGAGATCACAGGCATCACAGCACCTCGGTTGTGATCAGCACAGATTCGAATGAGACACGAATCTCGGGCTTGTGCGGAGAAACATCAAGATTCACTGAACACGCGGAGGAACCGATCTGTCGCCTCGCAGGGTGAAATCTGCGCGGGGCCGCGTGGAAACCCGTCCCGCTGGCGTGAACGTGCCCAGTGCGTCTCATCATTATGTCCATCAATCACGCGCTTACAAGCGAGCGAGGAGCTCCTACGTGCAGAGAATCTCCCGTCTGCTAATTACGAGGGAGCCGGCGAGTGATCTGCAAACAACACCCATGAGAAAGTTAACGTCTAAGTATGTGACAGCCGTCGCCTTTTATGGTCAAAGGAAGCGGGAACGTGTCTATATGTGAGTGCGTGTGCGTGCGAGATGCTCACATGTTGCCTTCCTGTGTTTCTCAAAGCCACCTACACGCGTGAAACCTCGATTCTACAGAGCGTCCAGGCGTGAAATTGGACGCCGTACAGCACAAATGTATCTCTCTCTCCTCCTCCTCCTGCATCGAAGAGCGTTCAGAGCAAAATGGATGCGCTCGAACCGAGCTCCAGCTCCTATGACTCATAGTTAAAGCTGAGTCAAACGTGTTGATGTTGGTGCATCGCTGGCTGAATAATGGTGCTTCCAGGCAGCGGCTTGGCTTCTCTCGTCCTCACCTTTAGCTTGTGCTCGTGCTCCTTGTTCACCCGCGACAGCAGCTGGGCCTTGCGCCGGTTCAGGGCGTCGATGAGCGCGTCGCACTGCGCCACCAGGCAGGCCTCGAACTCCACGCCGTTCTCCTGCGCGACCAACACACACACAGAGGCTGCTGTTTGATCCAAATATTACACATGTCCGGGCCAGTTTATAAAATGCTAATGTTCACACTTAACAAATACAATGAGCCTTTGTGTCCTGTAGGATCTCATGGGGGATAAGAGCTTAGTAACCAGATCAGTCATGTGCTACTGGGATTCCACCATTGCAAGACTCTATACCTGGATGTGCTGCACCATGTTCCTCAGGTGGACCAGGAACTCCTTGGCCTCGGTGGCTCGGTCCGACAGGCCGTTGAGCGCCTGGGACAGCTGACCCTGCAGAGAGCGAACGAGATCCAAATGAAGCCCCTATCATTCAGAGTTTCCCTTTAAGCTCCCAGTGGCTGTGGTGTAGCCCCGTGCCCAGTGTGGAGACAAAGTAGCTGCTGTCAAAATGCATAACGACATTTCTGAAACCAAGGCTGTTGCACAGCTTTATTATTGGATTATGGCCCCGAGGCATCTGCAGCTGAGAGCGGAGGAAATGCCTTTGCTCTGTGAGATGACACGCGCGCTCCCGTCCGGCGTTTTCATGTATGTGAAGCGGAGCTGTGTGAACGAGGAGGCCACTGGGCCAGAGGAGGCAGCCCGACCCCGTGGGAACCTCGCTCGGTCCAGTGAACAACAGTCAACTTGGGAACCGTGCTGTCCTCTGGGTGAAAAAAAAAACCTTCTGACTCTGGAAAACCCAGCAAAAAGCCGTGGCTACAGTGGAAAATGCTATGCAAGCAAGCCATCACACACACACACACACACTGGTTGCTGTCGCCGCTGACCTTTGACCTCGGCGTTTGGGAAACAATGACAGCTGAGCCGCGAGCGCTCAGCCCGCGGCCCCCGGGGGCCGGGCCGGCGGCAGCTGAGCAAACCCTTCCTCTTTGCTAACTTGGGAGTCATACTTGGAATTCTGGAGAGGCCGACGCGAACGAGAGAACCGCGAAAGAGTAGGTCTCATCTCATGTTGGACGGCCATGCGGTATCTGACTGAAATCGCTGAAGGTGGAGGAACACAGGCTGCTACTACTAATGACGGCCAACAGCCTTTCTCTATTCCAGATTGTACAGAGAAATCCAAATGCAGCATAGAATAATGAGCTTCGTCAGGGCGGGAGCAGATTTAGTTACATTTGGATAAACAGCTGTTTTCCCTGAGGCTTCTTCACACTAAGCTCAATTAACAGCCTTGTTTGTGACATTATATTTACTGTGAAAACCTTCTACCAGACAGTGCTATTCTACCTGCTGCCTGTCACGCCGTGCTCTTCATCGCTCCTCTTCCTCGCCGCCTCGCCAGCGTGCGCCGGGTGTCGGAGCGGATGGAGAGCGCGCCGTTGCCTGGAGGCGTTTTTCCCGCGGAGCCCGTTTCGAGATCAGTGGCGAAAAACCAGGTCAGAACGTGCCGTGAAAGCGGAGGGGGGGGGGCTGTTTCCGTGGCTCATTTGTGGCCGGCGGGTCGGCACGCGGAGGGACCGGAGCTTCACAGTTTGAGATTTAAAAAAGGACAGCCTGAAATAGAGCGGTCTTTAAGCTGAACAGCAGGTGGACCTAAATGAACATTGACAAAGACTGGAACCAGAAGCCATTCATGCCTCCACATTCTTCATGAATATATTTTACAGCTGGCGGTGCTGATTCGAGCATCAAGGAATCCCCCCACGTGGTGAGGATGGTTGGGTGAGGTGGTGTTCAGGGTGCGCCCGCCGCGTGGGACGTCTGAGCGCCGCGGGGAGCACGTGCACGTGCGCGAATGCTTCACCGGCAGCTCCGGGGCGTTGTGTGCAGCTTCTCCCGGGATCCAATCTGTCACCGAGCAGCACGGATGTCACGGCGGCGTCGGCGCCAGTTTGGATCAGAGCCCCCACCAGGAAGTGCCAGGACGCGGAGGACGTGGGCGTAACGTCGCTGTTGAGCTCCATCTGCAAAGCTGCAGCAACGTAGGACGCCTCCTCTCCAAGCTAATTACACACACCCACAAAACGCCCCATCACTCTCATTCTCAAGCTGCTGCTTCGCCAGAACCAGGTTTTCTTGTATTTCGAGCCGCGCTGATCCGTCCTGGAGCTTCAGGCTCAGGTACTGTCCCTCATTCGGTTTCACACTGACGTGAACTTCACAGTAAAGAAAGGGAGTGAACGCGCAGTTGCGCAGCTTGATTACAGACCGTTTCCTCTTCGAGGATCAGTAACCAGAGCCGGGGCTGTTTACACTCGGGCCACTTCATGGGAGCTGGAGTCTCAGGATCCTCTCCGCTGTTAAAAACCCAACTCTTCCATCCGTCGACACGTCAGAAGAGTTAAGACAGGTCCAGATGGAGCTACTCCTCCGTGTTTAACACCATCCGCTCTGAAACCATCCTCCTCCAGCTCCAACTAAGTGGCGGCTGCATTATTCATCTCGTATATCTACCGTCATCAATATTGCAGCAACGAGTTGTTAACTATCCACACACAAAAAGAAAAGTGAGGAAGCCCAGATGATAATATTGAGGACTCTGAAAAGTTCCCTTCGCTTCTGCACGAGAGGAAAGCGAATCCTCAGTCGCCCGACGCCGGGGACGGCGCAGCGCAGCGGGAGGGAGCTATTCTCGCCGGTACCTGTTGGTCCAGTTCGACATAAACTATACGGTTACTAGACTCATATGGGTGAGTAAGTGGAGCAGGTCACCTGGAGCTCAGACGGGTCCTTGTATTGTACATGGTGGTTTCGTGACCAGAGGCAGGGAGTGCACCAGTGGAGCCACTGGGATAGAACTGGGACGTTACAGTTGTTTAGTCTCCCTCATTATTACCTGCTTGATTTTGGATCTGAAGATGATAAAAATCTGATTGTGGAAAAATACTGAGACTGAGACTCATTGGCCTTTTCCAAGTGTGAATTAATTGTGATGAAAACGATGACGCCAGCTGATGAGGCCACAGGTTCCTCTTAGGTAACCAGTGTCCTCGTTTAATGTGGGATGAGCTGAAGAGCCACACACACACACACAGCATCATCAATTATTCCATTTTAAAATGGAAAACGCTGGAAATTTTGACAACTACTTTCATCTGGGAAAAAAAAGCCTCTGCGCTCGTCTTTTATTCTCGGCCACAGTGGATTTTTGGCACACTGGAGTTTGAGTGAGTTCACGTCGCTCCGCTTTCACGCCTCCAGTAACTTGAAATATTCAGCCGTTTCTGGGTGATCCCGTCCCCGAGACGTTATATAAAAACAAAAAAAAGTCAGACGCAGTGTTTCCTTCGAGGCTTCCTGGGTCGTCCTGTTGCTGTCATCTCGGTCTTTATCTCCATCGTTCACAAACATGGACTCGGCTTATCTCTTTCAACAAGGCAGCTCAAGGGGTAAACATCACCGGTGGCATCAACGTTAATAACCGCCCCGACTGAAATTGAATTCTCTCTAGACCTCTGTCACGCCTTTGTCCTCCTCCTCACCCTCGTAACGCTGGATCACAGTCTATCGTGAACAATCGAGAAACTGTCTTTTATCTCCAGCGAATCCGTCACAGCAGAGACGAGGCGCTCAGAGCTCCAGAGGCCCCGGGGCCTTAATGGTTCCACGCTCAAGGTGCAGCGCTCAGCGGAAGAAGAGGCCAAGTCCAGTTTGAGGCTGCGCCGTGGAGGTCGGGTCGCTGCTCCTCGGCCTCGGGAGCGAGACGGAGGCGGCGCTCTTTGCCCCGCGCTCTTCGATTGGCGCTCGGCGCTCAGGGCTCTTCGGCTCTTCGCTCACCGCTCTTCGCTCGCCGCTCTTCGCTCGGCCTCTCCTCATCTTGGCTGCAGAGCGTCCATCTGTGTCGACTCAGTCAGAATGTGCTGCCTCTCTGTTTGCGCCAGCAGCCTCAGGATCAGGAGCGAAGCGTTCCATAACTCGCCTGTGAATTCCTCCAAATAAAGAGGATTTGGTTCGAATCTCCTCTGCTGACCCTGATTCATCTCCCCTCGCGTTGCATGAGAGCAAATGACTCATTTTCTGCTAAAATCTGCTTTTTCACACTTCACACAGGCAAAACCGTGCTGCGCGTCAGCTTCTATTCTATTCTTGAATTCTATTCCCTTTAATTGCTACTAAACAGCACGAGGCATTCGTGGGTCTTGCGTGACCCTCGCGTGACGTCCTGCGGCGACCCGAGGACCCTTCAGTCTGTCAGGGCTTCACCCGCGTCTTCACGGAGATCAGCACAGACGTCCTGTCACCGCACGGAGCCTCCTGACGCGTATTCGAAGAGGCAGGCGAGAGCGGGGCCGCGTCGCTTTCAGATCTCCGCTTGTCTTTTGCGACCGAAATTGACTTTGTGGACGTGAAATTCATTACACCACGGTTTAGACGCGGTCGCGAGTTGATCGGAGACAAGAGACGAATAACAGGCCGCCGTTCAGGTTCGCACTGTGGAGCGGAGGAGGGGAACGAGGGGACGGATTCCTCGCGGGGTCCGGGATCTTAGCAATCAAAGGAGATCTGGTTGCCATGGCGGCAGATGGCTCAACCCCTGCCTCCGCGATGACAGAAACGTTTCACAAAGAGGAAGAGCACAGCTTGTACCAAGATGAGACGACGGCGACGCAGAGCAAGCACCTCCAAGGAAACCTCGCAGCTGGGAAAGAAAATCAGGTCTCATTACGCGATAAGGGCATTGAGGAGCAGCCTGGTGCGTTTCCAGCCCTGGAAATGTAAACGTTTCACCGGAGCGTCCAAGCCCAGAGGAACTACGGCTCGTCCCAGCACGTTGTTTTGGGTTTCAGCTTCCGAGCCTCTGTCTCTGTTCCAAAACACAGAATAAAAGCTGCAAAGACAGTTAGTGACTGGATCTGACTGGATGCTGAGTAAGAGCAAACCTGAACTGTAATAAACGCAGCTCTAGGAGAATCTACTGGCGAACACTCACTTTATTAGGCACATCTGACCGTTCTAATTCAACCCGGTGGAGCATCTCTGTTCATTCTACTTCTATGAGGCTGTACTGTCTTTGTCCGGTCACCAAGTGATGTTTTCTCAGCGCTCGCCCACGCTGGGCTCGTTTCTGCCGCACGTGTCCTGTAACCAGTCTCTTCCCTGAAGGACCCAGCTCCGAGCCTTCCGCCATCTGCCGGGGCTTCACGTGACGGGTCAGAAACACGCGGGGCCGGAAATTGGCACCAAAGCCTAAAAACGCACCAATCTGGATCTCAGGTGCAGCCGAGGGAGGTCGACGCTTCGCCTCCCTCCGATTTTCCCATCCACTCTCCAATCTGCCCCGTGCGTCGGCGGTGACACTATCAAGCCGTCATGCGGGGGACGTGATTGGGCCGCAGATCTGTAAAATGGCTGCGTCGGAGCCCGGCGAGTCCAATTTTGGAAAGCGGGAGACACTCGGCAGCCGCTCGGCAGCCGCTCGGCAGCGCTGCGAGTGCGCGTGGGCGAGTGCAGCTGGAGGGGTGGAGGTGAGGGTCGCCGCTGCGGAGGCGGAGACACAAACTCGGCTCTGCCGTTCCAGCCCCGTGCTTCTGCCCACAACCGCTCAGCATCCGGAATAGCATCACGCTCCTGCCCCTGCGCCTGCATCTGCTCCCAGAGCTGCCTGCTTCTGAAGCAGAACTCCAGCAATGGCCGAGTCTAATGATGTCTGGGGGCCTGCGAGAGACGGAACACATGTAGAGTGAAGGAATTCCCTGAATGGAAGCTCTGGGGACAAACGGTCAGGCTGGAATCTGTGCACGTCAATACAAGCATGTAAATGAGAGGCGCAAATGCAGGGAGCGTGGCTCGGTGTTGACATGAGATCTGCTGCTGGAGGTTCACTCGTGAGCAGAATTTCAAACAGAGCCTCCCGACAGCTGTGCGCACCGAAGACACCCCCCCCCCCCCCCACACACACACACACACACATCCTGGGGGGGAGACGTGCGTGTTTCTCCCGTTTCTCCTCGCGCGCCCGAGCTGAACATTCTCCCACTTCACCAGCCGCGCACCGGAGAGCGGGGGTTCGAACCCCGACGACGAACGTCCGCCTCACCCGCAGCTCTGCAGGTGAGTCGCATTCCGACTAAGTCTGACTTGTTGCGCAGCTCAGACGAGACTGGGACAAGTGACACCAAAAATGCCGCGGCACGTACCTTGTGCAGCTTCCACATCGCGCCCAGAGCCTTGACCTCGTGCGTGCCGTGCTTGCCCTCCTCCAGACACTGGTAGCACACGGGCGTCTTGCACTGCACGCAGTACATGCTCAGGTTCTCCAGCTCGTGCTCCGTGCAGGTGGAGATCTTGCGGGGACTGGCGCGGCGGCTGATCCGCCCCTGCGCCGGCGGCACCAGGCGATGCTTGGCGAGCGGTCCGCGGGGCGGGTGGCACCGGAGGCGGCACGGGTCGCAGTAGAAGACGTCGCACTGCTCGCACATCACCGTGGCCTCCTTCGGACTCTTCTCGCACAGCTGGCACTTGAGCGCGGCCGCTTTGCTCTGCTGGTACCGGTCCACGACCCCCTCCAGCACGCGGTTCTTGGGGAACCCGCGCAGCCCCCGGTCGTCCAGGATGAGGCTGCGGTGGCACTGCGGGCACGTGATGCACGAGTTGCGGGGGATCGGCGGCAGGGAGCCGGGCTGCGGTAGCAGGTGGTGTTGCGGGGCAGGCTGCGGGACCGTCGGGGGGAAAACCCGCACCCCGTTAGGTGATTTTTGGCACGGGGTGGTCGGGGCGCTCACGAAGCCCCCGTATGACCCGTAGCCGCTGTCCGCCTCGCTGTACAAACTCATTTTATCTAAATCCAGGTAGTCATAATCGGAGACGCCGGATCCAGACGCGCGGCTGCTCTGCGGAGACTCGGCGTCAGGGGTCTGCACAAGAATATTCCGGGCACAAGCCAGACAGATGTTGTGGGAGCACGGCAGTATGATGGGCTCCCGGTAAAAGGAGCCGCACACCGGGCATTTTAACTCCTCTTCCATTTCATCCATGGCGAAGGCTCGGCGACTGGTCTGCGGCTCCGTTGGTGCGTAAAGGGAGATCCGTCCGAGTCCTGCTGCGATCACCGCAAGTGCAACCTTGAGCGGAGGAAAGGCACCAGTACCAGAGGAGGCAGCGCGAGAGGTACCGACACCCTCTTCTCCGCCAATCAGCGAAGAGCGTGCGCTCATCCCGCTGGCGATTGGACCGCAAGTGGATTCCGGGCAGCGATTGGACAAAGCAGCTGTCAATGAGGAGCGAGTGGTACCGAGCGCCACAGACGCACTGGAGACGTTACAGAACATGCAACAAGGCTCTAATTGTTTAGAACACAGTGAATCTGAATCCCAGAAATAAAACAGACTAGAAGAAAATTTAAATTAAAGACAATGTTATTATGGAAGATGTAAGTGGCCCCGCAACCAGTTCAGTTAACACATCTCTGTGTTGAGCTCATCATAACATATTAGTGTTCAGTGAGTCATATTTGATGGGAGCTTGCTTCATTCTGGATCTAAAATTATCTAAAAGATTTTAAGAATTGTACTAATTAATCATTTACTTGGTCAAATAGACCAAGTCGTGTGAAAAAGGTCAAGCCCTGCAGGTCACGTCCCTCAGGATATAGTTTCCAGGACACAGCAGTGCTGCTTTCAGGTTGGTGAAATGAACAGGTGTTTAGCTGCTGCACAGCATAAACCCGCAGCGTCTGCCCAGTCTGAGAAGTTCCTCCTCTCGGCTGCGGAGCGGAGGTCGCGTCGTGCGGCACTGGAAGCACGGAAACCGGCCCTTGGAGAGATAAGATAAAGCGGCCGCTCCAAGGAGACGCGTCTCCAGAACCGTAGCTGCGCTGCTGCAGCCAAGCGCCTCAGCCGCTAGCGACACCTCCATGGCAACGGGACTCAGGCTGGAGGGGAATAAAAGGAAAGAATCCCATTTAACGGGATGACGGCATCTCAGACCCGAGGCCACTTACTGTAACATTTACATATTGTAAAAAACTAAGTGTATGATGAGGAGAGCATTAACATGTAATAAAAAATAACCAGTCATGATTCATGGCTACTGATAAACATAATATAGAAAAAGAGTTTTCAGCCTCCTGTGATGATCACATTTCTATTCAGTGTTTGGTAGAAGTATACAACAAATGGCGAGTTTATCCATGTAAACATTCCCCCGGATCAAAGCAAATAAAGCACTTGATTCGACCCAAATGCTTGAAACAGGAGCAGCAGCTATTTTTGGAGGCGCCCGCGGACGCCTCCGGCGCGATGACACCGCTCTCCGCGCAATCTCCCGCGTTCCTCCGAGGGGACGAGTGGCCGCTCGCCTCGCCTTCCACATGCACAAGCACCGCTTCTCAGGGGTCACGTCCCAGAATGCACCCCTCCCCACCCCCTCCTCACCCCCCGGGGCTGTCAGACCGAGCTGCCGCTCACGTGCGCGAAGACAAAGAGAAGCAGCTGCTCGACTTCACCCGGGAGGATTCCGAATACTCGCGTTTTGATTATGCAACGGCATCGGCAAACGCAGATGATGTTGACTCACATTGTTGCCAATCTGTACAGCTGAAAATAAAAATATTCGCAATAGAATGTGAGTTATGTTAAGGTAAGTGGCAGGTTGACCACCCGAAAATCACCAGTGGGTCCTTGAGCTTAAACAGCCTCTAGATTTAGACCATGAGTACAAATCTGCTGTCGCCAGATTGTTATTTTTGCCTTTAATCATGTTCCAGTAAACAAATTTGTTCCTGCTTCAAAATAAAACTCCCTCAATTTATCATTTCACTTTAAATCGCAACTGTTATTGTCTACTACTTAAAGGTCATCGCTGCAAAGGTTCATCTTTTGCGAGCAGAAGCCGAGTTCAGCCCAAAGTTCAATCCTCCTGGCCAGAGCTCGCCGGCTAATTAATTGGGGTCTTCCCCTCCGTCCATGAGCGATAAAGCCTCTGGGTGTGTTGCATTGACTCCATTACCTCCTCCAGGCATTGGGCCATCTGTGTAAAGACTCGCACAGATTACAGGAGCTTTACGCTGCCGCGCCGTCCCCGGTCTCTATGGACACAGTGGTGATATTGTCAAGATATGAATAGAAGTGGGTGGTGTCTTTGTCGGCGAGCTCAATCTCAAGAAATGTTGTGGTTTCGTATGTCGTTATAGGATGAAGTTACTATAATTTAGGACAATGCAACATTACAACTGACAACGGGATCAATATCTTCAGGGTCTTGTGTTTTGAGGTAAAGATAAAGACAATTGATGTAAAATGCTTTATAGTCCATGTAGTAAATAGGAACCATTAGCAACAGGGAGGTACAATAGCTGAAATCTAAGCTCTTCAGTTGCAGCTGAAACACTCGCTTGGAACCTCACATTCAAATGTACAGTGTCGCGAGCAGCAAACAGACAATAGCTGCAGGGATTTGCTCCCATTCAGCTTGGAGAGCATTAGCACGGCTCAACGGCCAAAGCAGGTTAGGTGGTAAGGTCTGGCTCCCAGCCTGCACCCTGCTTCATCCGACGGTGAGACGGGGTTAGAGTCTAGACCGCAGGAGGGGGCCGTTCCCAAGCTCACGCGTCACATGTCCGTTGTTTATGATGCAGAACCTGCGAACACCCCGATAACCCCCAAATACTGGGCTGGTGCACTGCCAACACTGACCCGGAGCTAGTTTTAAGTTCACCGCTTCGCTAACCTTAGCTAACCTCGTCTCAGCTCCTGCGTCCGTGTCCAACAAGTCTCTTCTTCTGTGGTTCCCCGTAGCGTGACGAACGCCGCGGGCGACGAGCTCTCAATGTCTTCTCCGGCCTCATGTTTATGGATTTCTCCGCCATCTGTGCCCTTCGCTGCGACCTGAAATAATGCGTTTTCCCAACGCGGCGTTTGAGAATTGGGCCGTCGGGGAGAGGCTGAAGCCTTGTGTTTATGCGTAAACACGCCGTGGTTGCAGCTGTTGCTAGTTCGTGGCAGTTTTTGCAGGGATTGCGAGCGGGTGAGGAATGAGGCGTCCCGGCCCATAATTTGGTTTGGCTCTTTGCCTCTTTGTCAATAAAAACACAAAGGGCCAAAGCAGCTGGAATAAATACATTATGTGTTTGTGACGCACACGAGGGCGGGGGTCAGAATGACTGTGAGCTGTGGGTTAATGGGGAGCGACGGGCAGGTGCGGTGGGTCCACATGTGAGCGGGAAAGGCCTCCACGTGCGGCGCCGCCTTCCTCTGCCGCCGTGCAAACCTCTGCGGGGAACGTGCTGCTATTAATAGCCTAACGATTCTTTTATTCTAAATGGGTCAGGATCGGCTGCTAAACGTGGCTTCCCGGTGGCACTGAGACCCGACCACTGTCGTCCGAAGCAGACTGGGGAATGAATGGAAATGTTCATCTGATTTCTGGGCCTTTGATTTGCATTCAGTCAAACCTCCAGTAAATGAGGCTGAACCATCAGCTAAAGCGAACATACTCCAGCTTTGTGTGTAATTCTTGTTTTAGTGTCCAGATACGTGTCTCTGCTCTCCTTCAACGCCTAACACTCACCGAACAACCCAGAAATGTCAACATAATTAAGATCCATGGTTGGGTTACGTACCCAACAATTGGATTTTAAGATGGATTACTTCCTGTGTTCTGTTGTGGTCTCCTTTCATTTCCCACCAGGACCTTCAGTATTGTGGCACCAAAGTTGCAGCACACAAAACACACAAAACACAGTTTCATCCAGCATCCAGCATCCAGTATCCATCATCAATCATCCATCATCCAGCATCCAGCATCCAGCATCCAGCATCCAGTATCAAACATCCAGCATCCAACACCCAGCATCCAACATCCAGCATCCAGCATCCAGTTGCAAACATCCAGCATCCAACACCCAGCATCCATCATCCAACATCCAACATCCATCATCCAGCATCCAACACCCAGCATCCAGCATCCAACATCCAGCATCCAGCATCCAGTTGCAAACATCCAGCATCCAGTTGCCAACATCCAGCATCCAACATCCAGCATCCATCATTCAGTATCAAACATCCATCATCCATCACCCAGCATCCATCATCCAGTATCAAACATCCAGCATCCAACACCCAGCATCCAACGTCTATCATCCATCATCCAACACCCAGCATCCAGCATCCAACATCCAGCATCCATCACCCAGCATCCATCATCCATCATCCAGTATCAAACATCCAGCATCCATCACCCAGCATCTAGTATCCAGGGAGGTTCCCCACTCCTGCCCTGTCGCCTTTGTTACTGGTCTGAGGCTCCTTTGTTTACCTCTGGTTTACTGAAAACAGAACAGGTGCAGAAAATTGAAGCACTAAATGTGTGAGCCAGTGCTTGTGTTTATTCTTTGTGATGAGGCCGGCGCCAGGCAAAAGCAGCAGCAGCTGTTTATTAGGACAGAGGAGAGAAAGCAGCTCCATGCATGTTTGATGGGTGGATTGATCCATCAGTGGACATAAAGCACGAGAAGTCCACCAGGAGCAGAGAAACGAGAAAAACAGGGAAAGGTCCCGTTCATTAATCATTCTCATGAAAAATAGAAAAGACCAGTCATAGAAATATAACTCTACTCTGGCACCAAGCCTCAGGTGAGAGAACTCGTAAAACTGCTGGTATTTAATGTCAGAGTGAGGGAGAGAGAACGTTATTAACACAGCGTCATATATTAAAGTGATACTGTTTAAAATATGACTCACTCCTCAGAAATGACACTGCTGGTGGTAAAGTGGACACATTTGACTCCTCATGACCTTGAGCTCTGACCTCCAGGCCTCAGCAGGGGACACAAAGGTTGGCTTGGTGACCATTGATCTACGGGTTGGTCACCGACCCCCCCCCCCTCCATCTTTACAGCAGCACCCGACCCCCCTCGGGGAGCAGTAGGAGGTTCGGTGCTAAAAACCAATATGGGATAAATCAAAATAAAGGCCCTGATTTATTGTCTTATTACAGGATTCATTTGGAGAATGGTGTTATATGTGCAGACCGGTTTGGGGAGCTCTGGGTTCTCATTATTTATTGCTGAATCTTTTAATTTGAAAGGCTTCATTTCAGAACATCAGAGTGTCTATTTTGGGCTCATTGCAAAAAAAATGAGAAAAGCAAGTGTGCAGTTTTCTTTGACAACCTCAGCGGCTCAAGCAGAGGACGGACACATTTCAGATTTAAAGACGCTCCAAACCTTCGCTCTGTGATCTTAGATCTGTTACATTCACAAACACATGAACTGATTCTTTACTTCGGCGCTTTGGACGTTTGATGCGGAGGTCCATGCACCATTTACGTCACAAATAAAAAAACAGGTGTTTGTTCCAAAACGCCTTGTTTATGTGGGACATTTACTCACACTGGCATCGACGTGGTAATAAATATAGTGCGATGAGCGCGCGTCCGAGTGGGCGTCTCTCCGTGGATGATGCGCCGTTGTGTGCCGCCCACCTCCCGCTATTCAGGCCGCTTCCTCTCCTCCCACCGCTTCCGACGAGCCTTCCTGCCGCTCAGACGCCAGCAGGAGCCTGCGTGAGCACCATCCGTCCCTGAGTCATGAATGATTGTTCTTACATGGGCGTCGGGCGCGCTTTCAAACAAGGAAATCCACCTTACGTAACGTGCCGCCGAACAGACGGGGTGACGTCTAAATTACCTGGCGCTCATGACGTCGATGAAATGGCACCTGGATCGGTGAACTGGAGGCCGCGCGAGGACACGCGTCAGTCTCCGTGGCACCAGGATCCAATCATCACGATTTAAATCCAATTTAGACGAAGAGTGGCTGCGCGTCAACAGCTCTCTGCTTCCAGCGTCTCACCGTTAAATGTCATTAGCGCCGCTTGTTTCACTGTTTTCGGTGTCACGCGCATTCAGCGCCTCTCGCCTTCACCTTCGGCGCCGCGGTGTTGCTGTTAATGGACGCACGTGTGGCTGCTAATGGATCCCCGCAGAGCGTCGGGGAGGCGCGTCTGTCAAACGTGGAGGCAGGTGATTCACCAACCAATCAGCCGTGCGTCGGAAAAAAAGAGCATCGCGAGCTCAGACGGCGGCCCGTTCGGCGTTCCGTCTCCTGGAGGGAACATAAAGTACAGAGACTGTCTGTCGTAGTGGAGATGAGCAGCGGCGGAACCAAATGAGACCGGTGTCAAGTCAAACATCTGCATGAACAGATGTGGACCCGGACCCAGCTCATGTCCTGTTAACGTCACCGGTGCTGGAACCAGCTCCTCCTGACGCGCTCACTTCAAGGTGTCAATGACGATTAGGACTCTAACGGTGGAACCGGCGGCCCGCGAGGAGACGCGCCTCCTGACCCACTGATCCACTGTCCGACTGATCCACTTCCTCCTCTTAAGTCGCCGGGCGCGTCGCACCTCCGCCGGTTTTGCCTCCCAGCGTCAGGGCGCTGCGGGGACCGCTTTTTTGCCACGTGCGAGCGAACGTGGCCGGTCGTTAACGACTGTCATCATTTCAGCCCTGTAGAAGAGAACGAGGCTTCGCGCAGAATCCCTGATGTGCTCGTGAGTGTTCGTCTGGGGACCAGTCGGAGGCGTTGGTTCACTTACTGGAGTTCAACACTTTGCCGCACGTGGCTGCAAGTCCCGTCTGGAACCAGATTAATCTGCTGCAACTAAAAATAGCCATCAAGGTTACGCAAATGAATCCGTGCTTTCATCGACGCCTCCTGCCTTTTAGACCGCGTTGTGACTTCTTTCATCTCTGATTGTGTTTTCTGCAGATGCTTCTGCGCGGCGTCCAGCTGCGCGTAACACGCTGCCCGGTGCGTGAGCGGTCGGGTCCGGTGGGGAACCCCTCCGGAGAGCCCGAGCCGCGCTGAGGCCTAATGGTGAGAACGAGGAAGATGTACGAGGGGCGAAACATGAAATCTCACACTTAATTAGGTCCGCTCCAGATGTCGACGTGGCTCCTGGAACAGCTGGCGCTTAGCTGTAATTGCCTCGCTCCCCGAGCTCTAAGGTGCACGTGCGTTTGGACGTCGTCATCGGTCCACGGGGAAACGTCCTGTCTCGGCTCGGCTCCCTGATTCTGCTGACACGACACAATCTTAATAAGAGAGCAAACGCGCCATTAGGACACCTGGTAACAAGAGGTAAAAAGATATATATATATATATAAATTGTTGTTTAAAGGGTCCAGCCGTGATTGGCGCCCGGGCTCTCCCTCTCCCACGCGGAGCCACTTTGTCCTCAGCGCTCAGGTAACGTGGAAATGACTGGAATCCATCAGCGGTCACGTGCGGGCTGACAGAGCGCTGAGTGACAGCGCAGAAGCTTTTAAAAGCCAGAAGAGGAGAGTAGGTCACAAACACCTACATGAAATTATTAGTGATCTTGCTGCAGATTTTCTTTATTTTCATCAGTATTTTATAAAGATGTGGAAGCACGGTGGACATGAGGAACCAAACTGAATCACAGACATAAACCAAGAAGATTGATAAACAAATAAACACATTTTCCAGAATGAGTATTAGTCACTGTTTGTGTCATTCTGCAGTTAACATGAACAAACCCACCCACGCGCACAGACCGTGACCTGTCACATCATCTGGTGGAGGAATCAGTGGAATCAGCAGGACGCCCGTCGCAGGCCTTCGGTTTGAACCCTGTGGACGTGCCGCTGCTCTGGGATCAGTTCAGGGCAGGTGCGGTGCCTTGGAGCTGCCTCGCTGCTCCCAAACATGACTGCACAGAGTAGCAGACCTCACATGGCCTCATTCCACCGGCCTCATTTTAATGAGCGTCTCATCCTGCACGTGCTACGTAAAATGTATTCGTTTAGAGGGTTTCTTTTCTTTGACAGATTTGTCAAACTAGAACGAGGGCTCTACTGATCAATACAAGGCAAAAGTGCCGGTCAGCCCCTGCAGCAACAAACCTGCTTTAGATGAAGTTTCTTTACTGAACAAGAGCACGTTGTGACACAAAGCAACCTATTTTACTTAATAAAATATAAATTATAGCATCTTGAAGTTAGATACAAACCCATACGAACAGGCACCTCTCTAACTGCATCCACAGGCTGCACCAGAGCTGTAACCATGGCAACAACGAGCCTCTGGCCAGCCATCAACAGCTCAATAACAATGTAGAATGAGAAACATCTACAGTTGAGAGTGTGTTTATCATCAACATCTTCACATTAGGTTCAGGCGTCTTTTACCATAAACTCACTACAAGTCACTGTTAATGTTGAAACAAAGAAGCAAAGTCAAGGTTATCAACTGTTAATTTCAGGGAGATTTGATTCCAAAGGAGGAGAAAATGTCACTGCTTCTGCTTCTAACCAGCAAACTGAACATGAGTCCGCTGTTTATTTCCCCACAGTCACGTTGAGGAGCCGAGCAGGAAGGACGTCCACGGTGCGCTGCAAGTGGAGCAGAGCTGCTGGCTGGAGGAAAGGGGGCGACGGTGGAGGCACAAAAGGATGTCATCTGCTGGGTATTTTTAGAGCGTGAGGTGCACTGATAACTGGCTGCCACCGCAATCCGCAGGTTCCCACTGATGAAAGTGTAACTCCGCTCACACTGCGGTGAAATCCTGCCACAGCTCTGCTTTACTCGCCGGCGAGTTCACTCTGTGATCGTTTTCTGTGTCCACATCAACCTTGAAACCTCTTATGAATTCACCGTGAGAACAAGGACAAAATATACATTTCTGCCAACGTGCCTTCAGCAGTCTGCCTCCTGCAAAGTACTCACTCAATCAAATATGGGTTGTTTATTACAGATTGAACACCAAATTTACAACTTTCTTCATTTTTCAAAAAATCTACTAGATAATAATTAGCTAAGAATTATGTCTTTTTTCTGACTTTCTGAAGCCACTGAAGGAATGTAATATATGGAAACTATCTCAAAAGGAATGTTCACTTAATCTGGAAAAGACTGTTGACTGACTAAGTTTCTGATTAGAGTTTAAATAAAAAGATATCAGTTGGATGAGTACTGTATTTATGTGGGTGTGGGGATCCTGGGATTTAATTGACATTATTCTATCATTTCCAGGACAGCACTTTACCTATATGTCAATAAGAAAAGGGATTTTCATGTGTTTTTAATAATGGTTAAATATGAAATTATAAATGATATCAACCATTTAAAGTAATTAGTTTATAATCATATATGCTTTATTCTAACCTGTACATGCAGAAGCACAGAACATGACGAAAGATGCCCACATTATTTACGCTTGAGCGTATTTCAGGCGAGTTTAATACGACGTCGCCCCCTGCTGGTTGACAGGTTAAATACATTTCAGTTATTTTATAGATTTTATGCCTTTTCCAAACATTTTGTGCGCTTTATTATATTTTGTTGATTTCGTTAGTTATTATTGTGAATTTAAATTAAACTATAGTTAGAGTAACTTCTTGCAAACTTTTACGTCCTACTATGGTTGAGAAACAGCCACGTGATTCGGACGTGCGCGCGCACAGCGGAAGTGTTCGACACCTCACGCGAACATAGTGTGTTCGCTAGCGAGAAGAAGCTCAGCCGCCACAATGTTTTCCTGCACAACACAAACTAAAAGATGCTCGTGGTTGTTCGCGTTATTTGTGCTCACGTACTTGACGTCGGAGCGAGCTTCAGCCAAACCAGAAAGCCTGAAAGAAGTGACAGACGCAAACTGGGAGCAAATCCTGAGCGGAGAGTGGATGATTGAATTGTGAGTGAGCTGCTACTAACGGCTAGCCGGCTAGCATGTCAGTTGGCTACTTTAAGCTAACAAATATTATGCAGTCTTTAACCAGGGTTTGCCTTTAAAACCAATTGATGTCTTTTTTCATTATAACACTGGTCGCCATGACAGGTTAAGAGGTTCAGGTAGCTATGCTAATAGCTGCCATCTTAGAAGCTACCCCGGAGTTTTATGCTAACTTAGCCAGTGCGCTAATGAAGTGCACTTTGCATTCGTGCGTGCAGTCGTATTCGTGTGCAGGACTGTACAGTTGGTTCGACGCTTTACTTGTGAAACCTTCCGTCCGTCAGCTACGCGCCGTGGTGTCCAGCATGCCAGCAGCTGCAGTCGGTGTGGAAGGAGTTTGCGGACTGGGGGGATGACATGGGAGTCAACATAGCCAAGGTGGACGTGACAGAACAACCCGGTAGGCCTGAAGGAATGTTACCAACCAGTAGAATCTGAAATGTGCCATCTACATTAAGGTTTGACCTAATGATGCACCATCAATCAGGGTTACACGGTGCATAACAGTATTTATAGTGGCTTCATAATTGCAGTGAAGCTGGCTGATTTACATGGACTTCCTGTAATAATCCCAAGGAGAACAAGAAATATTAAAAAGACAGGTGCCGCAGTCTTTGTAAAACATTTAAACCCACTATCAGCTGTTTGCTCTTAGACTCGATTGTTTTGTTTCAAAGGGAAAACGAGGTTTGTCCGTGACAGATTACGTGGTGATGTGGGTATTAATGCTAAGCAGTTGTTTGTTTTACTTGTTGCTACTGGTGCCAAACCTCACATTAGTTTCACTTACAATATTTCTCAGAATGCTATTTCCTCTTCAGTAATGGTTCCTTCTCTCTCTCTCTCACTCCCTCCCTAAGGTCTGAGCGGACGCTTCATCATCACTTCACTTCCTACTATTTACCAGTAAGTTGTTTATTTATGGTTGTTATTTCCACGTAAACACACTTACTTATTTAAGTAATATGACACTGAAACATTTATATTAGATGTTAGATTTGATACTTGATACAAGATAAGAGTACAAACTATTTACATTCGTGTTCTGTCAGACGTTATTCGACATTGACTGTCTGTCAAGTCAGATATATGAACTTTGTAACTGTGCTGTTTGCTGAGGTATTTCCAAAAATAATCAGTATCTGTTGTGTTCTTCAGTTCTAAGGATGGTGTTTTTCGGAAGTACCAGGGTGCTCGCACCAAAGACGACTTCCTCAGCTTTGTTGATGAGCAAAAATGGAAATTAGTGGAACCAGTTTCATCTTGGTTCGGACCATCCTCATTTTTGTGAGTGTCACCTTAACTCCCTTATTGGGAGACATAATCCTGTACAATAACAACATTGTGTATTAATGAGGTTAAAATCAGCTGTGAGAATATAATATTACATTTACACTTTGTCCCGGTTGTACCTGATCACTTTAAAAGCCCAGAGGATAACTAAACACCTGCTTGTCAGTTTTGTTCTTAGTCTTTCTGTTGGATTAACATGAGAACCACAAGCACCTCCTCCTCTGTGCTACACATTTTTTGTGTGTAGGCTTTGCAGTTATGTTACACATCCTTCTTAAATTACATTGTTGTTTTTCTCTCTGTTATCAGAATGAATTCAATGTCTGCTTTGTTCAAGCTCTCCATGTTTATCCGGGTAAGTGAGGATCATTCATTCATTCATTGAAATTTTAGTCCATAGACTTGCAATGTTAAGATTTGTCATATATATACACGAAGGCTTTTACTTCATTTAGTATGTAAATCAGTTAATCGAGTATGGCCTGAGAGAGGCAACAAAGAAAAAGCACAACAGAAAAGTGAAATTCTGAAGGTCTCCTGAAATTCCCCAAACCGACATCCACAAGTGTTATGTTAAGAATGAACATGTGCCCTCATGCAGGTACGCAAACGTTAACTGTAAGATCTTTAATCAGTCTGTAATTGTGGTTAAATGTAAAATGATGAAGAGAAATCATGCAGACTGCTGTTTAATCATTGATTCTTCCTCAGCGTTGCCATAACTACATGACAGAGCAGCTGGGGATCCCTGTCTGGGGGTCTTATGTTATCTTTGGTCTGGTCACTCTGTTCTCTGGACTTGCATTGGGCCTGGTGAGTTATGATGCTGTATTTCACCCATTTTAAAACACATCTTCAAGCTTTGTACCAGTGAAGTTTTGCTCAATTATTGTCTTGTCTTTGCAGTTACTGGTGTTTATCGCAGATTTTGTGTTTCCCTCACGTCGATTTTCTTCGCCTGATTACTATCAGAGTAAGTTCACATTTGATTGTACTGATTAATGTTGCTCATATTTGTAGTGTCTGTGTATAATCTTTGAAGCCAGATTATGAATAAGTAATTATTTTTGTAAATGTGATTGCAGAGAGACAAACAATGGAGCAGGCGAGGCTAATCAAGCAACAGGATGATGCACATGAGGCTGATGGTGAGGAGGATGATGATGAAGAGGAGGAAGAGGAGGATGGAGACCAGGACGAGGTCTGGAGGCGGAGGAGGAGGTCCCCAGAGGGTCGCCCAGAGCCAAAGGGACAGGGTCTACCTGACGAAACTCTGAGGAAGAGGGTGGTGTGCAGCCGCGAGGAGGAAGAGGACACCTAGAGCACTGGCTGGAGCTTCACACGGCCCCTATGCCACAGAGTCAGCAGAGATGGAAGAGCCTTGGTTCCGAGCAGCAGTGTTTACAGCAGGGAGCCCTGAACCTCCTCCCTAACCTCTTCCTTCCCCACCACCTCTGGGACCGAGAACCACACCGCTTCCTTTCTCCTCTTTCCCTCATTTTAAACGGGAGTTCTTCAGACTCCCACCACCGCTCTCTCCGCCAGAGCAGCAGCATCCACCTGGGAAAAGCCAAGACACCAGTTTTCACCTGTGGAATGAAATCGCCTGGCTGTCGTTTAGGTATGGAGTGCAGATTTTGCGATCGTTGTTTCTGCTATGCATTGTTTTTTAACATTTTGTTTGTCGTTTTGTCTGATGTATTATTCTTATTTCTTGCATTTGAGGTTTCATTTTTGTGTATGTTCCAAATAATTTAACAAACCCTGACGGCTCAACCCAGCGTAACAAACAGTCAATGATGAAGAGACGAGTGAAGAGAAATGTGCTTTTTAGTTGTGACTGTGTGGTTCCAGCTCAGCAGACACATTGGTACAACAAACACTCACTCACATTGCTACAGAAGAGCAACCCAACAAATGTGGGTTAGTCAAGAATAACATTGACTGCAACTGTTTCACGTTGTACAGACTGGGTAGATGGCAGAGCACTGTCTCGCTGACCAACAGCTGGACCTTGGTTTTGTTATGTAGATGTTTCCTGTGGTTGCTTCACAATAAAAGCCGTCCTGTGTTTACAGTTGAATGCTTTTAATTTGAACCAGCAGAAGGAAGTGCTCAGTTTGCATTAACGCATCAATGATCAGATTAGTGTTTCTACTGGCTCCTTCCACGCTGAGTATAGTTAAATTAAATGGAGCGTAATCATAAACCAGTAATGCCTTAAACTGTCAACACTGGGACAACAACAGACAACAAGACAATGGTCACATTACTTACACACCCGCTCACCTCTTTATATTTAAAGCATGTCTTCAAACGGTGCACTCCTCTGCGACTCCACCACCGTTTCCTGTGACCTAAGTAACAAATGCAGTATTTTTCACACATTATTTGTGTGTGAGTGAAGATGGCTTAAGTCTAGCCTGGAAATAGACTCTACCATACATACAGCAGAGGCTAGGTTTGAGTCATTACAAAAATCTTAGGGACAATAACCCACAGGTTTGAATCGCCACTAGTTTTTTATTTTTTATTTTTTTGGCATCTTCTCAACACATGTATGTGCATAAATTGTTTGCAGGAATTTATTTAACTCCAGTTTAAGAGCTACACTGTTTTTACAAGACAGTTATAGTGTATCATTAATCAAGGAGTTTTCTCTTAAATCTTAAAATCTTGTAATTGTTTACTTCAGTAGCCCAGATGTGTTGTCCATCTGACAGCAGGTTTAAATTACATGCATGCTGTAACATTGAGGTCCAGATCCGCTCCCAGGTTCCTACATGGGCACCAATGGAACAGGACGAGGACACGAAAGAAGCTGTTTGGTTGGCAAGAGGAGGCCAATACTTTAATACTGTGTAGTTGAACCACTTCACACCGGAATGTCCTCAGTCTGAAAATGTGACGTGGATTTAGCTGAAGGAGTTCATGAACACGCTGGAGCCTGAAGGAAATGTGTGTGTAGAACCAGCTTAACATGTCAGTCTGCCGTTTGTGAGGCTAATTTAATTTAATGCAGTTTTTTGTTATTCCTCATTATTACTGTTTTCGGTGATGGATTTAACTTTTTTACCCAATAACTATTTATGGCTTGTAGCATTCACATGATTCTGATCCGCCTGAGCTTCTTCTCATTTGAACTTTCATTTGAATAAAGGGTTAACTCTGCAAACCCTGAGTGTTTTCTGTTTATGTTGTTTCCAGTAGAAAAATATAGTAAAACTGGTCGTCATCCATACAGACCTCTGAAAGCAGAAGTGTGTTGGTCTGGATCATTGAGTGTGTTGTCAGTTCCAATCGTCACCAGCAGGTGGCGCTCTTGCCCTCTGTGAGTGGAGAGGATGCTTTGAGAATGACCTGCTGCCGTTTTTCTCCACTTCAGGGAATAACTGACAGGAGATGTATTGGAGCCCTTAATGTTTGCAGCAGCAGTTGTTAAGCTAAACATTTGTGTTGTATTTGTCCTCCTGGGCTTCTCAGATTCCTTCTAAGCATCTTCCAGGCTTTTGCACGTGCTTTGTGTTGTAAGGGTTAATGCCCTCAGCTGCCGCAGGCCGCGCTCGTATCTGCAGCGTTGCTGGATCTGATTTATCGGGCACATACTGTACACATTCCTCCAGCGTACGAGCAGTCGGCTGGTTCACCGTGCTGCAATGTAAAGTGAAGGCAGATGGCACCAACGCTGGTTCAGTGGCGTCACTTCATGGTCGTTCTGCTCCATATGGTTAATATCTTTATGTATTTTCACTTAAAGTTCTTCTGAAGGGATTGTTTATAATCGCAATTAAGCTGAATCATGGCATTTATGGGGACGATTTCATAAAGTCCCGCTTTTGTCAGTCTCTTTCTCAACAACTGCTCCAAATAAAATGCTGATGGTTTTAATACTTTGTATAGTTTTTGCTGTTCGGGTGTAAAACATCCTGATAAAACATAAAATATGCTCCAGCCACTCACAATTTTTAGAGGATTTAAAGACTTTGATTCACTGAGGTCATATTTGGTATGATATGATGATTGTTCAGGGGCAGCAGGTGGGTCAGTCATTATTTGGTGCCACCAAATACTCAGCTGCAGTGGCTGCTTTTCTGTGTACGTGCGAATGAGGTTGCCCCGGAGCGACTTGCTTTGCTCATGGCCGTGGGTCTGAGTGGAAATACCCTGGAAGCGGAGCGCAGAGCCAGGGCCGCCTGTGGTGGAGACACAGTCTGAGGCTCCTCGCGGTGAGAAGACGTCCACGTTTGAACCTGAGTCACTCTTTCCTCCTCGGTGGCGACGCCGACCACACACACACACACACACACACACGCACACACACACACACACACACACGTTCAGGGTCGTGTTTCCCACACACCAGTGTTCTGTTTCGTCGGATCCACCCACTCCTCACTGTAAATCAGCTTAATGTCCGTTCTGACAGGTCCATTTCTTTTCCATTTTCATGATTTTAATAGGAACTTAAACCAACAATGATGATTTAGTGTCAGTAAACTTGTTAAAGCCGCTGTCTGACCAAAAAGATGTATTATTATAAGAGACTCGAGCCTCTCCTCAGTTTATAAGACAAATTTTGCGTTCATCTGCTCTTTGAACTGAAATCCCAGGCTGATGGCCAGCGGGGGGGGTTTATTTTACTTTTAACTCAAACCGCAAAAATCTGAGAAGAACAAGGCAGAGTTATACGATCGGGCCCCGCTCGCCCGTCCACGGGACGCCAGGGAGCTCCAACAAGGCAGCGCTTGTTCTGTGGGCTGCTGTTGTCCCCTCACTGTCCTCCATGCGCTCAGAGCAGCAGCAGCGTATAGACGGTGAGGAGGCCGAGTCCTCCGCTCCCAGTGATGATCCGTTCACGCCTGTGGGTGCTGTTATTTTATTTATTTATATTTAAAATGCCTCGTGAAACAGATGAAACCAATCAAAGAGAAATAATCTTTTTTTAATACTAATCTTTGAAAAACGTTCTGGTCGTGATGCAGGACTCTTTCCAAGCCTTTTCCCTTTTCATCCCTGTGTTTTGCCCTCATTCAGCCATTGTCGCATTGCATTTGAAAGAGAAAGACCTGTTTAGTTCCCCATTGTTGGCTGACGCTCCAACCACAACCTGTATTTACGTCCATGAGCTGCGTGTCACTTCCTTTCATGCCGTGTAATTACACGGTGGCTCAGAAATGTGAAAGAATGAGGCACCGAATGTCTGCAGTCGTGTCGGCACTGGGGATATTTTGGGGAAAAGCGGTGGGACCATTCTTTCTCCTGGATGCAGAGGTCTTTGTCTGGCTGGACACTAAAATAGAAACACGGGGACGTATAATGGCCGGTTTTACAGCGTGTCTGTCCAGAAGTAAAGAAAGGTCCGAATGAGGGTGAAGTAGAAACACACTGAGCTTCAGTGAAAGAAATAATAAGTAACTGACTCATGCAGGAAGTCACTAAACCACTGAGGTTGTTTGGTCACTTAATGAATGTTCAGCTCCTAGTTGCTCTGTTTTTGGTCTCCACCACCTGAGACATGAACATGTGCTTGTTTAGCTGCTTTCCCGGCTAAATCCTGTGATTTGGTTGCCCTTTGAACAGATTAGCGCCACCTGCTGGCGTGGAGCCGTGTGACACTGACCGTGAATGATTGTGTGTTTATGAAACTTTGTGCGAAGGTGTCGCTGCCCTCCTTCCTCTGTCTTGTGGTTTGCGCTGGATTAACTACATGCATGAGACGGGGTTTGCTCTCATGGCCGGACTTTCGGTTTCCATGGATCTGGTTTGTTTTGGAGTGCGTCGCCCAGTGCGAAACCCACATCTGGTCCTCTTGGATCATCCAAGAGCCCCTGAACGAATGCGTGAGACACACCCCAGAGTGTAAGAGTGTTATTATTCTGCTTGTAGTTAATAATTGTCTGCATCCTGTCTGGAGTTTAACCATTGACGCTGCAATGGACGCATAGAAAGTGTGACTCGGGCCTTAAAGCTGGTGATTCACTGAACGTTTCATGACAGTGGTGCGTTTAAAGCCCATTAATATTCAGCAGGACGTGGGTTAAGCTCCTCACACTGTGACATTCCATGGTGTCATGGCAGGTGGGTTCACACTCAGTATCCCATGGTGGCTTTAAGCATTAAACGGAGAGTGATATGATGACCATTAATAACACCAGCAACAAGATAAAATGAAGATACAATATAGATTAAAAAGAGAAAACAATCATATGAAAATGATTTCTTTTTCCTGCGCCTCATGCTGTGACTGTGCTGTGACTGGTGAAACCTCCCCGGTGAGTCCTGCAGGTACAAACTGTAATGATGCCCCACAGCGCTGAGTAATCAAAGCGTTTCCCTTCAGCCGCTGACTAGCACATAGTTGGGCCATTGCACACTGAGGCCTCCGTCACTGGTTAGCAGGTCGCGGCGGCCACCCCTCCCAGCAGCAGGCCCAGACACGCCGGGTATGCAGCGGGAAAAGCATTAAAGTCACAGAAAGGAGTCGCTCAGAGCAAACACGTGTTGTGTGTGAAACGGCGGATGCGAATGAACCTCCACAAAGCAGAAAGTTCAGCGGGACTGAAAACGGATGCTGCTGTGTGACGTTAGCTGATGTTCAGAGAATCATCCCCGCACTTCCTGTTGGAGCAAGGTGTCAGGAGGAGCGCCCCGTGACTCCGTGGGCTCTTTTCTCTGGCTATTTTTGAAGCGGTCCTGGCAGCGAGACGCGGCCTCGTCTGCGCGGGGTAATTACACGTTCACGTGACAGGGGAACAATCACTGCAGCTCGTCAGCAGCGGTGGCTGCGTCCTGCAGCCGGAGCCCTTTGAATTGCAGGGCTGTGGTGTTTGTCAACATGCATTTTAAGGGGAAGGATCAGGAATAATGAAAGGGTTCAAATGATCCTATAGGCCTCAAATGCATCACAGTGAACAGCGGATCTCTATCAGTTCCCTTGTGTTAACGTACAGACCATTTATCAGGTGAAGTGAAATATTCAGATAAAGCATTGTAAATATAATAATATTAGGATAACGGTGTGACTCTGCAGGGAAAGTCGAGCCGGGCTGCGTTTTATGAGCTGCTAATTAGAATTCAGAGACGCCTCCGAGTCCATGCTCATGTTTTATGTCCGCCACTTATCTGTCCTGCTTGAATATTAGAATGAATCCATTATGTCTGTGGACACAATCATTACTGTGCAGCTCAAACCCTGAACTGCACGACCACAGCAAGCGTCGTCCTACATCAAAACCACTGAACAATAACAGAAGAATCACGAGGGCAACGTCGCAGAGGGTGATGAGACTGTTTCTAATTGACTCTTCAGTCGGATCATGACGCTTCTTGCTGCTACAGGTATCGACAGATGCGGTCTTTGTTGTTGTTCATTAACTGGGGCCGCGCTGCTTCAAAGACGCGGTGAAATGTGACGCCAGCGCCTCGCGTGGGCCGTGGGTCCGGTTTCGCCGACTCCTCGCACAGGAAGCTGCCGCGCTGGGGTCGTAGCCGGGGGTCATGGGGCGGCTCCTACAGGGTGAAGGTGTTGGTGCTGCAGAAAAAGCAGCCGTGTCCTGACCTTCATCACTTTACGCCCACGTTTAAATCCTGTTGGGCTTTTTAAATCTGCCCAAGGCAAAGGTCAACGCGAGCAGCAGCGCGTTTAAGAAAGAGAAGGGCACTTTTATGGAAGCTTCCTGAGATGCAGTCGAGTCCATTCCTCTCGGAGTCGGTGAACAGCTGTTTCTTGGCACCCAGCAGAGCAAAGGGCTCCTCCGGCAGCGAAAGCGGCCCCCGTCTCCAACCCACGCGCCTGCAGACGCGCTTGAGGGTCCCACAGGTGCCCGCGTTCCCGCACTCCCAGGGAGCTCCGGAGCGTCTGGGCCGCGGCATTCCTGCTGCGGCACATGGAGGATTCATCGGCCCCCGGAGCGAAGGCGCTCGCCTCCAGTCCACAGCGGCAGGCGGGGGTCAGGCGGGGGGTGAGAGGTCAAAGGTCAGGCATGCGAGGCGAGAGGCGAGAGGCCTCGCGCCGCGGCGGCCGCGCGTCGCATTGGAGCGTCTCCTCCGCAGCTGCCGGAACCTCAGCGCCACAGCGGACAGCGCTACCTGTCCGGCCCGTCAGCTCGCCGGCTCCGTTTCACACGGACCCGTTTCTTTTTCATCTTCCGAGGCGGATCGCGTGGCGCCGATTTCGCGCTCGGCGAGGAGACGCATTCCTGCGCGTCAGCTCGGATCCCGCGCTGCGAATGCGGGACGGGCCGTAACCCGCTCACCGCCGCCCTGACAACAACCCCCCATCACTGTAACACAATCACTCGCTTTGTCCTCGGCTACTTACCGGTCGCATTAAACTGAATTAATTACAGGAGACTCTCTGGGACGGAGCCCAAAACCCAAAGGGTTGCAGAGACAAGGACAACGCGAAAAAAAGGCTTTACCATCATCACTGGCTCAACCTGAACCTGCCTGTGAGCATTTACTTATTTGATAGATTTATTTGTCTTATTGCCCCTTTGACATTCCATCACTCCGATCCAGAGGTCAGAGGTCAGGACCTGCAGGTAATAATGAGCTTCAACTCTGTCCTCGGGGCAGAAATGTTAACAGCGTCTCGGTAGCACACGCAGCTGAAGTCTTCTTCTCTAGACGATAAACAGCAGCTGTAACGACAACGCTGTTCACAGATCAGCGTGAGGCCTCGTCGTGCTGTATGTGAACATGTGCACCCCCCCCCCCTCCACCGCCACATTAGATGACGAGCAGGAAATTCCCCTCTCGCGCAGCGCAAATTAAAACACATCATCGGCTTTAACGAGCAGTTATTTGGGAGAAAGGGAACGCGGTTCCCTCTGCGGGTTCTCTCTGCGGGTTCTCTCTGCGGGTTCTCCGGCGGCTCTCAAAGCCTCAGCGTGCACAGCGGGGGCCCGGGACGCTCGGCCCGCCAAACAAGCCCTGTTATTTCTGCTGCTCTGCGGTAGGAATGCTAATGGAGGGCTGTGTGGAGGTATTCACCCCGACCGGTTCCGGGCCTCGGCTCGGCGGGAAGCTCCACCCGGGGCGGGATTCCTGACGACGTCGGCGCTCGCTGCTGAGAGGCCGTCCTTGATGTGGGATGATGAGCGCGTATCAGGCGTGTTACTGGTGGTCTGAGTCTGAGGTCAAACTGCTTCATAGGACTCTAATCGACACAGGGTACAACGTCAGATCTTTTCCCACAGGAACCAAAGCCACGCTTTCTTCTTCCCCTTTATTCCTCTGGTGCTAAACGTCTGACAAATCGTTCACTTCCGGTGATCCTTCATTACACAGACCGAAGGGAGTGAATACAGACTGAGATGTTTTCATTTGTTTACATTCATCACTTTCAATGAAGATTCCAACGTTGTGCATCTGATTCATAGGTCTTAGGGACCCACCCTGTCTTTTTCTGTTTGGGAGGAACCTGCTCCCGTTCCCTCCACATTGGGCTCCAGCTCAGAGTCAGGTGGTCATTTAGCGCTGAAATCCAAACTTCCTACACTTGAACTCAAAGCTACAGTGAAAATATTAGAGCATGAAATTCAGATTTTCACTTGATTTCTCCACGTGACCGTGAACCCGAGTGAATAAATGTGGGCTTGAAGCCCTTGATGAGTGCGTTGGCCGGGGAAACGTGCTTTTGTTGTAACTCAAAACTTGGACTCAGACAGTGTGGAAGGGGCAGCAGCTCTTTGGAATCAGTCTCCATGGCTCGTGTGTGTTTTCACAGAAAACAACAGATTTTCACATTCCGCTGCATCATTTATTCATCTGACAGGCGCTGGGGTTGTTGGATGATGCAAACACCCTCCTCCTGGGTGGAATCAGACTTCTTTAGGGCCTTTTTTCCCCCCTTTTCTCTTCCCAGAAGTAAGTTTTGAAATAAAGTCTGCATCCAATGCTTTTGGGACTCACCCTTTCGCTGGGAGGAAACCACTTCCCTCCGATTGGAGCCTGCTGTTACACAACCAGCGGCTTGGAGAGCGGCCCTCTCACACACGCAGCACTTTCCGCGGGTCAGAACCGAGCCTCCGAACCCGCGGGCCTGAAACGAAGCCGTTCCTTCGCGCTTGTGGTACGAAATGACATTCATGCAGTTATTAATCTGTCACGGTGCAGTGGACGGGTTTCAGGAACCCGTATGGACTCATACGACAACGCTCAAAGGTCACCACTTCACTCGCCCGCTCAGAACAGAGGGGCTTTTCCCCGCGAGGCACAGGAAGAGGGCTGTTTTAGCAGCGCCTGAAGCTGGAGCTGGTTTTCCTCCGTGACGCCGGGGATCAGCCCAACCCAGAGCAGGATCGCAGCGTTCCCCAGTTCATCGCCGGACGGACATCTGGTTCTGTTTAGGCCCAGTGTTTGTTCCACGTGTCGTTCCACGGCCTGTTTGTAATGCATTCCTGCGACTGCCGAGTCGGTGAGGTCCCGAACACGAGAGTCACGTCCTCGTTTCGTTTAGTCAAAGCAATGAACAGAACAGACTCGTGTGGAGAACACAAGTGTTGTGGTTAAAGCGCCAGTGTTCCCAGTGCTATTACCCCATTTCCCATTTCCGTCTCCACCTCCGGCCCCATTCCCAGCCCGCTTTGCCACCGCTCCACCGGTTTCCTGGTCCAGTTTATCACCGCTGCCACACTGATCTCCTTGACAATCGGCAGGAAGTAGACGAGCTCAGATCAGGCGCTGTGACCTGTGGCACGATTGTCTGGAGCCGCGGGAGCACAATGCGCCGGAGGCTGTAAACATGTCTGCAGGTCAGGCTTGTTTACGGGATCCCGCGGCCTCCAGACCTGGTGCCAGGAAGCCAAAACCAGTAAGACCTTCAAACAACACGCCAGCACACTTCTCCTCACAGTCACTGCTTTTACTTTTTGTCTGCTACTTGTTGTTCCTCTCTGCTTAAGCTGAACTTTAAATTGTTTGACCTTTGACCTCTTCCGCAAAATAGTTTCACCTCTCACGAACAAATAAACCTCGTCCCACGCCGCGTCGTCGTAAAAGCCGGCGGAGGGTTTTTCAGACTTCAAAAGCTTTCATTAATAAGCACCGTGCACCCTGAGAGGAACAAAAGCCCTGACAGCCAGCGAGAATCCACGTTCACGCGGGGCAGACGGATTAGTGTGGCGGTGAGCAGGGAGGAGCCGGCCCGCAGGTGCTTTGAAGCCGACTAGCGAGCTGTGGGGGGTTCAGGGTTTGATCGCTCAAGTATTGTACCCACGGCAGGGTTGGCCATTACACAGAGGCCGCCGGAGGTAAACAGGAAGCAGGGCAGCGCTTAATCGCTCCTTCACGGGTTGAAGGAGGAGAAGCTAAAACAGGCCGTGGAGTTCAAGGAGGGGGAAATCAGAAAGTCCATAGTGGAAAATCCATGTTGCTCATTGCATTTCGCCTTTTTGTTTCTTCCTCATTTAAGAGCTGTCTCCGTGGTAGGATAAACGTCAGAAACAAGTGGACTCTGAAGTCCCACTGCTGACTGTTATCCATGACTGTGCAAACACGGACCAGGCAGGTGTAGTAAGCGACTGAAGAGGTGCCGTCTGTCTCCCATCGTACCCTGTCATGTTGAAGAAGGACACTCGGAGCTGCGTCACAGGGACCAAAACACCGCACGAACCAATCACAGTGCAGGATCTCCAGCTCGTTTATGATGAAGCAGAGCACAGGACGGCGCCGGATGCGTGCGCGGGGCTGACTCACCGCCAGGATGCTGTTTGATCACGAACGAGGAATGTACTGTACCTTCAGGTGTGTTTATGTGTGTGGAAACGGGAGCTTCCTCTGGTGTTTTCATAACTCATTTAATGTGGGGAGTTACAGCTTTACCTGCACCAAAGGCTCACTTTAGATTTTGGTTTCCAGAAGCTGTAAATATATCATGTAAATTATCACATTTACATGGTCATATTACTTAAGATTGGGACTTATTATTGGACAGTAACTAAATTAACCAATGTTTGCTTCACCTTCTGCTCCTGTTACGTTTCATAGACTTGGTTGAGAACAAAGTAAGGCTGAAAATCAACATTTTCATTATTTAAATTGGGCCGATTGGTTTGTCTGGCAAAGAATCCGCTAGTACTGGTTTCCAGCTTAGCTGCTGTAGCAGCTGGTCCAACGAGTTAGTCCAGACGTTTTCCAGGTACGATTGCGCTTCGGTGGAAAACCTCATCCTCATGAGATGCACAAACTGCCTCTGCTTCCTCTGAACGCTGCTTTTGGAGGAAATTTCCCAAATCGCTTGAACAAACAGGCTGAGTTCAAACTTCGTGATTGGGATCACAGCACAGCTGACTTGTCAGCAGCTACTGGAGGGATGGAGATCATCCGCGCGGTGACAATTTGTCCCTTTTAGACTTGAGCAGCTCGTGGTGGATTTATAGCGGGACCCTAATGTCGTTCACACCCGCAGACAAACAGCTGCTGTGCTGGGCAACCTCCTGCTGGCTCCGCCGAGGCAGGCGGAGCAACACAAACATCTTTGATTTCATTTTCCTCCACCTCAGTTCTTCTTCTTGCTACTGTATCAACCACAAAACTTTGCTGGTCTCATCATCTGAAGCCGCCTGCTCGTTCTGACGAAGGGTGAGAGATCAAGCTGAACAGTGTGAAGAAAGTCTTTCCTTAAATCCGAGTGTAGCGTTTTTTGCATGGCACAACAGCTGCAAGTGAAGATTGAAACCACAAAACAGCACGGGCACGTCGTGAACACTGATGCACAATGACATTTATGTGAGCGGCTGAGTCTCCAAGCGAACGAAGAGCTCATCATTTCCCACCATTAGCTCAGCTCCTGAAACAACAGAGCCATCTGATAATGGGAATGCAGATTAAGCGGGGACTTCTATTTGTGAGGGTAATGACAGGTGAAATTACAGACGACGACATCATCATCAGAGCATCTGGAACAAAGGTGAGCGCGCTGCTCCTCCTCCTGCCTCCTCTGAAGCCTCGGGAGCCTGAAAGCTGGATGGAAATGATTCAGGCAGTGATTTACCTGTCAGATGACATTTACTGCCTGCGAACACATGCAACACAAACACAGCGATGAAGGGATTTATTTGTCGGCCAAACAGAGGATTCATGTGAGAAATTAGGCTTAAAACATCAGAAGTCAACCTCATGCTGCTGTGATGGGCTTCAATGATTTAAGCTCATACACCACTCTGCTTCTAACACAGACTTCACCCGAAGGCTACAAACAGACTCAAATCTGCGCGTGACAAATGGCCGAAGCTGCTAGAGTCTGGAGGTTACTGTCAGCGCTGCGGTTACGCTGAGTTATAGCAGGCAGAGCGACAGATAGCGAAGACAGACCCACGACTGGAGGGGTGGGGGTGGGGGGGGGTGTGCGGGGTGGGGTGGCAGCCGGAGGGCGAGCTCTCTGCCTCCTCACAAAGGCCCCGTCCACTGTGAGCCACTGCAGAGGATGCCGGGATGCGTCACGAGGACCAGTGGGACATGATGTAATCTGATGGTGATGTAATTGATGGGCTTCGACGGGGGGGGGGGGGGGGGGGTGTCGCCGTGCAAACATTACCCCCCCCCCCCCCCTGATTTCACCCTGACCCTGCGTTCTGTCAATGTCAGGCCCCGCTGCAATTACCTGACCTCAGTAATGTCCCTGAGCAGGAGACAACGGTCTCCTGCTGATGCTCCTCACAGCATCTGCTCTGTTCTTGTCAGAGCAGTGAAGTTACCAACACGGGTTAGTGGCTGTCTGACCAGGGAGTCAACTCCAAATCACTGCAAATCATCTCCAAGGTGTATCTTGGTGTTTTTCTTAATTGCAGGTAGAATAATTTGCCTTTTTATAAGCGTGGAATTTTAATTTAAAAATCAAACAATTGAATTCCCCTTGGCTCCATATTAATTAGCTATTCCAACACTACAGGCTAAACTAACTTGTTGTGTTTTAATTTAAATGTAGGTTAATGAGGGCTGAAGTATTCAAAACTTCCCGCATGGACTTTGCCCCTTTCCCGTCCTGCAGTGATTCTTGGATTGTTGCAGTTGGAGAAAATCCAAACCTTAAAACCCGTAACAATGAAATCCCAGCAGGTTCCGGGCTCCTTTCTGGCGCCGCCCCTGGGGCCCGGGAGCCCTTCATCCTCCCTGCTATTTTTAGCCGGTGGGATGCATTTAGAGGGGACGCGTAGGACCGAGCGCTGAGCCTTTGTGAGCGTGCGATGCTTTTGCACAGCGGACGGAACGGGACGGCCCCGTCGCTCACAGCCGCTGTCCGTCCGTCTCAATGGAGCACGTGCACGTGTTTTTTTTGTATTATTTTGCACGTGAACTCAGGGTGGAAGAGGTTTACTCACTGTGCCTGAGACGTGGTCAGCAAATGCACATTAGCCAGAGAAATAAAACTAGATTAAAAGTGATGTCAAGCGGAAAACCTAGTGTTAATATATTGAGAAGACAGTGAAAGGATTCATGGGAGCGGCTGCTAAGAATAGCTCAGAGTGGGAGGAATAAAAGGAGAAATATTTGCCTGGGTCTTATACATAAACATGACAAGTGGCTCTCCTACAGAAATGCACTGCTGGCATTAACATTAGGACTTAGGAGCTGTGTCACATCTGTAATTGTGCTGATTCACGGTCTAATCCTTGAAAACGTCACACAGTTCATCACGTTGAGATAAATTTAATCCGTGATTCCGGCGCTATCTCTGTCTGTGGAGACACAACAGGTCCATCCTGACGGCGGGCGTCGACGGGGTTCCTAATCCTCCGTGCAGACGCCGGGAGCCTTTATCCGTCCTCAGACCGGCGTCGACGCCGACGCGTGTGGGAAACCGAGGTCAGCAGCACCGGGGGCCTGTTTCAGTTTCACTTGGCAGAAACCGGCTTTAGCTCCTGGACTTTGCACCAGGTGCCCGAAACCCAAACATCCACCCAGCGAGGCCAAATATTTGCTCTCACCCGTCTTCCCTTTCTGTAAACACCACATCGGCGTGTCCTCTGCTTCATCCTATTCTGTCCTGCAGCGTGGGTGTTGTTGCTGCGTCGAAGGAGACAGTCAAGGACTCAGGTGATCAAAACAAGGCGGCTCAAGGATGCTGCGCCCTGAGAAACCGGCATCCTCCGTCTGGTGACCTCCAGGCGCGGCCCTGAACCAGCCACAAGCATCCAGTGGCTCGAGGCCACTTCACAGACAGTTTGCTGAAAATAAAATCAGTGGGACCGCAGTGGGGGGGGGGGGGGGGGGGGGGGGGGCAGTGTTGCAATAGGACGGGAGGGTCACGCTTCGCTGCCCGTGTTCAGCGTGTCTGCATTAACCTGCAGGTGTTGATGTTTATCCTATGTGGTGATGCATTACTTAGTAAAGCTCTGTGGTGCAAACACTGAGAGCTCACAGAACAAACACACAGGCACATTCCTCGCCGTGGGGGTGGGGGGAGGTGAGGGGGGGGGGTTCTGCCGGAGGACGTGAGGGTATTTGTTTTGCTGCGCCGAGCTTCTAGTCCCACCGCCGCCTCCGGCTCCGCTTCCTCCGTAGCGGCGAAGGATCAGCGATCGCAATCAACTCTGATCCCAGCGACACACGTCCAGAACCTCACTGTGGATCCTCCGCGAGCCCCGGCGCCGTCCAACAAGGTCGGCCCGGGTGATTTACGACCGGGCCACCGCCGGTGACCTGTGGCGGGACGCACAATGAGCTGCTGATGGGATTTCTCCAAAAGATAAACATCTTAATGCATGTTAATGCGCTTCGAACGCGCTTCTAGGTTGAGAAACAATGAGGGAGTCGCAGTCGCTGCTTCGCTGTGGAACTAATGGCCCATAACTCGGGGAACGGTAGCTGGCGGAAGCTTTTCAAGGTGTCCCCTGTTTGTGCACATAACTGCAGCCATAAAACAACTGACACACTTTAACCTTGACTGCAAGCCCACATTCAGTAGTAATATACTGGGGTTATTAATAGCGCTGTACAGCGGTGAGGCCTCATTGTTCATTTATGACTTATTTTTATTCCACTCCACGGTTCAGTATGTTCACATGCGGCAAGGACGCGTGCTGGCTCATTACAGACAAGTCAGGTTGTGACCGTAAAGGACAAAGTCGGGTCTGTTGAGATTCAATCTGCCCCGTGAACCGCTTTCCATCCGTCCGTTCATCCGTCTCGTTTAAGCACCGGTGTACAGACGCCAACCAGCAGCGACGCTGGACCTGCACCGGCAGACGGAGGGGATCAATAGTTGTTTACGACGGCTGTAAAGAGCCCCATTAGTCATTTATCTCTGTAGCCTGATCAATAGTGATCCACTGAGCAGCTCTTTTAACGCTCGGTGAGGCCACACATGAGCAAACCACAGCTGAATCATTTGATCTCTGCGGTGAATGGTTCGGCATGCAGCAGATCCCCGTCAGTGATCTTCAGTTAACGCTCGCTTGTGCCAGAGTGACAGGCACCATTGGACCAACACGAGGCTGTGAAAACTCTACGGGGCGCCTTCAAACCACTATAATTCCATTGCTTCACTTTGATGGATCGATCAAAAGAAAACAGGTCGTCTACCGCTGGTACCGATCTCCCTCTGAATGGATAAATAGCGGTGCAGTGTGTGTGTGTTGGGGCTGAGCCGGTGCCAGGTGACCGTGTGCGTGCGTGGGACCGGGCCAGGTGTGACAGCTGGTGCCGAGGCCTCGCTAGTACGAGTCTGTGTAGCTACAGTACGTTAGCCATGTGGATGCCATACCCAGACACAACACAGCATCCTGACCCTACAGACTACAGTGTAGATTTCCTGTAAAATGAGGAATTACTAGATAATTGTCTAATTGCTTAAGCAAAGTTGTCATTAACACTACACTTTTAAGATTGATGCAAGATGTGTGAAAATCCTATCCATTCTCATAATTTAAAAAAAACAAATATATACCAAATATACCTTAAGATCTGAATGTGAGCGTTTATAAAATACTGCATGTGCTCAGAGGGGATCAAAGAGACAGGTCCTAAGCCAATGATGCCACATTCTGCATCCAAGCTGCATATGTTACTGCAGTATAAGCTTACATCAGCGCCATGAATGAAGCCAGTGTAGAGTTACCATTGTGCATTCATTTCACTGTACCATCTGGTGACTCGCACGCCTCTACCCCCGTCCATTACTCGCCCTCTCGCCGTTTATGTTTTTCTCGCATCGCTCTCTGTTGCATCTGGAGAAAATGCCGCGCGCTGGGAAACGAGTCGGTGGGCGCCTTCGGCGTTTCGGGGAGGAACGAGCGGCTCGTTTCAGCAACACGGGAGCGATTGTGTGAGCAGAACAACGCCGAACAAACCCACCGCTGCTGTTTCATTTGCATTTCAAGCTTGAAGATGACAACGGCACCAGTATTTGTGCTACTGGGGGCCACAGAGAACTTAATGGATTGTCAGAGGGCATCTGAGTAAGGCTTTGGCACAATAACGCAGATCTATGCCCTCATCTATCTGTCTGCTTGCAGACATAACATCACACTTCTCCCCAGCAGACTTTACAGTAGGCCAGTGCTCCAGAGCTATGGCTGCACCCTCTTTCCAATACTGCAAAATATTAAAACTTTATATTTTAGCCAATAATGTCTTTCTCGCTCTTTTGCAGTTTACTGATGCAGTGTTCAAGGCCAATTCCTCAAAGATGTGGTGTTCCCAGTTTGGGGAAAACTTGACTGGTCTGCACAGACTCTTAAAGGCCCATTGAGCACCTTTGGGATGAACTGGAACACCCACTGAGAGCTGAATAGGAGCTAATCCCCCCAAGCCAATTAAAACATTTTGTGTGTGGAACAGTGGCTTATGGGTAACCACAAACCTTCTGTTCATTTAGTATTAGTGTTGCAGTTCATTCTGTGCTACAGTTCAAGACTGAAATCCTCCGGCTGGAGCGAAAGCGTCTCGTTTCGTCCTCGCGGGGAGCCGCGTGTGCCACAAAGGCTGTTGACGGTGACCGGAGCCCGGTGGGCGGCCGCGCGTCTCCCCTGGGGAGGCAGACACACAGAGGGGGTTATTTCAATTAGTCAGATAGTGCCGCGACAAAAAGCCCAACCTGCTCCCTGCCGCACCTCCAGCTCGGCCGGAGAAAACTAATCAAATCAAGACGGGGACGACGCAGACGCTATAAACCACATATAAACCATGCTGCTCAGTAGGTGTGTTGCATCAATATATTGTAGATTTGAGGTTTTGTGGCTGACCAATTCAACACATGGCATTAGTATTTACAGAAATAAGGCCCTTATGTGGAGGTAATGCTGTTTGTTGTGCACAGGTCTCTTTCTGAAGTCACTTCAAAGCCATTTACAATCTGGTCCAGAGGGGCTCAGCTCGGCTCGACCAGGATCCCTTCTGCGCCCCTTTTCATGTTCGGTACTCCATCTCCCTTTCTGACACGTAGTTAGACCAGAGTCTGGCCCCCGAGCACTAATTACAGGTCACCGTGTCAACTGAGAGGGGCTCTCCCTGCTTTAACACAGGAGGATCTGATAAGTCATTCGTCTTAATAAACATGGAGGGGAGGTATGTGCTAACCCGGTGTGACCCTGACATTAACTGCCCAGAATGAGTTTGTCATTATAATATTTTAGTTTTATAATGTAATTCTGTTTTACACTTCGAAAACGACAAAATTCATTGATCCCAACGATTTATTATAGGAGTTCTAGGATTTCCATGGCGATGAAAGGCGAGTGAAAGCAAACCAGCTGCACATTGTATAAAAATAATCGACAGTTTTTCTGAGCAGGCTTTTATTACATACAGTCGACGCCGTTACTATTTCTCCCCGCCGCGACTTCCAAAATTAATGCGACAGAGTTCCCGTCGAGGAGCAGTGGAATGAGAGGCAGCCGTGGGCGATACCAAGTCGGATGTCCCGGGGGGGGGGGGCTGCGAAGACCGCGGCGATCCTCCACATTATCACGTCGTGTATCAACAAACATAACTATAACAAGCTATATGATCGACCTTATTGATTATCACTCAATTGATATACTGTGGCAGCTGTGGCAGTTTCGCTGATTTGGAGGGTTGTGACATCCGGTCCCCTCCGTTAACCCCCCCCCCCCGGCGTATTCCGACGAACCGTCCCGGCCGCGGCAGAATGTGGCTGTGGACGTCGAGGACGCCAGAACGGGCGAGCGGAGTCTTCCCCGAAACTTCTCGAGGTCTTTACAAATTGGATTTCGCTGTTTGTTCCGACAACACACTTTGACCCGGTTGGAATATAACTGTTACAAGGAATAGGGTGTTTTTTTTCCCGCGGGAAGGTGAGTTGTGCATATTCCTGGATGCTTTGAATTCCTCTAACCGCTCTCACTCCTCGCTGGGAATTTTAACGGTTAAGAACCGTGTGACGTAATTCCAGCAAATCGTATACGCTTTAAAAGTAATTCGCTGTTTTCTGATATATTGACCCACACAGGTCGACTTGCCCTTTTATTTAGAACTTTAAAGCAGTTAAAGGAAAGCTGGGAAAAGCCAAGTTGGGCTGTTTCTGGCTTCGCCCGTGAAGATGCTGCCGTGTTTACAGGGAATGTTGTCACCAAGTTTTTGTGTGGTCGAGTCGTTTTGTGTTTTTAAAGCAGACTCGTATAACAACTCCAACAAGATAAAACACACATAAAGTGAATTATTGGTTTAGAGTTGGTTTTCTGTCCTTTGTACTGGACTTAAGCTGATGTCGGAGGTGGTGTCGCTGCACATCGCGGTTCACCTTCTGTCGCTCCTGTAACACGAAACGACGCATTCTTCGGCAGGAACACGGAGAACTGCTCCATTGTTACTGTCGCGTAATTACTGTCACCGCTGTCCAGCTGGAGCGGGCTCTGTTTAACATTACTGGGGCCTCGCGCGTTTTCCCCCAGATTCACCCCACGGGGCGAGCGAAGGCTGCTGTGAGTTTGATGCTTTGCTCAAGGGCTCTTTTCCCGTGAAGACGCACCGCCAGCTGGACCTGGGTCCTGTCGTCGTGCCGTTTTCCTTTCCTGATCCGTCAGCACGGCTTCCTCTGCCAGAGCGTAATGAGGTTATTAATGTAATGCAATAAACTATTTCACAATGCACAGACGTTGCACAATGTTGTTCGGTGCGTTGCTGAGACTTTACCAATCGCATCAACACTATTGGCTCTGCAGACAGGAGCTCACTCAGGCAGGGGATCCCCTGCCAGAAGCAGGTAGTCAGGCACCTGGTGAGGTCTGCGGGGAGCCGTGCCGTCATGGTGTTGGCCTGGTGGGGTCAGAGGTCAGCGAGCACGGGTGGGAGTGATGCTGCAGGTGGCGTCTGCGCAGGAAGAGAGGAAACCAAAAAGGAAACGTGTGGACAAAGGAGTTTGGTGTGTGACTCATTTTTAGATGAGTCTGTAGAAACTATGGGGTGTCCCAAGATTGCAAGACCCCCCCCCACACACACACTTCTAATTAATCTTTGTGCATTGCCACACATCTGACAAGGTTTGTCACACACTGTAAACGTCGGGTTCAGTGTTTCCCTGAATTTCTCGGCGATCTTTAACCGCTTTAACCTCAGCACTGGGAGCTCGACTGAATCCTTAGCCCTAGGGCTGCCTTTCCCTCACGTCAGAGCTCCGCCGTGAATACAAACAATGTCTGTGCGAAGCAGGCAGGAGGAAAGTGTGTGTGGAGCCGTGTGCAGGTGGCCATAACGCAACCTGCCGTGAGCGTTGGATGGAACCGGTCCTTGACGGTGCCGGTTCTCCCAGGAACCCTGGCTTCTGCTCATACTCTGTCGGTCTCAGCTGGTTCATGAAGCACTTTCTCCTGGATTATTGCCCGGGCTGGTTTTAGCCTTGTTGGTAGACGATGTGTTGCAATAGGGACTATATATATTGAGTCTCAGCGTAACTGAAGAATGAGAGTGCCACAGGTACACAAGAAAGGATGAGATTACTGTTATTACCATAAAGGAGGGGAATTCAATCTCCTAGCATCCTGCTGCATCTTATCTCCACTCTGTCTGAGGTATGTGAGTATATGCATTATATGTAAGTTATGCAGGTGTGTTGATATCAGTGCTTTCTAGCCCAAGAAGTGCAATCCTGTAATCCTGAAATCCCATTTTACACTTATAATTCTGTTTTATATGAAAAAAAATATAAATACTTTTTATAATATGTATATAACTGTATATAACTTTTAGTGTATGTAGTGCTCTTTGCTTTACCTGACAATAAAACACTCCTCTGTTTTCTGACTATCTGTAGAAGACACCATGAACTCGGCATTGAATTGTAAACCTGAAAATCACAGCAAAACAAAACTGTTGTGTTTATTTTGCCTGACTCCTCATATTCCCGTGGCTCTTACGCTAAACAGGCAAAAGCGAGAAATAGGTCAGTTTCTCCCCCGTTCGTCTTCCTCTTCCTTGGATTGTGTTCTCCCCCCTGCTTACACGGCCTCTTTAGTGAAGGTTGAGTCCATTCAAGGAAGTGAACCAGAGAGATTTAACCTTCCGTCAGCCCCTGAGGATATTATCAGCTTATCTCACAGGCGTCTAACTACAAACCCCAGTGTTTTCTGTGGAATGGTTGGTGGATTTGTTTGATTAGCCGGTTTAGTGACATACTTGCTGCCCAGGTTCAGACCGTTGCTCCAAACCTTTTCCTTGACATAGAACTGGCATACTGGCCTACTTCTGTCTTTTGACTCCCCTCAGGTGTGACAGTGTCAACAAAAGAGGAGACAATCATGTTGCAAAGGCAGCAAAGGAAACCAGATCATCTGTAGCAGCTCTACTCTCTTTTCATTCTGTCAAAACAGAAAATCTACACTTGACACGAAACAAGAGCGTTTTGTATTTATTATTGTCCCAGTTCACTCTTGAAAGTCCTCCTGCTCTATTTGCAGCGCTCGTAATGGCCGGGTCGCCGTCTCCGCGGCGCGTTGCGTTGCCGTTGCTGGTTTTGTGGGTTACTCATGCACAGCTCAAACCTGAATGCTGGGCGGGGAGGGAAGGGAGCGACTGCTGCTCTGTTGAAACACGTCTGGCAGGTTGAGATGTGTGAGCGTGTGTGTTCACGAACACATGGAAGCCAGATGTAGTGGAGGTTGAAGTCTTTTCCATACAGGTAACCCAGCTCAAGTTCCTCATTTGCTCAGAGAACTGCAGAAACTTTGCTTGTCTTTCTGTTGCTTCTTTTTCTCGTTTCCAGACCAGTAATGTGTCATACTGGTTTAAGATAAGCAAACGTTTTCACACTGGACTAATGAGTTGAGAATTTATTGTGAATCAAGCAGTAGTAAAGGTTTCCACTCGTACATTTAACCTTTTTTTCCACAAAGCCTTTGCCAAGAATCTGCAGTGACAAATCTTAGCACATCACAATGCTTTGTGTTGATAACTGGTACCACAGGTCTTGGCCAACGAATGGCCCCACCAGTGCATTGCGAGGCTGGTGTGTAGGTGGTAATGGCTGTCGCTGTCGGTGGTGTCTTCGCTATGAAGGGAAATGATTTCTGAAGTAGACCTCTTTCTTTCTGAACAAATGATGCAAAGCTACTCACATTTAATATTTGACATTGCCTTCCAGGGTTGTTCTGCAGTGGCATTAAATAATGTGCAGTAAATGTTGTGCCTGCATTACGTCTGTGAGTAGTACTCTGCCATTTATCTGTCATTTACTTTTAACATACAAACTAGAGCAAAATAGCAAACATGTAGACTGTACTTTGTGTGGCAGAGTCTGTTTACCGGAGCTGGTGCTGTCTTTGTTGTGAACAAATACAATAATTCAGCTCCCACATTCAGCTAAGTTGTTTAAGCCTGATTTAGCTTCCCAGATGTTTATTTGACTTTGGCGCCAGAGACTGTTTACCCTCCCAAAATCTGTCAACAAATCTGCCAATTGATCTTATAGCGAGTGGATCCTGGGAATCAAACAGTGTCCTCCCTCTGCCTGAGATGAACCTAAAGTCTAAAAACAGGCTCAGAGGTGATTCAGGTGTTTGTGGAGGAACCACTAAGCATGGTTCAAGACTATTAATATCAACAAGTGCCTTCGATATGTGTTTATAGTGTCTACGCTATGCAGACAGAAGTGAAACACAAACATATACAAGACACACAAGCCTGTTTCCAGCACAAAATAACAGCTACTTCTTGGCATCGGGACAAGCCAGCATCCAAAATAGATGTTTGGATGATCCAGATTGAGCGGTTTTGGTGGTAAAGTGTGTTGGCTGCTCACGTGATTCTTCCTGTTTACTGGGCTCCTCCCTGGTGCATCAGGGCATTAAACACAGGAGGGTTGGTCTGAACTGTGAAGGCTGATGTCATCCTGCTACCAGTGTGACTTAGAGCCGCTCATCAGCTGAACAAACACACCTTCAATGTCCAGTTTGTGCTCTCATGTAGTCCAAGGCACTATTTATAAATGCCGTGTCCTTTGAGGGGAAGCTAAAAAACTCTAGTGTACACCATCCGTACTGTATATACCCTGCACAGGTTATTTTTAGCTCTCTATCAAGATAAATGTCAAAAAATATAAATACAGAGCTAAAAGACTGCTTCTGTGAACTGATTTATCAGTTCGTCCTGAATGATCGCGTCATAGGACAGTGAGATGAGTTGACTTTTCCGTTCACGTCTCTCAGTTCAAGTCAGACAGGTCCCTGATCGCGTGCGTCGGAGGATGCTGTCCGAGGACGCGCGGGGGTCGACGGCGGCGCAGCTTGTTGCGAGCATCAGGAATCAAAGGCGGCCGTTGCTGGAATGAGAAGCAGATGTTAGCCCGGAATTCTCCTGACTGCAGCACTTTCTCCTTCGAGCACTGCCTCACCGTCTCCCTCCCTCCTGCTCCCCCTTGCTTCGTACATCTCCACTCTTCCTCCCCCCTTTTCTTTTATTACGCTTTGACACATTCTCTACCTGAAGCTATTCTTGAATCAGCGTGGCGACAGCCTCCATCAGCAGGTCTGTTTCTCTGAATCAAACATGAGGAACTTTTTCTGACTCTGGACCCACAGGTACTCCAGCCCTCTGAAGTCACTGAGCGGGGGACAAATGAGGAAGGGAGGTATGCTTGTGACAGAGGCCCTCTCTGTCTGTAGCCCAGTGTGGGATTTGGGACCGTGCCTGACTCCGAGCTTTGCCACGTTGACAGAATCCCTGTTTTCGTCTGAGAGGCAGGAGGAAGCTCAGTTGGCTGCTCTTTGTGCATGTGTTGCTTTAGTTGCTCTTTAGTATTGCATCACACGTTGCACAGCAGTGAATAGATGGAAAGCTGCAGTAATTTCATTATCCAGCACTTTCATCCCTCGCGCTGTGTTCAAGGCAGAGAGCGTGTTAGAGAATCTGCCCTTTAACTTCTTTAACTGGTGTCCAGACATGACTCAATGGGGGTTTCTGATTGTTGCACCTGAGCTAACGTCACGGCACACGGCAGTGTGTGTGTGCAGCGTTTGCGGGTAGATCCCGCGTACACGTGTACCTTTTGTCTGCGCGTACGTCGCGGCCTGTGTGCGGTGCAGCAGCAGCGTGTTTAGCCGAGGTCAGCAGCAGAGCAGGGAGCAGGATCCCAGTTGTGGCTCATCTACAGACTCTGCTGAGCCGCCAGTTTCCTGCCACGCTGCACATCCAATCACCAGCTTTAACGACAGCTGATGTGTGTGTATTTATGGCCCACAATGGTCTCACAAGAGCTAGACGTTGAGTCTGAAAAGCATGCTCATGCTGAACTACCAGTTTATTATGTACTTTCACCACCTAAGGGTTCACTCCTTCTCTGTGCTGTAAATAAACCCTGAATTCCTTGACTACATCTTTTAAAATGCTAATATTTTTTCACACTCTAATGCAAGCCTATGTATCCTCCACCCTCCTCTCTGTTTGTAATGACAACATGGCTTTGAGGTAAGGGCCTTTAAACAGGAAGAGCTGATCATTTGCACTGATTGTCCTTTAACTTGCTTTTGTTTGCTCTGTGATTTTTCACACCCTCTCACTGCTGTGAGCTACTGCAGCTCTCAGGACAACTGGTTCACAATGCTACAATTTCCAAATCTAGTCATTGAGATGTTAAAGGAAACGCTTGCATTACTCTTTAGATGCTTCAAGCCATGTCAACATAGACATGACTAGTTTTGATGCACTTAAAATCTAAGTCTGTGTTTGCCATGAATCACTCAGTGTCAGTTTCATGCCATCATTACATTTCACTAGTTTCTATCCAGAGTCACTGACATTACCTTCTACTGGTGTCATATCCATATAGAGGAAAGCTGCTTCCTATTTAGTATGTCTATTACTCATTTCCACATATCCTGTTAGACACTTTAACTGCTTAATTAGATCTTTAAACAAATCATTTTAATGTCGACCCTCTGTGCACCATAAAACCCTGCTTTATAATCCACCCCCTCGCATCCAGCAGCACAGTGCACTAATACGAAGTCATCTCCCCCTCTGTTGTGTCTCCACAGTGGCAGACTGCCGCTCGCGTCCCCATGCCCTGCCTTGTGAGTGCTGCTCGGCCCCGTGAGCCCAAAAGTTCTGCTGCGTCTGCGCTCAGGCTCCGGCTGAAGCAGGGATAGAACAACGAGACCTGTGCCTGTGGTGGTGGAAGCAGGCCGTCCGAAGGGCCCAGAGGCCCGCTAGCAGGGGCCCGTCCTGTCCCGTCTACACGAAGATGAACAGACTGAACTTCCAAAACAACAAAACCATGCAGGACCGCCGCTCTGTCTGTGTCTTTCTGCCCAACGATGACACTCTCAATATCATAATCAATGTGAGTTAGTAAAAAATTGCATTGGATTCTAGGCAGCTGCTGTTTAGCTTCTGATGTTCTTTTTTACGACATTATAAGGTTAATAGCATATTAGCACCCTCACAGCTTATGCATGAGCACTAATTGGGTCTCCTTTGTCTCTTATCTTCCCCCCAGGTGAAGAGTTTGTGCCAGGAACTGTTAGTCCAGGTGTGCGACCTCCTCAGACTGAAGGACTGTCACCTGTTTGGACTCAGCGTTATTCAGAGTAAGAATTCTCGTTTCCTGAATTAGCTATGAAACAAAACACATACAACCTCTGCTTGTGATGTTACTGGTACTACTTACTAAAACATCCCAATGGTGTGTGGAAGGTTTTCACAGCAAAGCTATGTAAAAACCAGCCAGTGACTGGAATGTGCCCTGAGCGTAACATCTCGCACCTGTCTGTCATGACGGTCCCCCGTGAGCCAGCCTCCACTGCGCAGTGCTCTAATGTTGTTTTTACTGTGAGGAGGCTCGTGAGGGTCACACAGACAGAATGAGTCATCGCGTCTGTCACATGGCCGTAGCAGACAGAGGGCGACAGCAACTGCAAAAGAGCAAATGAATCGCCAAGACGGAGTTTTGAGACAGCTGCCGTCCAGATGAGCCAGTGGAGGCCCAGCAGGCCAGCTGAGCAGGAGCCAAGGGGTCTGATCACGGGACATTCCTAAAGTGCTTGGCTCAACAGCGTGAAATCCCCACAGCAAACAGAGGCCACCCACTCCCCATGTGTCACCCATTGTCACCCACACCTGGGTCCACATATATGTGTTCACTGGAAGAATGTGCCTGCACCAGTAGGATCTCAAAAACCATTTCTAGACGTAGAGTTTAAGGTTGTGCTGCAAACATGCTGTTTGACACAAACGTCTGCAGTACACCACATACTGGCACTTTCCACACTGTCATGGTGCATTAACCCATACAGGCTTTTGCTTGACTTGCACATTTCTGACTCATGACGGACCAGTAAGACATGCAGGATTTTGTAAAAGAGGCTGTTAGTCCTATCTGAGAGTGGTAAATGCATTAAGGGCTGCTGCTGACGCTACCCTGCAATGTCTGTTTTGACAAACTGCTTTGAATCTAAAATTAATGATGTCTGATGCTCGTTTCGGAGATTTCATAAAAAATATGCATTGACGTTCTGTCAGAGGGGTTTTGTCCCGCTCTTCCATATATTGATGACAAATAGAAACAGTGTGAGTGCTAAACCCGTCTCTCTCCTCCTCTGACAGATAATGAGCACATCTATATGGAGCTGGATCAAAAACTGTCCAAATACTGCCCCAAAGAATGGAAGCGGGAAGCCAGTAAGGTAAGACGTGATATCCAGGGTGATAGGCTTTATTCGCTTCGGAGCTGCGTACTTCAGTTTTGGCAAATATACATCACATAATCATTATACATAATACAGTTGAACATGCAGTGTATGTTCTGTATACACCTTTAAAGTACTGAGCCACACCTTGTAATCTCACTGGAGCAGCCCAGGAAGTCACTGCATCTTGCTGTTGTTCACCTGTCACATGCCAGAAAACCACAAACGATAGTTTTTATGTTCATCTCTGTGTGTAGAAGACCTGTTTATTGCCTTTAAAAGGAGAGCTAGTCATCTGCCGTCAGTCCTGATGGGTTTAACAGGAAGTGGCAGACACTCAGACTTATTTTAATAATTCAATGATTCCCACGGGGAAGCTGTTGTTGAACAGCTGCTCATAAATGATCCCACTGTAATGGGGTTCAGTAGTAGTAGACATTCACACATGGCTGGGAGAATTCAAAACACGGATTCTCTCTCTTTGTTTTCCAGGGCATTGATCAGTTCGGCCCTCCAATGATCATTCACTTCAGAGCTCAGTACTACGTTGAGAATGGGAGGTTGATCAGGTGAGTACCTGCCTTCAGCTATCAAACACCTGTAATTACCCTTAGACCACGCAGACACTAGGTAACCTCACATGCCTGTCTGGTCCCTGTCCGCCCTGCAGTGATCGAACGGCCCGGTACTACTACTACTGGCACCTAAGGAAACAGGTGCTTCTCTCCCAGTGTATCCAGAGGGAGGAGGCTTACTTCCTTCTAGCAGCCTTTGCCCTACAGGCCGACCTGGGCAACTTCAAACGGAACAAGCACCTTGGGAAGTACTTTGAGCCTGAAGCCTACTTCCCTCCATGGGTGAGTCGGTCTAACGTGTGGTCTGAACGCTCAAACTTCCATTATTTATCTGCACAGTTTTTCTTCCTGTTCCCATTAAATCACTTTTTATCCAGTTTCACTATTACAGTGATAGTTTGTGCCACGTCAGTGACAGAAATAGGGTTGAGTAGACAGTCAGTGTGTGTGTTAGTGCATGTGTCAGTCTGTCAGACACTGTCCTGGCCTGCAGTGTTTACAGTGCATCACGCACGTCTGTGGCGACCCACCATTAATCACAGTGAGCAAACACACAGAGACAGCTCCACATCGGAGCATGTGGGCTAATGAGAACTGGGACATGGCGTTTATTTTTGTCCCTGGAAGTGGCTCACACACTTTTTTTAATCTTGAGAAATGCTTTGGCTGACGTGACTTTTCTGACCGCCCTGCAGCCCTCCCTCTCCCACCACCTCTACCTCATTGGTTACGGCAGCCACGCCCCCCTGATTGCCCTTCACTTCCTGTCATTAGCCTCCCGCCGCCCTATCGCCTCTTGAAACCAGTCGTGACAGGAAATTGTTTGATGATGAGCGCTGCTTCACAGTAAACCGTGCACAGATTTAGGCGCTTAGGAAGCTTACTTACAGAGTCTTCAAGTGCCACATGCAGAGCTTAGTGAGTGTGTTTCTGTTTCCTGACTGGCTCACTCAGTCCCCCTGCATTGACATCTGTTTGCCCTGTGGCTGTCATCTTTGTTACCTTCACAGTCAAGCTTTGCTGCCAATCTACTGTAATGAGTTTGTACCGCTTCAGAACAGCCAAAGCTAATGTGTTCCTCTCCTCCATCTCAGGTGATTGCCAAGCGCGGCCGCGACTACATCCTGAGGCATATTCCTAACATGCACAAGGACCAGTTTGCTCTCACAGCTTCAGAGGCGCACCTCAAATACATTAAAGAGTGTGCTCAGCTTGATGATGTCACTGTCCACTACTACAGACTCTACAAGGTGAAGATACACATCCATTGCTAGTGTAAACCAGCTTCATTGGAGCCCAGAAATTTTCTCACTTACAATCGTATCTCTTTCAACAGGACAAGAAGGAAGTAGAGGCATCTCTTACGCTGGGACTGACTTTACGTGGAATCCAAATATTTCAGGTACTTTATAATTTCTTTTGATAATAATACATTTGCAGGTTTAACTGCCTAACGACAGGACAGAGCCTGGTTTCTGGTGTAAAACCTACCCAGAGCAGTAAATATTCATCATGTCGTTCTAAACCCCCTGAGTCATGTTCCTGGCTTGTTGGAAGGTATCGACATTTTGCTGATTTTGGACTCATTGTGTCTGTGCGTCTCTTGCAGAACATTGGCTCTGTAAGGCAACTGTTGTACGACTTCCCCTGGACCAACGTGGGGAAACTGGTGTTCGTGGTGAGTCAGATGCACCATCTGAATTTTCTTGTTCTCCCCCAGCGGAACATTTTTCTAGGTACCAAATCTTTCTTAGTCCTTTCAGTGATGATGCAATCCAAGCATCCCCTGGCTTAAGGTTATGTTTGCAAAAGCCTAACTCCGGTTCAGGATCATGGAAACTTTTACATAAAGCTTCTTTTCTCCACGCTGCTGTTTTATCTTAGCCCTGCAAGTCCTCTGGAACTAATCAGGGATTTAGTATGTTTTCCTTGCCTATGTGCACTCACACAGACACTGTATGGCGTATACATACATTTTTACGTAATCAGCAGCAGTCTTTCTTTCTATATCATATACGCACTTCTCGATTTGTCCATTTTGTCAAGTATGTGTCTGTGCAACGTTTGGATGACATCTTCTTATCGTTAAGCTGAGTCAACTTGTTATTAGGATTAACACTGTGGTCGGTGAATAGTCTTCTACGGGGCTTCTGCTATCGCAGCAAGACAGAGAAGCTTATATCTGCTTCAGGCTAATAATCACTGCTGTTGAGCAAAAGCATTTTTGTATAATGGACTGAACATGCTGCTTTTATAAGTGTAATCCAAGAAAAAGTTTTGCTTTGGCCTAATTGTGGGACAAACAACACACATCACACATCTGTCACACAGTTAAGCGGAAAGGCGCCCTGCTTTCCTCATTCCTTCATTTTTGGTGGTTACTTCACATCTCTTTTCTCCAGCGCTGTGAGGGTGAACCAACAGTGGCGTGGCTGTGGTTTCATTGTGGACGCGAAGGGCCTCTCCCGGCCCTGCTACACCCTTCCACTGAATAACAGGCTTTCTCCTCCACCCCACCCATAAGTCACATCATCCAGCGCCGCCGCTGCCACCGCGGCTTCAGCTCCGGCTGACCGAGCCAGCGAGCGGAGCAGGGCGGAGGGACTTACGGGTCAATAAACACCAGATGTTGTAATGCTTCTGGGGGGATTTTGAGTTTGGGCATCTTGGCTGCTTGGATGGCTATATCTCCTGTTTGGTATCAAAGGACAAAGCGGCTAGTTTACAGCTCAGTGCTAGAACAGGGTGGGATTTAGATTCTAGCACACAATTTTAGTAAACAACGTTACTATCTGGCTTTGATGAGTGTTTGGGAGTATGAGCTAATCCATCTGAGAGGGGAAATGAAGTAATCACCCCTGTGTTCAATGGCGCTGGATTGCAAAGCCAACTTTAGTTTAGTGAGCCATCCACGTTTTAGTTTTCACGCCTACTTTATCAAGTTCAAAGGATGCAGAAACATTCAAAAACAAAAATCTGCATTTCCCAATCATAATTACACCCTTGGATGTTGATGCAACGCCGTCAGATACCGGTGATTATGGTAATTACGATGTGACACGGACGTGGCACTAACCCACAGTTACCTGACTGACTTACAATGTAAAGCCAATGATTGAATGCTGACACTTTTTAAATCCATTTTTACATATTTTCTCAACACTGGTGACTAGGAGAATATGAAACCATGAGGAGGATGGTTTGAGAACGCCTCTGGGCCTAGAAATACTCACCATTTCCACTAGAGGCTCTGTCAAAGCTCTGTCAGTTAGTTTGTATGAACTAACTTCTCGAGAGCACAGCTCTGAATGCATATGATGTGCTCTATTTATGCACAGGCTTTAAACAAACATCGGTTCAGCTGTTTTCTTTAAAAATGTCCAGACAAATAACACGAAAGCTCAGTCTTGTGGTCGGAAATGTGCAGCTCTTTGCACTTTCACAAGGCTTTAAACCCACCGGTCGCTTTTAAAAGTCGAAACTCCTGCAGAATGTTTATACGTCTGTGTTGAAAACAAGCCCGCTGACACTAAAGACAGCTGTTATTGTGTCAAGGTTCTGCCAAAAGGAAAGGGAGAAAGCAAAAACCCTCCATTTTAGTTTTTCCATGTCTTCAGCCAACATGTCCTCTCCCTGGAAAAACATCAGAACGGCTCAAAGTCTTTGTTTAAAGGGCCCATATCATGCAAAATCCACTTTTTAGACATTTTGGAGCGTCCCTATGACTCTATGGGTCACATATACACACACTGAGCACGGTAGAAATGCATTTCCTGCTTTTTTCACATTTTGAAAACGTAAATTTTCTCATCCAATGAAAACAGACCACGACCTACTCTGAGGCCGTGTCCCAGTTGTCGTCACACTGGTTGAAAGTTCTCCTTGCAAATCCTGAACCACCACCCCCACAATGATCCCGAACCAAAACTGGACTTCCGCCATTTCCCCCCTCTCACTCACCGTGAACAGACCAGCACGGCAGCGCCCTAGTCCTCCCATAGAAATAGTTCGGTTCTTGGGTGTTCTAACCAACACCAAAGTCTCTTCACTTTACCAAGGGATCAACAAGTGAGGATTTGTGGGTCACTTTTATTTTTAACGGACCGGTGCCAGAAACACTGGCTCAGCATTTTATACGTATTTGCATTTCAAACGAGGGTGCGTACAATGCTGGATTTGTTTCACGGCTCCTGTTGGAAAAAAAGGATCCATTCCTACAGTCCGTCATCCACTCACTGCAGTAAGTACATGCTTGATATTTATAATGTTTTAAAATGTTAGTTTGTCCGTTTAAAATGTAGTAACCTATGTGTGAGTCAAGTTACTAGCTAGCTATGCTAACGGCTACAGCCATTCGACCGAGCCTTTCTCCCCTTCAAATGTGCTCATGTGGGCTCCTGCAGCCACACACCTGTGTGGAGAAAAGCTAATGACTAACGGCATCGAGCGGCTACAGGCAGGGAGCGGTGGGTCTAGCGTCTGTCCTTTTTCTGTAATCTCATACACCTGTGGGGAACAGCTGATCGTTATCGCCCTTCCAGCGGCGACAGACAGGAAGCGGTGGATCTAGCTCGCTGTAGTAAGTTTGTGCTTGATACTTGTGATATCTAAATATGTTAGTTGGGTCTGTTTAAAATGCAGTAACCCACATGTGAGACAAGCTAATCGCTAGCTATGCTAACGGCTACAGTGAGTCAACTGAGCCTTTGTCCCTTTCAAATGTGCTACTCTGAGTTGGTGCAACCACACACCTGTGTGGGGAACAGCTAATAGCGATGGGCCTTCGATCGGCGACAGGCAGGAAGCGGTGGATCGAGCTTTTGTCCTGTTGACGTGCTGCCGCTCCTGTTTGTGTTGCGTTAGCCGTTGGCGTGCCTTTAGGCCTTTGCACTTTAGAGCTGCAGCTGGTCGATCGCTACAAAAAGAACCTGCAGATGAACGCGGTTATGTTTGTTATTAACCCGTCCTGTCCAGCCTAAATCAACTTGTGATTTGGGGTTATGTCATTGTTCTATCAAATTCTAACATGATTAGTTGGAATGATTACTGTGTTGTGTTTCAAGCTTAGTTGCTAATTAGTCACATCTCTACAATACCTGCTGCTTATCTGGTCAGTTACCGATAGCTTGTACCATAGCCATTATATTTGTAGGACCAATACAATTTACAGTAAATGTAACAGTCTTTTCTATACTGTAGGAGGGCAAATCCCAGTTACCTACATGCAAGGAGGCTGTCAAACAGAGAAATCACTGCAGACTGTTGGTACACAGACATCTGCTGCCCAGCTCAGGAGTGAAGGTATGTAAGTTTGTATGTACCAACAGTAAGATAGGTAATAGAAGATTTTAATTGGTATATACTGTTTAGATTTTATATTTGAATTGTAACAACTGTTTATCTGTTGTTTTAGCACAGACAGGCCTGTCCTCTTGTTTGGTTTAATTTTTTGTCTGGTATTGTGTGTTCTTACATTAGAGAAGGTTTTGACCTACATAATAATGAACATTTCACTAATCTACAATTCTGATTGCACTACCTTTTGTTTTGATGAGGTGATGGTGAGGACAGCCACAGCTTCCATCTGGTAGAGGACTGCTTCCGCTCAGTCTTCCAAATAGTGATGAGAACAAGGATCACCACATCTCCCTGTTTACCCTACTTTCATGCATTTCGTCTGCAAGGCCCTGCAAAAGCTTCTCCTTCGTCCTCAAACCCCCAGACTTCTTAATTAACTCAGTAACCTATACATTGCACATTGGAGTGTGAAGGTAACAGTTTGTTCTAGCTTTGGAGTAGTGGTGTATTTTTTTGGTTTACAATAAAGTTGGCTTTAACTATTATGTATTTCACTGAACTCTGTTTCTGAAGGGAAAACACTTTATTTAGGAAATCATAGTATTGAAATTACACGTTTTTCTCTTTCTAATATGGTAAGCTATAAAGTTGAAGCGGCCATAAATAAAACGCATATAAATTATATATAAATAAAGTTAAAAAAATTCTTAATGAGTGTTGCACTCACAAAAAACACATTTTTACTCAAACGGTAAAGGAGTTATTCTACAGGTGGTCTACATCAATCATACTATGAGTGTTTTAGTGTTTTATCCATCAGGAAACTGCCTTCATCTACAACCCAAGCATGAAGAGATGGCAACTCAGATTCTTCACCCCAGGAATCCTCAGCACCAGCTCACTAGCCTCTTTACCTGTAACAACTTTAGATACAGAGACATATTACTGTCAAATTTATCATGAATGACAAAAAACATAATTAAAAGCAGTAAAAATACGTTAGGTCAATATATAATTTGAACCAATGCTTTTTGTTCCCAGGTAGGTCATGCAGTGATTGCTCTAAATATTAATGCACATTTTTTAAATAAAATTGTCAGAGCAGCAGCACAAGTAAGACAAAAACAGTGAAATGTGTAAATGTAAAATGTATTTATATTATTTCAGCTATGCTCTCAAACTTATTTATTTGTATAATGTAAGCTAAAGTAGTGTTATCTATTAACGAGAGTTTTCCAGGTAAGTCGTGTTGTGAATATTGAAGCTGCACACGCCATTTAGCATTCGCATTAGCAACCGCTAGTCGCTTTGCAAATTACATAAATCAATTAAATTGAAGTAAATGCGACATTACCAATGAGACACATCTTGCATCAGCCGAAATGTGGTGACTTCAACAGCCTCCTCTTCAGCTTCAGGGTCAGATTCGGGATCGTAGACGTATGGTTCTACTACGCTACGAACTAGCTGGCTGGCTAACGTCGTGCAGTTCTGTAGTGGGTCTTCTTCTTCTGTGGAGGATTGCGGTGGATTGCATTCTCAATGTCGCACTACTGCCACCTATTGTATCCTAACCGTGCGGTGGCTCGTATCCATGGAGCCAATTTAAAAAAAAAAACAACAACAAAAAAGGTATGCGCTTCCGCACAGAGGTGTGGTGAGCAGCTTCGCTTGCGACACGCCCAGAAAACACAGCGTTTGCTGATGGAGAGTGAAAACCACACATTGACAGGGGCAGTGTGGACGATCTAAAGGGTTTTATGGGATGAAAATTTACAGAGACCTTACTGAGACATTAAAGTCTAATATTTTTTAGAATGAAAAGCATGATATGACTCCTTTAAGTCTTTGAACAAATAAGGAACAGATCCATTAAGTGATTATTGCATTCTCTTCAGCATAGCTCATCTGATGGTTTTGACTTCTGGCACCTTGTCAAAGTTTAATATCCCGCTTTGGCTTTAAATCATCGCCTTTTGTGATCAGCATTCATGTGCCGTCTTCTCTTTTTCCACTCTCACAGGGGAAGAAGTTTGAAATCCTCCCTGACGGTCTGCCGTCGGCCCGAAAACTCATCTACTACACAGGTTGTCCAATGCGCTCTCGCCACCTGCTGCAGCTGCTCAGCAACAGCCACCGGCTCTACATGAACCTGCAGCCGGTTCTCAAACAAGTTCGTCGGCTTGAGGAAAACGAAGGTATCCGCCGGCGATTTCTTTGTCTGCAACAACACCTGATGCCTCATAAAATAATCCGCTTTGAAATGCGCCTTTCAGAGAAGAAGCAGTACAGAGAGTCGTACATCAGCGATGCTCTGGAACTGGACATAGAGCATCTGGACAAGCACTCACGAGCCAGCGGCAGCAGCGCGGGCAGCGTTTCCCATCACAAGCGCCTGTCCCGCCAGTCTACAACCAGCCACGGCAGCTCACACACCTCCGGTGTGGAAACGGACAGCTTCAGGGCATTGGGTCAGACCCCACACAGGCCTCTACGGACCTGCAGCTCATCTACAACCAGCCACGGGAGCTCACACACCTCCGGTATCGAGAGCAGTGGCAAGGAGCGGATATTAGACGATGATGGTAAAAGTAATGATTGAAATGTCGTTATAAATCAGCAGCAGCACATGTCCAGACAAGATATAAAATATCTAAGTCTAAACTAAATCTGCAGAGATTGAGATGCTGGTGGATGACCCCAAAGATTATGAAGAGCTGCACGAGATGGTTCTGGACCAGGAGCTGTGTATCCACATAACAGAGGACATGTTGACCATGTCTCCTGACCAGACAAATGGATACTCAGGTACTGGCAGCTTGGTTACAAGTTAGGTTGAGACCTGCAAATAAAATCAGTTCAGGGCAAGAGCAATACAAGATAAGCAATAGAACCCAGAAAGCTCAGTAACCGTCAGGCTGGTTCTCTTGGGCTGATGTACAGTAGTAGCTAAACCATTTGCACGTGTCTTTGCCAGGACTGATAGTGAAAGACGTCAGCTCCTCCACCTCCAGCTCCTCTGAGACTGTGGTCAAGATGATAGGACAGAGCATCGAGTCTCTGCCACAGGTAAAAGAAGTTTTTTCTCTATAATGAAATATATATTATTCATAAATATATATATATATTTTCTAGATATAGATATATGTCTTAGTTCTTTTTGCATTCCAGTACAAACTGTATTACAATCACTATGTGACAGAAGGCAAAAAAAGCCACAGTTGTTCAGTGCGACACCATTTGTTGTCTGTAGCAAGTCATGGTGATGTCGTATTCTTGATCTTGATTCTTCTCTATTTCATTAATGCTTGATGTAAATCGTTGCTCCTCACTCACAGACGTCCGGATGCAGAAAGGCCCAGTCTTCGACTGACCGGCACAGCCAGTCGCTGGACGACGTGCGGCTCCACCAGAAAGACTGCCTGCAGTGGGCGGAGCTGTGCCAGGACACCGCCCACAGCTACACGTTTGGCTGCGCTGAGGAGCTGAGCGACGGCGGCGGCTACCAGGGCCTGGCCGAGCAGCGGGCCAGCATGATCAGCGAGCAGCACCCCTTTCCCATCAAGAGAACCAACAAGTACTTTTCCCTGGATCTGACCAGCGAAGAGGTCCCGGAGTTTGTGGTGTGACAGAGCGACTCCAGGGTGACCTTTCAACTCCTCGGTGCTCAGGGAATGTGGTGAAATAGTGTTGGAGGGGCAGTTACACAGTAAATGAACACGCGTTGCTGGATGCTGGGTGAAGTTTACAACGAATCCTGGGCTCAGGAGCATACAAGCAAACGAGCATCCTTCTTTACAAACGTTTTTATTAAAAAGAGTCTCCTTCAAACTGTTTGTTAAAATCCACATTTTGTCTTGCTCTGCTTTACTGAGACATAATTAGACTGTGTGTACAAGCAGGTACATGTACAGCGAGAAGACGCATACGTGAGGAGCATTTTGGATTTTATGTGGACAAAAAGGACGAAACCACGAGCTACGAACCAAAGACCAGAAGTGAAAGAGAATGAAACCTCTGTGCAGCCATGTTAGTAACATTTTATACTTGTGATGGGAGTAGATGGCTTTGTCTTCCTCTCTTCGTCAACACCACTTTGTTTTACCTCAGCAGGAAGTGCAGTGTGCCAGCTCTCGCTCTGACTGAACTCACCCGACGTGCCTTCACCACTCTATGCACATGTCCGACCCTCACCCTGACAATCACACATCCTCTGTTTAGTCCTTTGCTAAAAAAATCCAAAGCGTTTAAAGCGCTTCGCTAATTCCCAGGCTACAAATTGCTACGGCCTCAGCAGATCCACATAGTTTCACAGACTCTTAAATAACAAAAGATTCAGATTGAACACTGATCCCTTTAGGAGGAATGAGGTCGAGTGGGTCCCAGCGTGTCCTGACTTGCAGTGAATGTGTAGCCACCAATGTTTCTCTGTAATCTAAACGTACAATGGAGGCCGGGTTGGCCGTCAGCCAGGACAAGGCCATGGAAATGCCAACGTCTTCCTTTTGATTCTTCAGACTGAGGATTTTAAACTGGATGTTGTTCATATCTCATTGGCTCAATATACCTGAAAGCTCCACACGGATTCTATTTTTGTATGAACTGTTCAGTCGAGCACGTGGGAAACGGTTACGTCTTTGTGCCATGATGTCATTCAGTATTACCGTCGAACAAACGTGACAGTATTCAGAACGTGTGATGTGTGACTCAGAACAAAAAAGAGCGGTGTCATCCATTTGATCTGTATGAGATACAAGGGAACTGAGGCTGACACGATGTGTTACAAACTGTTATTACCATTATTACTCACACCCTTATTTTATTGACGTGATTTAGGAGCGTGTTTGTCATCACACATTTTTTTAAAAAGAACAGTACAGATTAAACTCGAGCTGCAGTTTTAATCTATAAGATGTTCATTTTTTAAGTTTATTTCTGCAGTGTAACATGTTTTTCTTGCACTTCTTTAAAAACAGGTGGAAAACATTGCACACATGCCTTTATCATAACCACTTAGGCTCTTAAGTTAAGATGTGAGATCAGTGGTTGAAATATGTCTTTGAACGTTGAGATACCCGTTCAACGTGGGATGTTAAAGGGACAGCTTGTCGTCACAGGAACCTTTCTTGCTGAGAGTTGAATGAGAAGCTTGATGCGTGTTATACACTATATGTGAAGCACAAGTCAGCTTGACTTGTTGGTTTGATCTTTTAACGCTAAGCTAAGCCAACTGGCTGTTTGCTGCTGCATTTATATGTGTCATACAGAAACAAGAACGACTTTTCAACAATTTTCATTTAACGCTCATCCAACTTTTTCTACTGCTTAACGTCCAGTGTGATGTACAGATGTGATGTGGGGATGTTGAAATGCCAGTTTGCAAGCGAAAACAACAAATGTGTCAGTGGAGATGTTCTGTCACGCAGGTGAGCTTATCTGGAGGTTGAGTCAAGGCAACTGGAATTTTGTCTTGGGTTGAAATGTTTTACTCTTCATCCAAGTAGTTTCATCATTCTGATCTGACCCACCTCTCAAATACATGCCATCATCTGCATATGCAGCCAAAACAATTTTTTTTAATTTGTAAACAGCATCATCAGTTACAGCTATTTACAGAAGTTTGTGTTAATTAACCCTTTGTTTATACCTTTACAGTCTAGTAATAAAGCATCTGACCCTTTTGTACAAAATACATTTATATATTACAAAATCATACATTTGATACTGCTATGAAAGTAAAACAGTTATATTGTAGTGTTTAAACGTATAATTATTTCTATTCATTAATGAAAAAACCTCTCAAGTCATATTTTGATGGTTAATATAAGACGTTTCTTATCTTACAACAATGTTTTAAGGTACATAGCCATACAGTCGTAACCATGTCCTTCAAGTCTTCATAACGATATATCTTCTGTTGCTGACTTCATAATGTGGTCGTACTTACACTCTGTAAGGCTCTGTATGTCTGTGTCCGTAATCCTTTCTGTGAAAGGACCTCCCTTCTGGAAAAAATGAAAGATTTTTCCTAATCATATGTTTTTGTCGCCCAGTAGTAAAAGAAAATAATTTGTTTTTATGAAGTCTAGTTTGTGCCTTTTGGTACTAATGCCCACGCTATTCAATAAAAAGGTACATTTAACTGCCAAACTTCTGCTGTTGTGTGATGACTTAATGATGATCTATGATTAATATACAGGTGGTAAATAAAACACAATCGGACAAAATAAAATAGGCTTAATGCAAACCATAGTAAAAAACTACAACTATAACTGTGTTAAGAGCCACGTTCGTTAGTTTGTGCTGCCCTCTGGTGTCACGTGTTGTTATTCTGAAAACCATGTGGGCCTGAAGGTGGCAGCATTGACTGACACACGGGAAACAAAACCAAGACGTCTTTATTAGATAGGTATTAGAACAAGCCCGAATAAAGCTCTACAAATATGTAAAGACTGTTACACTTCATTAATATGTTTATATATTATTATACACAGAGAGGCAGTATCTTATATAGATAATTCGGTGAGTCGAGCACATGGGGATGTAGCTCAGTGGTAGAGCGCATGCTTTGCATGTATGAGGCCCCGGGTTCAATCCCCGGCATCTCCACAATATTTTTTTGGAATGCTATTAACCTTTACGGCTCAATTCGTTATTCTTAAATTGAAATCATTTTTTGATGATTCCTATTTTGATAAGACGACTAATTTCGTGTTTCAAGTGACATAACAAATAATCTGCACCTTCAATATGGAGCAACTCTGTTCTTTTTGTTTCACTGTCCTCTACTCAAACAATAACTAATCCAATGTCCATCATGACCACATGACACAAACTAGATACAATTTCATACATAATGTATTAGTGTAAAAAACATCAATCCTATGTTGTCAGCACAAAGAATAGTTGCAGGTAGATAAAGAGCCACAGTGTAACATACAGAAATCACTATTCTCCACCTGAGGTGACGGACAGTTCAAGACATGGACGCTTTCCCCAGCGAGCGTCACCTCTGTCCTCCGGCACAGATAATGTGCCTGTCTCTCTGCTCTCTGAGCTCCACAGCTGTACAGGAAACCATCCACCATCCACTGCCGTCGCCATGGCAACAAGAAGAGGGGGAAATCCATTCTGGCGTTGCTGTCACCACCCCCTCCTCTGTCTCCTTCCTATTGTTGTGTTGAATTAGGTGTCGCTTGCCTCAGACCATTTTCACAGGTTTGTGTTTGCATTTAAAGCAAGTTTGGTCATTGTGGGCTAAAACCAGTAATACTGTGTATATTAAAATTCTAAAAAAGGCACAGAGATTTAATCTGATCCTTTGAGACATGCTTTTATTTTCACTCCTCGTTCCCTCTTTTTCTAGAGCATTCTTGCATTTGCAGCAATTCCATACAACTCATTTCCACCCTGTGTGGGCTGGTGATGATTTGAGCCGATTGTTCGGAGATTAGGCGATGGTGTCTACAGCAGCAGTGGTGACCTCTTCCTAAATCCCATGGAGCATTGCGACGGGACAGACTGGCCTGATCGGCTCGGCTCGGCCGGCAGCAGCCTAGAGGAGCCAGATGGTCCCGAATCAAAAATGAAAATCAAGCCCCTCCCCCACCAGACGTGATGACCACACCCCCATGGGCAAACGCACATATACAGAGAAAATTCATAGAGAACCAAACAGGCCCCTTAGATCTCCTCATTTAAACCAGAGCTGTGTGATAATTCAAGGTTTACTTTCTTCTGCTTCAGAAGACGATCAGTCCAAATCAAAGGTAGATGATGGCATTTCTGTCACTAAACTGTCTAAACTGCAACAGAAACGGTAGTTTGACACGGCTGAACTCATCACGACAGCTCATGTCCTTTCAGAGTTGGATTAAGAGCCATCCATAAACCAGTTTATTAACAAGAACAGCTGCACCGACACCACAAAGTTCAGAGATGATCCCTGGGGTCGACAATAAAACATAGGAATCAGATTATGGATAAACCATCTGGATTTATCTGTGGAGGAAATGTCATGCTGTTATTATCTGCGTAATTAATAAACTGTTTAAATTGTCTGCAAGAAATAATAAAGCAGATATAACACAGAGTAATAGATGCAGGTAAGAGTTCATAATCATGATTATAAAGGACATTTTTGGGTTGTGGTGGGCTTTGCCAGTGAACAGGTTTCTGATATCTGAATCAGATAAATCATCTTAAAGACACAAACCAAGGACGGGCATTTACTGTTTACTGCGGTTTCCTTGTGACAGAGGCTTCCTGCGTTCGCCTCCACAGCATCTGTGACTCACTAATTCTCCGTCTTCCTTATTCTTCTTCCTCAGTCTCTCCCTGGATGTGGCCGGTTACTGTGAGTCTCTCGGAGAATAACACGTGCGCGAATGGGGCCGAGGAAAGTGTGATTCACAGAAAACATGACTGTGGGCTCACGGAGGAATGGGTTCAAACGGGCACAAGATGTGTATACTGTACAGACACACTGAACAGGACTAAAAATGAGCATCTAGGAAGTGTACAAAGATACTGATTTGCATAGAAATGCAGCCGGTCCAGACTGTCAGCTGTCTCACATGCATGTGTTTACTGTAGGTGTTTATACAGACAGTCCAGGGTTTTCCTGTGGACCTGTGGGAGATGCTGGGACTGTGCACTGATAGCAGCGAGGAGAAGAACGAGGGAGGAGGAGGAGGAGGAGGAGGAGACGGGCAGCTTCTTGAAGGGTGGAGACTGGGAGCAGCGGCGAGGAGGGAGGCGGGGGGAGAGGCACACAGAGGGAGGAGTGTGTGGCTTTTACTCGCCTGCGTTCAGTGTGTGACGGACAGAGAGCCGTGCGGAGACTCCTCCACGGGACTGGATGCGCGCGGCCTCGCAGGGGGAGATCGCCCAAACACACACGACGGTAGGCTCTCGGGGGGCGCGCTTGATTTGGGGGGCGCACGTGGGAGGTATTTATTGGCATCTGGGTTAATCACACCCGAAGCAGGGTGTGTTCCGAGGGGGGGGGGTCGTGTCCACGCTGTGGTTTTGTCAGAGCTTGAGGCGCGAGATTGATGCTGCTGCCTGGTTTACATCATGGAATCCCCTCCTCCCTCTAAGATTTCTATAAACCACCTCTCCGGCGTGAGCTGCTGCTTTATTTTTCCCATCTGCTCCCTC